>NW_028317799.1:1396590-1700681 GCF_062004578.1 Staurois parvus | reverse complement strand
ATAGCACCCTCTGAAAAGTGATCCACCCTGGTTCAGTCATCAAGGGCTGCATGCACTGCCTCCAAAAAAGCCCTTAGGCTGCATTCACACTTGAGCATTTTGTAGGTTGAAGCTCCAAAAAAGCTCAAACCTAAAATATCAATTCTTCTCTATAGCGCCTGTTCACACACACTGATCGCATGAACAGGCACCATAGAGAACAATTGATTTTTTGCGCTTTTTTGGAGCTTCAATGTACAAAACGCTCAAGTGTGAATACAAGTCTTAATGTTTCCTTTAAAAAAAAAAATAAATTAAAAATACCTCCTACAACAGGAGACTCTCAGTACTTACCTCTTCAACAGGGGGAGACTTTCTTTGCTCTTTTCAAATGCTATGGTCTTCAGAGGGGTGGTCACATCCAGAGTATCAGATGTCTGTGATTCCCCCCCCCCCCATCCAAACAATTTGTGGTTCTATCTGCCTGCTCCTAGGTCCACAGGACACAGTAATGACTTAAATTGGTCATACATGGGCCTTTTTTTTTTTTTCCGTTCAACCAGTGGATTGAAGGAAAAAACTGACCCGATTCCCCCATCCACACACTCGATGTGGATGGGGGAATCCTCCCCACTGAGCTATTGTATTCTGACACTGGGGAGACTTCCCCACCATCAGAATACACAGATCAGCGTTGCAGCATGCGCCGCTAATCGAGTGAAAATATATTGACAGGGTAGTTGAACGGAAATCAATAGATAGATCGAATTCTGTTCAACCACAGTGGCCACGCATGGCTCAAAATTCGGCTGTATGTATGGTTTTCTTTAGGGCCACTCTGAGGAACCACAGTGCACAGAAGGGGACCAAGCATGCTGTACATTTGAAAGTGTAAAACCTGGTATGCACGGGTCGAATATCACCCATCATCAGCCGGTTCAACAGAAACCGGCCAACATTTGGCCCGTGTGAGAAGCAGCCTGTCTAGCTTTTGTAGAACGGGCATACTAGAAAACCATCTGATCTGCATCTGAACAGCGCTTGCAGCCAATGGCTGCAAGTGCTGATCGATGTGTACTGGTGGGGGGCAATCCCCCTGTCAGAACACAATAGCTCAGTGGGAGATCAATGGACTAACATCACAGTCAGTACATAGACCTCCTTGTAAGCTCCCAGTGGGCTGATCGAAAAAAAACTCAGTGTGTACCAGGCATTCGACATGAAGGTGAACCCATGAGGAGAGCAAAATTAGCATTCACCCCCTACCAGACAGGTACATTGGTGCGAAGAGGATAACACACTGATAACAAATCTGTCACTGATCTGAGACAAAGAGACATTTACTAGGATAGATATTTAAACAGATAGACAAGTAGATAGATAGAGATATATTATATAAATCTATAAATTAAAAAAGAAATTAAAAAGACGATAGATAGAGAGATAGATAGATAGATAGATAGATAGATAGATAGATAGATAGATTTCAATGAATGAACGAACGAATGATAGATAATCAATGAATGATAGATAGAAAGAAATGAAATATGAATTGAGAGAGAGAGAGAGAGAGAGAGAGAGAGAGAGAGAGAGAGAGAGAGAGAGATATGGAATAGATAGATAGATAGATAGATAGATAGATAGATAGATAGATAGATAGGATATAGATGATAGATAGATAGATAGATAGATAGATAGATAGATAGATAGATAGATAGATAGATAGGATATAGATAGATAGATAGATAGATAGATAGATAGATAGATAGATAGGATATAGATAGATAGATAGATAGATAGATAGATAGGATATAGATAGATAGATAGATAGATAGATAGATAGATAGGATATAGATGATA
Source organism: Staurois parvus (assembly GCF_062004578.1). Lineage (NCBI taxonomy): Eukaryota > Metazoa > Chordata > Amphibia > Anura > Ranidae > Staurois > Staurois parvus. The sequence goes on along the minus strand of NW_028317799.1, from coordinate 1,698,842 downwards.
GATAGATAGATAGATAGGATATAGATAGATAGATAGATAGATAGATAGATAGATAGATAGATAGATAGATAGATAGATAGATAGATAGGATATAGATGATAGATAGATAGATAGATAGATAGGATATAGATAGATAGATAGATAGATAGATAGATAGATAGATAGATAGATAATAGATAGATAGATAGATAGATAGATAGATAGATAGATAGATAGATAGATAGGATATAGATAGATAGGATATAGATAGATAGGATATAGATAGATAGGATATAGATAGATAGATAGATAGGATATAGATAGATATGATATAGATAATAGATAGATAGATAGATGATAGATAGGATAAGAAGGATGGACAGTACAGTGGCTAAATGGTTAGCACTTCCGCCTGGCAGTACTAGGGTCGTTGGTTCGAATCCCAGCCACGGCACCACCTGCCTGGAGTTTGCATGTTCTCCCTGTGCCTGCGTGGGTTTCCTCTAAGTACTCCGGTTTCCTCCCACAATGCAAAGACATGCTGGTAGGTGAATTGGCTCCGGTCTAAATTGTCCCTAGTATGTGCATGTATGAATGTGAGTTAGGGACCTTAGATTGTACGCTCCTTGAGGGTTAGGGACTGATGTGAATGTACTATATATATGTAAAGTGCTGCGTAAATTGACAGCGCTATATAAGTACCTGAAACAAAGGATAGAAGAGAAGAGTTTCTATAATGGAGTATTTTATTGGCTCCATCCTAGACACTGATATCATCATCTACAGCTGGCCTCAATCTGTGGCGTCTTCTGTCCCAGCTCTCGGTTCCTGACATCCGTAGGACATGATCTGGTGGGACTACCCAACATGAACCAGATTCTCACATAAATCATATGGCTAATGGCAAATCAATGAAAGGCACGGCTGAGCCATCATGACCCTTCAGTATTACCCAGCTAACAGAAAACTCCGTTTTCCTCAACAATGGACCTAACATGTATAATTGCTACACCAGCTATTCTGCGAGTTTCTTCCCTGTATTATACACCGAGGCTCATGATATGATTACACTATTCAACAGGTAAAAAGTTTTGGGCATAAAATTAGCTAATCTTACATAATTTTGGGGTGCTGAAAACGAAAATGACCCTAAAAAATGTTGATTGGCTCTAGTTTCCATGATATATTCACCCATCTAATGACGTAAGCCATTCAAAATTATGGTGCAACTTCAGCTGCATATTGCGCAATTGATACTGGTGACCAATAGAAAATTGCATGTATACTGAGATGATGCAATATTAGCCTTTAATTGCATCACTTCACTGCATAAAAGCTGCAGTATCTGTAGCTGATTGTAGTTCGACAGCGTCTTTACATTTCGTTTTATGCTTATATAGGCTACTCAGTAATGCCTCGAACTTGTGTGAATAAAGCAGATAATTTCTGCTATATCTGCGGTGAAATAACTTTTATCTCACAAAAAAGGAGGATAACAGGAATGATTAAGAAAGCCTACAACTTGTATTTTTGCTGCAAGATAGGAGACCAGGACAAGAGCTGGGCACCACATATATGCTGCAATTCTTGTGGGACGGCACTGGAGCAATGGTTGAATGGAAAAAAGGCATCTATGCCTTTCGCTGTGCCAATGATTTGGAGAGAGCCAACAGATCATGTTAGTAATTGTTACTTTTGTATGGTGCCTCCAATTGTAAAAGGGCTAAATAAGAAGAAAAAGTTATCTGTGCACTATCCAAATATTCCAATCGGCAATACGTCCAGTTCCTCATGGAGAGGGGCTACCAATTCCTAAAGAACCAGAATCCTTCGTGGTTGAGTCAAGTGAGGAAGAACCTGAAGCGTGTAGTCACGTGCAGTTGTAAGAGATAGCCCTTTCCTCGAATACAAGAGAAAATCCAAGAGAAGCAAAACCGACACAAACTGAAGACAAAACTAGTGAGAATCCTAAGTATTAAAATGATTCAACTTAGCTTATGGCTATAATTTTTCTTGGTAATCCTATGCAATATATTATACCATTTAGGCTTTGTTATGTAGTCAATATCACTTGCTTTATATTTGTGGAAAGACATCTATCTATATAATTATTGTGCATTATGTAGTCATTACGCCTATAGTAGAAAACTTTCCGTTTACAGAAAAACTAGAGCCAATTGACAAATTTCATTGTTATATTTGAACTCAGAATGTGAAATTCATTAAGAAATGGATCCTTTTGTTTCCAAAACTGGCAAAAAATAAAAATTTGTTGAACAGTGTTACAGGAGGCTAAAGATTTGCACCATATTTGCAGGATCTGCACAATCGCTCTGGAATGTTAATATTTACAAAACAGAAGCAGGTAAGGACTTGTATTAGCATTTTTTCAGTGATGATTTGTGCTGTGTGTATGTAGCTGATATGGATTCTACTATTTTATGTTATGGACAGAATCTACAACGTAGTACTGGTTAAGAAAACGTTTACTCAGCGGGGCAGATTCATCACAGTGCCCCTCCTCTCACATTTCCTCGGCAGTAAAGGCAGAAGGATGATGTGGTCCTGGAAATGAAGCTCCTGTAAGGGAAAGTGAAGCTCACACAATGCCAGAGAAGGGGGTAGGGCTAAACTCACTGACCACCAGTTATGTGGAGTAGGGGTGATCTGTAAACTGCTGACCACCAATGTTAGGGAAGAGAGTAATCTGAAGCCCACTGACCACCAATACAAAGGAAGGAGTGATGTGAAGCCCACTGAGCACCAATACAAAGGAAGGAGTGATGTGAAGCCCACTGAGCACCAATACAAAGGAGGGAGTGATGTGAAGCCCACTGACCACCAATACAAAGGAGGGAGTGATGTGAAGCCCACTGACCACCAATACAAAGGATGGAGTGATCTGAAGCCCACTGACCACCAATACAAAGGAGGGAGTGATGTGAAGCCCACTGACCACCAATACAAAGGATGGAGTGATCTGAAGCCCACTGACCACCAATACAAAGGAGGGAGTGATCTGAAGCCCACTGACCACCAATACAAAGGAGGGAGTGATCTGAAGCCCACTGACCACCAATACAAAGGAAGGAGTGATCTGAAGCCCACTGACCACCAATACAAAGGAAGAAGTGATCTGAAGCCCACTGACCACCAATACAAAGGAAGAAGTGATCTGAAGCCCACTGACCACCAATACAATGGAAGGAGTGATCTGAAGCCCACTGACCACCAATACAAAGGAATAAGTGATCTGAAGCCCACTGACCACCAATACAAAGGAAGGAGTGATCTGAAGCCCACTGACCACCAATACAAAGGAAGAAGTGATCTGAAGCCCACTGACCACCAATACAAAGGAAGGAGTGATCTGAAGCCCACTGACCACCAATACAATGGAAGGAGTGATCTGAAGCCCACAGACCACCAATACAAAGGAAGGAGTGATGTGAAGCCCACTGACCACCAATACAAAGGAAGGAGTGATCTGAAGCCCACTGACCACCAATACAAAGGAGGGAGTGATCTGAAGCCCACTGACCACCAATACAAAGGAGGGAGTGATCTGAAGCCCACTGACCACCAATACAAAGGAATAAGTGATCTGAAGCCCACTGACCACCAATACAAAGGAATAAGTGATCTGAAGCCCACTGACCACCAATACAAAGGAAGAAGTGATCTGAAGCCCACTGACCACCAATACAATGGAAGGAGTGATCTGAAGCCCATTGACCACCAATACAAAGGAAGAAGTGATCTGAAGCCCACTGACCACCAATACAAAGGAAGGAGTGATCTGAAGCCCACTGACCACCAATACAAAGGAAGGAGTGATCTGAATCCCACTGACCACCAATACAAAGGAAGAAGTGATCTGAAGCCCACTGACCACCAATACAAAGGAAGGAGTGATCTGAAGCCCACTGACCACCAATACAATGGAAGGAGTGATCTGAAGCCCACAGACCACCAATACAAAGGAAGGAGTGATCTGAAGCCCACTGACCACCAATACAAAGGAAGGAGTGATCTGAAGCCCACTGACCACCAATACAAAGGAAGGAGTGATCTGAAGCCCACTGACCACCAATACAAATGAAGGAGTGATCTGAAGCCCACTGACCACCAATAGTGAATGAGTTGGGCTTGATCATTACTGACCACAAATGACAAGGAAGGAGTGATCTGCATCCATCCTGCTGACCACTGATGTTGGGAAAGGAAGGAAGGATCTTAAACCCACTGATTACTAATGCCAAAGAAGAGAATCTGAATCCCATTGGCCACTAATGCTGGGGAAGATGGTAAGCTGAACCCCACTGAGCACCAATGCCAAGAAAGACGTGATCTGAATTCCACTGAACACCAATGATGGGGAAGGGGCAGGGGGTTTGAACCCCACCAACCACCAATTTTGTGCAAGTGGGGGATCAGAACCCTACTGACCACCAATGCCAAGAAGGGGTGATCCAAATCCTCGACCACTGATGCTGGGGAAGGTTGGGATTTGAACCCTCACTAATGACCAATACAAAGGAAGGGGTGATGTGATGCTCACTGACCACCAATAATGGGAAAGGGGGATCTTAACCCCAATGACCAAAGCAAAAAAATGGGTTAATCTGAATCCCACTTACCACCATGATTAAAAAGGGAGAGGATTTCTACCCGACTGACCACCAGTTCTGTGAAGGAGCTGACAGGGGAGAGAACTGTATTCTTTACATATAGTTTTCTGCGTAGAAATCTGTTAAGTAAATAATAATAAATACAATCATAATAAGTATTATAATAAATAATACATATAATAAAAGGAGTAAAAATATTATAATAAATAATACAATAAATAAAGGCTATCGCTTAAACATCAAACTTTCCACATATAAATCTGTTAAGTAAATAATAAATACAATCATAATAATTATTATAATAAAGAATACATATAATAAAGGAATAAAATTGTAAAAATAATATAATAAATACATTAAATAAAGGCTAATGCTTAAACATCAAACTTTCCGCATAGAAATCTGTTAAATAAATAATAAATACAATCATAATAATTATAATTAATACATATAATAAAAGGAATGAAAATAGTAAAAATAATATAATAAATTATACATTAAATAAAGGCTATCGCTTAAACATCAAACTTTCCACATAGAAATCTGATAAATAAATAATACAATAATAATAATAATAATAAATAATACATATAATAAAGGGATAAAAGTAAAAATAATATAATAAATAATAAATTAAATAAAGGTTATCATTTAAAATCCAAACTTTCTGCATTGGAATCTGGTAAATAAATAAAATAACAGTAAAAAAAATATATAAAACATATATAAAGTTATATTAAAATAATAAATTATTGAAAGGTTATCACTCAAACTTTCTGCATAGAATTCTGTAAAATAAAATAATAATAATAATAAAGTAATAATAATTATATTGTAAAGCGCTGAGCAAACTGTTGGCACTATATAAATACTGTCTAATAATAATAATAATAGTAATAATATAATATATAGTAAAAACATTAAATAAAGGTTGTCACTTAAACTCCAAAACTTTCTTCATAGAAATCTGTAAAATAAAATAATATAATAATTAAAATAACGGTCATCACTCTGTTGCTAGATTAAAAAAAAAAACTTTTTTGAAAAATCCTGTTAAAAATAAAAAACAGTTTATACCTGTCCCACCGCCCATCCCCTTGCACTCTTGATGAGCTACCATTACTATAGGCTCTGTATCATTATCATTCTTCCAGGAGTGTCAGATGCCTGACTCCCCGCTCTGCACTGTGGTCCCAGTCCCTATGTCAATGCTGAGTCCTGCAGAGATGTAACGACTGATGGAACCAGAGAGCACAGACATTACAATAACAACTCAAATAATACCCATTGAGAACACGCGATAGATTCTATAGGTTCCATAAAGCAACCACTGTTATTACGCACATTGCCATGGAGCAGTTTTGCCGCCTCCGTTCTTACTGTATATTTATATTTTAGCACTTTTCTAGCACTTTAATTATGTAGAAGCGCTTTTATACATCACTTTGTGCTGATTTACAATGCCCGCCACCATCCCATGGGCTTGTATTGAAGGAGCTTTCCATCTTTATAACTCTCTTTCTATTATTTCCATTTCTTTTTACGAGGCTTTCTAACATAAGTGTGGTTGTTTTGCTTCATTTTATCACTTTGTGTCTATGTTTATAGTTGATAAATGTATTATCGTTACTCCTTTGTGCTTATAGTACATCTCCCGCTGATGTGCGCTGGTGGAGAAGCGCTGGGTAATATTATTGTGCATTTCTGTGCAGGAACTGTTCTATATCACTTTGGCAAAGCCCGTTCTATTGTGCTACGGCTGGCTTATGAAATTTTCTTGAAAAACTCATTCTGGCTTTAGCCGGCTACAAAAAGGGAAACAGACAATTGTGGGTAATGCATAAAAGTGAAAAGGGAGCTTTGTAAGTTGGCCTCATCTGACCAATTAGAGACCCTCATTTAGTGGTGGAACGGTGGAATCTGATTGACTGAAACTTTAGATGTGATGCTCTGCACTGGTACCAAAGCCGTCTGCTTCTCCTTTCCAGCTCTGTGTATATCCAAAGACATACACTATATTGCCAAACGTACTGGGCCATCCCTCCAAATCATGTGATTCAGGTGTTCCAATCACCTCCATGGCCACAGGTGTATAAAATCATCACCTAGGCATGCAGACTGCTTCTACAAACATTGGTGAAAGAATGGGTCGCTCTCAGGAGCTCAGTGACTCCAAGCGTGGTCCCGTGATAGGTGGTCTCCGGTGCAATAAGTCCATCCGTGACATTTCCTGGCTACTAAATATTCCACGCTCAACTGTTAGTGGGATTATAACAAAGTGGAAGCAACTGGGAACAACAGCCACTCAGCCACCAAGTGGTAGGCCACATAAAATGACAGAGCGGGGTCAGACCATGCTGAAGCGCACAGTGCGCAGAAGTCACCAATTGTCTGCAAAGTCAATAGCTAAAGACCTCCAAACTTGGTGTGGCCTTCAGATTAGCACAACAACAGTGTGTAGAGAGCTTCATGGAATGGGTTTCCATGGCCGAGCAGCTGCATCCAAGCCTTACATCACCAAGTGCAATGCAAAGCACCGGATGTAGTGGTGTAAAGCACGCCACCACTGGACTCTAGAGCCGCGGAGATGTGTTCTCTGGAGTGACCAATCACACTTCTCTGTCTGGCAATCTGATCGACGTGTCTGGGTTTGGCGGCTGCCAGAACGGTACTTGCCTGACTGCATTGTGCCAAGTGCAAAGTTTGGTGGAGGGGGGATTATGATGTGGGGTTGTTTTTCAGGGGTTGGGCTTGGCCCCCTAGTTCCAGTGAAGGGAACTCTTCAGGTGTCAGCATACCAAGACATTTTGGACAATTTCATGCTCCCAACTTTGTGGGAACAGTTTGGGGATGGCCTCTTCCTGTTCCAACATGACTGCACACCAGTGCACAAAGCAAGGTCCATAAAGACATGGAGGAGCCAGTTTGGGGTGGAGGAACTTGACTGGCCTGCACAGAGTCCTGACCTCAACCCCATAGAACACCTTTAGGATGAATTAGAGCGGAGACTGTGAGCCAGACCTCCTCCCCCGACATCAGTGCCTGACCTGACAAATGTGCTTCTGGAAGAATGGTCCAACCTTCCCATAGACACCCTCCTAAACCTTGTGGACAGCCTTCCCAGAGGAGTTGAAGCTGTTATAGCTGCAAAGGGCGGGGCCAACTCAATATTGAACCCTACGGACTAAGACTGGGATGCCATTAAAGTTCATGTGTGTGTAAAGGCAGGCGTCCCAATACTTTTGGTAATATAGTGTAAACAACTGGGGGTAACAGGGAAACACAACAGCACACTGGACAGTGCAGATAAGTCCATCTTCAAGGCTGAACTCCAGCTTGGACCAATGTAAGTATTCACATTCTGCAAGTAGAAACCATAGATGCCCGTGACTTTCCCTACCCCCTCCCAATGAAGGAGGGGGAGTATTCAGGAAAAATGGGAAATTTTATATGGTGCACTTAAGCAAAAACAACCCAAAATGGATAAAATCACTTATTTATATCAAATTTTAAAAGAAATAAATGATCCCTCAAGATTATTATAAATATAAGAAACCTTATCTAGTGTTTTTTTTTAAACACTAGATATGGTTTGTTAAAATATTTATAATAATCTCGGGGGATAATTTTATTTATTTTTTACATATACTGTATAACTGAGGGTAAAAATAACACAGAACAGCACACTGGATAGTGCAGATAAGTCCATCTTGAAGGCCAAACTCCAGCTTGGACCAAAGTAAGTATTCATAATCCAAAAGTAGAAACCATAGATGTCCATGACTTTCCCTACCCCCTCCCACTGAAGGGGGGGGGAGTATGCATGAAAAGTGGGGATCTAAATGGTGCACTTAAGCAAAAACAACCCAAAATGAATAAAATCACTAATTTATTATTTGGATCAAAGTTAAAAAAAAAAATAAAAAGATCCTCCAAGATTATTAGAAATATTTAAAGATGCCATATCTAGTGTTTGTTTTTTTATATACACTAGATATGTTTTTTTATACACTAGATATGGTTTATTAAAATATTTATAATAATCTTGAGGGATCTTTTTTTTTTTTTTTTTTTTCCCCTGATAGGATTTTGATTTGGGCGGTTCTTTCTTGATCTTGATTCTTTTTATCCCACAATGATTTGGTATATACATTTTTTTTAAGCAACTCACGTGATGAATACATCTCTTATTGGTTAGTGGTATATCTCTGTCATTTCCTGACATTGATACACATGTCAGGAAATGTCTCCTATGTGAGTAAGCCAGTTCCGTAGTGACTGCCACCGACCCCCATACCCCCCCCCCCCCCCAGAAGTGCGAGCTGCAGTGCAATGCGCATGGGCATGAACACAAGTTTGCACTGGTTTCCTGAGAATTCAGTTTACCTTACAGTTCTGCATTCATTAAGGAAAATACGAGGCGTTCTCTCAATGGTGCTTATGCCAAATGCGCAAGTCCCCATACAAAACACTAGCCGATGCACATTTCCTCATACACCCTCGCGGATTAATGGTAAAAAAGTCACTCATGCTAGGATTAGGCAGCGATTCTGGATCTGATTCTCTCTAAGACTCCCACTGGGACATGGAAGAGGATCGGTAACAACACAAGGAAAAGAGACAACATAACCGCACTAGTGTAATCCAGTTTATTGACACCCCGGTCACATTATACCCAACTTTGAAATCATTCGACTTACAGTGGAGTCGCACGATTTTAAAGTCAGGGGGACATGCCGATTTCAGGCGTGATTTACAAGAATATCTGACACAGATGTCTATGCAAATTGCACCAAAAGTAGTATATTTCCTTGTTCTGTCTCTCCAATCTAAGCATTGAAAGTGTGATCTCTGTAAGTTACAGTTGTGATGAGATAGCGATAACTTCAATCTTAGTTGAATAACACAGGCAGTGACTTGATCGGATGACACCTTGTAGATCTTGTGAAGTTTATTCCATAAACTGAGAGAATCTTACAACAATGAACATCGGATAGGTCAAAAGATCATCATGTGATCTGCTTCCATAACACATTAGACTAGAAGCTGAAATGCATTACTGGGAAAATGGGTGGAGCTATCTATACGACATGAACTAAACCAGAGGAAAGGGAGGAGCAGAGACAAAATATAAAGAACACTTAAAGGCATATGACAGTCATGTGAAACATGACAGTCTTACTTTAGAAATCGGTGTGGCTCCAACCAAGTCGGAACTGCACCGATATGACCGTTGTAATTGTGGACAATAGGGTGCGACTTGGCGAGCGCTTTGCAAGTATAATAGCATGCCAATTCACATCCAGTGTGGCCAGGAAGAGCCCCCAGTGCGGGCAGCACAGTGGCTAAATGGTTAGCACTTCCGCCTGGCAATACTCGGGTCATTGGTTCAAATCCCAACCAGAGCACCACCTGCCTGGAGTTTGCATGTTCTCCCCATGACTGCGTGGGTTTCCTCTGGGTACTCTGGCTTCCTCCCACACTCCAAAGACATGCTGGTAAGTTCATTGGATCCTGTCTAAACTGGCCCAAGTATGTATATGTATGAATGTAAGTTAGGGACCTTAGATTGTACACCCCTTGAGGGTTAGGGACTGATGTGAATGTACAATATATATGTAAAGCACTGCATAAATTGACGGCGCTATATAAGTACCTGAAATAAATACATAAAATAATTTTAAAAAAAAACATACCCTGATACACTCACATTGTTCCATAGAAGATAAGCATGGCTACATCAGTGTCATCCCCGCCAGGGGTGGACTGACAACTCATGGGGTCCCCGGGCAACAGGGGATCATGGAGCCCCTGTGTCCTTGCCCACACTGAAACCACACCCAAAAAAGCCTATGAAAAAGGTACCAGGGGCATCTCATGGGGTCTCCTACTGACCCCGGGCCCTCGGGCAGTGCCCGAGTTCCCAAATGGCCAGTCCGCCCCTGATCCTTCCTCAATGGCTGCTACAAGATCTGGGTAGAGTAACACCTCCAATGGGGCTAGCTGACAGCTTGGATTCCTTGTGAGACACAATGCCAGTCCTTGGCACACAATTGCTACCACACATGTGCCTGGTCCAGCCAACATCACTCTGTAGCCAGGGAACCGCAACACAGGGAAAGCCAGGAGGAGGAGGTACATGTCCCAGTTTCCATGATGACCCACCTTGGAGACATGGCCTCCTTTTGTCAAGTCAAAGACGTCCTCACCTCTGAAACGCCTGTGCACCTCACTGTACAAGAGTGGACAGGCAGGTAAGTAGCTTTAATGTAGAAGAGACAAAGCATGTCTCTTCTGCATTAAAAATCCTGCCTGTCCACCATTTTGAAATGTTTTTACCTAAAGTTCCACCTTCAGGGTGGGCAGCCCATGCGGTTTTACCCACCTGAATTTTACCATTACAGCTGATTGGGGCTGAACACGTACCTCAGCTGCAATGCTTTGCTCTGCGGTCGCGGAAACTTTAGCTCTGCCAGCAGAGTTTGACAGAAAGCACCAATTGGCAAACACGGCTAGTAAAGTCAATAGCCTGGAAAAAGAAAACTAATGTAACCACCACATAGAAGGACTGGTAAGCTGCAGTATTGTATAGTGTTGTTTTGGGGTTTAGATACTCTTTAAAGAGTTATTTCACCTTTATCTGAATGTGCCCCTTACCTACCTAGGCAAACAAAATGTGCAATTTTGCCTAAAGTTGGATCATGCCCTTTCTTTTAGGTGAAGGCCATGTACAAGAGTTGGACCAAAATACGGAAACACTACATGATTTGCAGGTGTGAAAGTGACAACATATTTGAAAAGTATCAACATATTGAAAATGGAAGTGATGTAACATTCTTTTTCTTCCGCTGTGTGATGAGACACCTAGCTAACAGGTGGGAAGCCTCACTTCCATCATTCACTCCGTGTGCTGCTAGTAATCATGTCAGAGCTTACTGAGCTTCAAAGAGGGTAAATTGTTGGTACCGCTTAGCTGGTGACCCTGAGACTGATGTTGCCAATTTAATTGCCGTGTGGAGAGGTACAGGATCAAAGGGTATGATGACATATACAGATTCTGGGAAAAGGTCTGATAAGCATAAGCGCGGCCGACATAATCAACTGACCGAAAGAGACAAAATGGCATTGCGCAGGATTGTGACCCGGAATAAGAAAACAACTGCTGCAAAAGTGACTGCAGAGCTCAATCTCAGTCTTCCAAACTCCGTGTCCACAAAAACTGTGTGGAGGGAACTCCATAAACAAAACGTTCACGGGCGAACTGCTATGGCCAAACCACGATTGGCCGATATTAATGCTCAGAAGGAGAGAGTGGTGCAACACCCATAAATCATGGACTATCAATCAATGGAAGACTGTAATATGGTCCGATGAATTGAGCGTCACACTGGTCCCAACCACCGTACGTGTTGTGGTGAACACCGTCCCAATGACCAGGACTGTCGTCTGCCAACAGCAAAGTATGGTGACGGCGCAGTCATGGTTAGGGCAGCCATATCTTGGTGTCCCACGGGCCCCATCATCACCTTGAAAGGTAGAGTCTCTGCCAGCAACTATGTACAAAGTTTGGCCAATCATGTGAACCGCATGGTGCAAACATTGTTTCCAGAAGACAGTGCCATTTACCAAGACGATAATGCTCCGATTTACACAACTGGTGTTGTCAAATCGTGATTTGATGAGCACGCAGATGAAATCTTGCACCTTCCCTGGACGACAGTTGATGAACCTCAATATCATAGAGCCATTATGGTCAATTTTGGAGAACAAGGTTCAGGCTCATTATCCGTCTCCAGCATCTCTGGGAGAATTGGAACAATTTTTGCATGAAGAGTGGAATCAGATTCCATTATCCACCAATTCCCAGGAAAATTCAGGTCATCTTGGATGCCAAAGGTGGTCTACTACACCCTAGTAGGTAATTTTGTTTTTACCTGGTGTTTCCATAATTTTGTCCAACCCCTCTACTGACCTCTGGAAGCCTGTCAGAAAAGCTCCAAGAGATTGCATCATCTCATCCTGTCTTGTTGCTAGGATGTTGCTAAGACACTCCAAGTGGTTACTGCTCAACCCCACCATTACAAGAGCGAGCTCTCAAACTCCTGAATATGCGCAGTTCACTAGATCATCATTCACAGCATCACTGAGGTCAGAGCTACTGCCACAGGGGAGTGAGACAGCATGTAAGGGGGTTTGAATAAAAAAAAAAAAAAAGCTGCGATGGTGGTGATAAGTAGTAATGTCTGGGAGTGTCTAAGCAACATCCTAGCAACAGGGGGATCTCTGGGTTTTTTTTGGCCAGGCTTCGGCAGGTACATAAATGGCCTACACATTTAGCAAAGCCATTATTCATCATTAGTCAAAGCTGCACAGTTTGTTCCTACAGGCGCCCCTTACCTGCATAGGCAGGTTTTGGTAAAGGTGAACCAGGGGCGGACTGACAACTCATGGGGCCCCTGGGCAATAGGGGATCATGGGGCCCCTGAGTCCTTGCCCAAACTCAAAAAAGCCTATGAAACAGCTACCAGGGGCATCTCATGGGGCCCCCTACTGATCCCGGGCCCTCAGGCAGTGCCCGAGTTTCCAAATGGTCAGTCCGCCCCTGAGGTGAACTAATCCTGTAATTGGCTTTTCTAAATCAGGTATGCTTTAACTGCTGATGTGTAGTGAGACGCTTCAGTGTACTGCTAATATCAGAACCGGCATCAGATCGCGGAGTTCTGTTGTCATGGAAACATGCTGCAGATTCCAGATTAGCGTTTAATGATTGTAGAGGGGGGGGGGGTAATATCAGAGCCCGGGAAGCTTATTGGATTTTTTGTTCTGCAAAACAGGTTACCACAAGACCGATCAGATAAGGATCTGCCAGCATTTTCAGAATTTTCCTGCCCCTATGGCTGTACCTATACCTGAATGTATCCAATCTCATTTCATCTATGAAGATAAGTGGGGTAGAGTCAGATCAGTACCGAGGGGGGGGGGGGAAGATGGGTCCTCCTGGGAATACCAAGTGCCGTTTCCCTGCAGGACAATGCTCTTCTGTTAACTGTTTAACCAGTTCCGTGCTGCCCTATAGCAGAAATACTGCTACAAGGCGTCACGGGTGCGTGATTTTGCAATTCCAGGCAGTGGGCGCGCGTGCACCCTACCCGCGCCACTGTTCGCGGCCTCAGCTATCAATCACCAGGTCCCGACCGGTGATTACTCGCTGGTACTCGGTGATCGCCAAGTATCTCCGACGGGGAAGAGACCTGTATGTAAACAACACAGATCTCTCCCCTGTCAGCTCCTGCACACTGCTTTGTATGGCTCTGCCACATGCTTACAGTGAAACACACACACAGTTAACCATTTGATCGCCCCAGATGTTAAAGCGGAGCTCCACTCGAAATGGGGAAGTTCCAATTTAAGGACTGCTCCCCCCGGTCCCCATTAAGGATTGGCACCTTTGGGGAGCCGGTACCTGAATTTGACAGGTACCCGCTCCCACTTCTGGTCCTATCGGAAACGGCGACCTAGGCGATCGGAAACGGAAGGTGTCCTCCCTCCCACCCTCCCTGTAGACTTTTGGGAAACGTGACAGGTCCCAGAAGACTACAGGAGCATTCATGAAGAGCAGCGTTACTCGTGCATGCGCAGTGGGTACCCGGCTGTGACGCCGCATGCTAACACAGCTGGGTGCCCACACTGAAGATGCTGGCCTCCTGGAATACAGGATGGCCGGTGAAACAGGCTGCAGGGGACACACCGCGGTGCCGAGGGACAGGTCAGTGGCTGTTTTTTTCAAAATCATCAGCTACAGTTTTTGTAGCTGCTGACTTTTATTTTTTGATAGGTCAAGTGGAACTCCGCTTTAACCCCTTCCTGCCAAGTGCCATTAGTACAGTGTCAGTGCTTTCTATAAGCACTGATCACTGTATTGGTGTCACTGGGGATGTCAGTGACACCAAGTCAGTTCCGCCCAGGGGCGGACTGACCATTTGGAAACTCAGGCACTGCCCGAGGGCCCGGGGTCAGTAGGGGCCCCATGAGATGCCCCTGGTACCTTATTCATAGGCTTTTTTTAGTTTGGGCAAGGACACAGGGGCCCCATGATCCCCTATTGCCCGGGGCCCCATGAGTTGTCAGTCTGCCCCCTGGTTCCGGCCGGAGTGTCAGAATGCCCGCCGCAGTCCCGCTATAAGTCGCTGATCTCCACCATTACTAGTAAAAAAAAAAATAAAAACTTCCAGTATCTATACCGCCATTTGTAAACGCTATAACTTTCACATAAACCAATTAATTTACACATACTGAGATTTTTGTTTTAGCAAAGACATGAAGCAGAATACATTTTGGCCTAAATTTAGGTCGAAATTTGATTTTTAAAATTTTTTTTACTGGACGTTATTAAATATTGCAAAAAGTCAAAAATATAGCTTTTTTTCTCAAAATTGTCGTCTTTTTGTTTCTGGTGCAAAAAATAAAAACTGCAGAGTTGATCGAATACCACCGAAAGAAAGCTCAATTTCTGAGAATAAAAGGACGTAAATTTAATTTGGGTGTAGTATTGCATGACCGCTCAATTGTCAGTTACAGTAACGCAGCGCCGTATAGCAAAAAATGGCCTGGTCGGGGGGGGGGGGTAGATCCTCTGGAGGGCAAGTGGTTAACCCCTTTAGACGGTGTGAGCTGAGCCTTTACGTTTGCAATGCTAGTAAGGCATCGCGGCCCACCCAGCCCAAGCACTACACCCACCATACTGTGCGGCCACTCCTAGGCCGCTGGTGTCACCATGAGTTAGCCGGTCCCGTGCAATGACTGTCGCCATTATTGGAAGCGCATGAAGACAGGAAGTGGTGCAAAAAGGATGCAGGAAATCAGCAGCACTGGGATTCAACAAACCATTAAGGGCTCGTTCACACATGTGGATCACTCTTCAGCGGCAGGCAGTGAAGATGCGCATCACCTCCTCACCGCCTGTTTTAACCCCTTAAATCCCACACTAGTGTCCTGCAACTGCTATTCAATTGGTTGGGTTGCATTCAGAGAGAAAGCAAAGGGGGGTTATATCTCCTTCCACAGCTACGAAGCAAAGCATCGTGGTCATGGCATGTGTACAACCCTGGCAGCTAAAAGGGGTTAGCAGCTCACATACAGCTCAACTGCAGGATTTAGTGTGCCCCAACAATGAGCCTTAACCCTAGGTTGACACTAGAATGCAGTGCGGGAAACCTGCGATCCAAGTGTGTTTTCCACACAGCAACCAAAAAGTAATCTGCAGCGGGGGGTCAGTGCAATGTTAATGACACCCCAGAGCAGGATGGTGCAATACAACCATGTGATCCAGTTGCAGTGCAGTTCCAAAATTGGTGCATGCATGACTTTGGGGGCGATGCAGTGCGATCTGAGACCATTCAAAATTAATGGGATGAAATTGCACCACACTGAATCGCACAGGAATGTGGTGCGGCCCCTGTGCAATTCATATGCAGTTCGTAGTGTGAACAGTGGGGGCAAAACAAGTGAAATCTGTATTTTCTAGAACAGTGGTCTCCAAACTGCGGCCCGGGTGCCGGATGTGGCCCTTTGCTTGCTTTTGTCTGGCCCTTGGGGCACTATTTCATTTACCAACACCAACAATGGGGCACAGTTCCTCCCAATGACACCAACGATGGGGCCCAATGACACTATTGATGGGGCACAATTCCTACCAATGACACCAGTGATGGGGCACAGTTCCTCCCAATGACACCAGTGATGGGGCACAGTTCCTCCCAATGACACCAACCATGAGGCCCAACAAAAGCAGTGATGGGGCACTATTCCTCCCAATGATGAGGCACAGTTCCTCCCAATGACACCAACGATGAGGCCCAATCACAGCAGTGATGGGACACAATTCCTCCCATTGATGAGGTATAGTTCCTTCCAATGACACCAACAATGGGGCCCAATGACACCAATGATGGGGCACTATTCCTACCAATAACACCAGTGATGAGGCACAATTCCTCCCAATAATGAGGCACAGTTGATCCCAATGACACCAATAATGGGGCACAGTTCCTCCCAATGACACCAACGATAAGACCCAATGACAGCAGTAATGGGGCACAATTCCTCCCAATCACACCAACCATGGGGCCCAATGATACCAATGATGAGAAATTATTCCTACCAATGACACCAGTGATGAGGCACAATTCCTCCCAATAATGAGGCACAGTTCCTCCCAATGACACCAATATTGGGGCACAGTTCCTCCCAATGACACCAACGATGAGACCCAATGACAGCAGTGACGGGGCACAATTCCTCCCAATCACACCAACCATGGGGCCCAATGATACCAATGATGGGAAATAATTCCTACCAATGAAACTAATGATGGGGCACAATCCCTACCAATGACACCAATGATGAGGCACAGTTCCTCCCAATGACACCAACAATGGGGCCTAATGACACCAATAATAGGACACTATTCCTCCTGACACCAATGATGGGGCACAATTCCTCCCAATGACACCAAGAATGGGACATTGTTTACTCCAACTGATGCTGGGACATTTTCTACTCCCGATGGTCACAGTGTGGCTCTCTTAGGTCTTAAGGACAGTACACTGGCCCTTTATTTAAAAAGTTTGGAGACCCCTGTTCTAGGACAATGATACACAGGGTTTTTTTTAGTAAAGCTGCATAGAAACCAATCAGCTTCCAGGTTTTATTGTCAAAGCTTAATTGAACAAGCTGAAGTTAGAAGCCGATTGGTTTCTACGCAGAAGTGAGCCGGATTTTGCACTCTCCAGCTTTAGTAAATATACTCCACAGTATCTAAACAAGCAAGAGCTCACCCTGGTAGGGTTTCCCTTCTGCTTTAAAGGCATAGCCCACCTTTCTGACCATGTTTTAGGTTACATTTGTTTTTGGGAGTTCTTCTCCCTATGGATGCCTGCCAATTGTTTTTTTTTTTCTTTTTTTGAGAGGCTCCGCCCACACAGTCACATCATCCATTCACAGTGATCCACATCAAAGCGGCTAAAAGCCCAGCAATGCCACTGCACCTGTAGTCCACTGATACTTCCTGCATCCCCATAATTGAAGGTCTGCACCTTGGTACCCCCCTACAGCTGGAAGAAGAGCAAATACAGGAAATGAATTGCAACAGTGATCAGTGGATGGCAGGAGCAATGCTCTGGACCCTGCAGGCCCTGGCTCCTATAGAAGACAGAGCATTGCTCCTGCCATCCACTGATCACAGTTTCAATGCTTCATAGACTCCAATGTAATAAATTCATTTGCACTTTTTTGTGCAAAAAAGTGGAATACATACATTGATATAGTGTACAGTGGGGGTCAGCAACCAGTAGATCCTGGTCTACCAGTAGATGGCGGCCAGGTGACTGGTAGATCTTGATCTGGGCTTTCTGACCAGCCATGCCAGAACATCAAACAGAGTGCAGTGCAGACGGACTACATGTAAAGTTGGAGGCAGGGGTGGACTGACAACTCATGGGGCCCCCGGCGATAGGGGATCATGGGGCCCCTGTGTCCTCGGCCGCATTCAAACCACACCCACAAAAGCCTATGAAAGGTACTAGGGGCATCTCATGGGGCCCCCTATGGACCCTGGGCCCTCAGGCAGTGCCCGAGTTCCCAAATGGTCAGTCTGCCCCTGGTTGGAGGTGTAGTAGGGAGCAAGAGCCGCATCAGCCGATACCTCCTCTGTAGTCCTGGCTCCTATGCCCTCTCATGGTTGGTGGGTGTAGCACCAGCCAAGCATGACCCATTCAAGTAAATGAGGCCGTTCTGCAATTGCCCTGCAACCTTGTACAGCACACAAGGGGTTGAACAGGCAGCGGTGTGTTGCTTTCTCACCACCTGATTTAACCCCTTGGACCCTGCATGCAGTTTCAGGGCACTTGCAGAGTGGCCCCAGTTCCTTGAATGGGTCTCGGTGGGCAGACGGTAGCACCCACCAAGAGCAACAGGGGGTGCAATTCATGCTGCAGCATGTGTACACCTTTGGGGGTAGGGATTGGGGGGCGGTAAAACCCTGATTCGACCGCAGGGTTTTACTCCCCCGCCCCCCCACAACTTTACATGTGAACAAGTCTTAGGGGTGCCGCTGCTGATTTCAGCTAAGGGCTCATTCACAAGTGCAGTAGGCACAGCTTCTCCTCTGCAAAGTGATCTGAGTGTGTTTGACAGGTGGTGATGACGCGATATGCTGCCCGCTCACCACCTGATTTAAACCCATGATTGCCGTTGCTTTGCACGCAATTGTGACACGGTTGTAAGGCAATCAGATGTTTAAATCAGCTGTGAGGTGGAGACACTGGGCCCGGTGATCTTCAACTTCTCCCATGTTGTTCAGGTAGATCTCCACCTCTTTAACCCCTAGACGCCGAGCGCACACAAATATGCGGCCTCTTGGTGTCTGGGCCTTGACGCCGAGCAGCCGCATATTTGCGTACCATTTGAAAATACATATGTGCTGAGAGCAAACGCCCTGCGCGCTCCCAGCACATATGTCTGTCACTCCTGGAAAGGTCCTGATCTCCCCTTGCGATCGGGACCTTTTCCGATCACATGACCGCCATGACAGCGAATCACGGTGGTCACATGACCCTGAAACCCCGCCTGGCCTCCCAGCTTCTGAAACCTCTTAAAGGGCCGGGAGGCGCCAGCACAAAGGGGTTAAGGTTGCCTACCCCTGGTGTACAGTATGACGTATAATGTCAACATAATAATGATGTGTCGGGGTAGGGGTGCTATATAAATATCTATAATACGAACAGAAAAGACCACATTGGAATAATAGGACACGTAAAAGAATAAAACACATAAAAGGAAACAAGGTAAGTGGGCACCATGTAATCAGCAGATCAGACCTGGGCAATGATGTGCTGCAGTACAAGGGGACCGCTGATGTAAAGAACAAGTCAATAATCATTTGTCAGCCTTCAAGTTTCATGAACCCCAAACATCTGAGGGCATAAATAACATGAGATGTGATTGATATGTACCGATTAAAAACATCTTGTGAAAATCAAATCAATCCTACAGGCGTCTTGTATACTTACATACTGTATATGTTTACGTGCATAAAAAAAGCAACAGTGACATCCAGTGGCAACAAGAGGATTCCTTTTTTTTTTTTTTTTTTTTTTTTAACTGAAGCTTTGTTAAAAAAAAACAAAAAAACTTTAATTTTGTTTAACACAATAAAATAAACATCCCCAAGTAAACCATTAAAGTTCTTACCTCAGCACTTGCAGTTTACACCTTCAATGCGGCCAATTCCTGCTCGCTCAGTGCTGCTTCCCTGAACACCTGGTCTTTACAGGAAAGGGTTAAAAGTGCAGTTTAGTATGGTTGCCACCTCATCCCTCATTCTGCGTTTTCAGAAGTTCAGGGACTTCTTCCCTGCGTGTCCCGGTACACGGGAGCCCATTCAAATGAATGGGCTTTCATGCCTGCGCAAAACGCGGACCGCAGGAAAGTGGATATGTGAACCAGGGGTAAGAGATTTTTTTGTTGCACCTTTGCACGTAGTGTATACAACATACTCATTGCTGACATGATTGCAAGGAGGTTCAATTTGAATTTTTTATACAACATAATTAACATGTGGAATTGGGTAACACTTACACAATACTTATAATATATCATAGAAACATAAAAAAGTGACGGCAGAAAAAGACCGACTGGTCTATCAAGTCTGCCCGTTTTTGTTTTTTTTTTGTTGTTGTTTTGGGTTTTTGCTTTTGGTGGGGGCGGTTGTTTTGTTTTTTGTTAACTTTTTGT
This sequence comes from Staurois parvus, assembly GCF_062004578.1. Taxonomy (NCBI): domain Eukaryota; kingdom Metazoa; phylum Chordata; class Amphibia; order Anura; family Ranidae; genus Staurois; species Staurois parvus. Next base: position 1,678,440 of record NW_028317799.1, on the reverse strand, counting down.
CTGAGTATAGATCTATGTTTGTCCCAAACATATTTGAAGCCATTTACTGTTGACTGGCTCACTACCTCTGCTGGAAGTTTATTCCAGGCATCAACTACCCTTTCAGTAAAATAGTACTTTGAGATTTTTTTTTTTTTTTCCTCCAGTTAGTTTAAGATCGTGTCCCCGTGTTCTTGATTTTGGTTTCCTGTATATAATACTGCCCTCCTGAACTCTATTCACCCAGTTTTTAGAAAAAGTGGAGTTGCCATTGCAAACATTTTGTTTTTCCCCCTTGCAGCCTACCTATGTGACACTATTCCAAGGGATTACTTTATATGTTGATGCATGAGTTTCAAGTATGCGGTCTGCCTACAACCAGCTCACTGTAAGAAAAAAAACTGCCTCTAATCACCACTAGAGGGTGTTGATGTGCAGAGGAGAAACTGGCTCTGTCTTGAGACATGCACTCTCTGGCCAATACAGACAGTTTGTACCAATAATTCTAAAACCTTGGACAATAAAATCGAGTTGCAGTTCAGCATCTGCACTGCAATTCATTTAAATTGTGTTCAATAGGAAACAGGCTACTCAAGTACATCCACGCCAGACTCGTAAATCCGTTTCTTTATGTAGCTGACCTTGGACACAAGGACTCTTTTATTAAAAAAAAAAGCCCCATATAATAGTGCAAAGAAGTAGCTGCTGCAAGAAGAAAGCTAGATGTTAACACACTGACTATCTGAAACTAAAGAATATCAGCAGATCGTGCACTCCTTCCAACTGAGCTATTCAAACAGGCTGCAGGCAGGGGAGTAGATAAAGTGGGGGATAGGGGGGTCCAAACCCCTCTGCTTCCCCCAGCGTACCTGTAGAACTACAGCCAGCACTGACAGAGAAAGGGTGACCCCCTTTATCTCCTCATCAACTGCGGATACATGACACAGCCAAGGGAGGAGAACCCACACTCTGAACTAGTCTGGTCTGAGGGGAATTGGGATTTTGGCTTGGATGGGGGGATAGTTTTTTGTCATACTAACCTGAACGTTATGCTTTCTTGACCGTCAGACTTGATTGTGGCCCAGTAATTAAAGTGATACTAAAGGGTAATTTTTTTTAAATTAAAATAAAAAGGATATTATACTTACCTACTCTGTGCAATAATATTGCACAGTGATGTCTGTTGCCTGCTCTTTGGCAATCCCCCCACTGGCACGGTCCACCCCTCCAGGTGTCTCCTTAGCAAGCTGGATACTATGGAGGTACCTGTGTGCATCCACAGACATACACAGTACCATTAAGCCACCCCCCCCCCTTCACAGGACTTTGACAATAGTAGGATGCTGTCAGTGCTTTCTGTGAGACCAATAAGTGAGAGAGGCGGTGCTGCAGTACAGAGAACTGAAGCTGTGACAGGATTAGTGTTTAGGGATGGGGGTCATGATATGTGTAGCGGAGTTCTTCACTTATTGTAGAAAATGAATATTTTGTTGTTTTTTTTTTGTTTGTTTTTAAAGGATGAATATGAATATTTTGTTGTTTTTTTGTTTTTGTTTTTAAAGGTTTTTGGTTTTTTTTTAGCACATTTGCTTTATTTGTTCTTGTTCCTGCAAAAAGTATATGTGTAATAAATATATATATTTATTTATATTTATTACACACACTTTTTTTTTTGGGGGGGGGGGGGTACAATGGCTGTGCCATATTTTACCATCCACACAGTGAGTAGGCTCAAGTTTTATCGTGCTGCCTAATTTCCTCTAGGTGGTCCCCCCAAAGAAAAAAAAAAAAAAGATCTCCCTAGTTGCAGGAACAAGAACAAATAAAGCAAATGTGCTAAAAAAAAAAAATCCTTTAAAAACAAAAAAAAAAATGCACATTTTGGCCTCAACTTTGTTTCAAAGAACAAACTTTGTGATTTGGTTGTCATAGATAGACAATGATGAGCAACAACATCGCCATCTAGCGGTCGAATGACAGACCTCACTTGCTCTTCTCTGCCATCTCCAAATTCATTCATATGTAAGATAATTACCGAGCGAGCCAAATAAATTCACCTTGCATGATAATCCCTCTTGTTTTTATGTATTCAGCCTGGCATTAAATGACAGCTAGTGCTTCTTCCAGCGCTGAAATTAATTAATCCTTTCACTGCCAAGCAGCCGGGGAAATATTCTGCCTGATCATCAATGCAAGCAACGCAGGCTGCTAGGCGCTTTTTAAAAGCAACCTCCTCCCAGGCTCAGACACCTGCGGAAGACGGATATATTGATTGTACAGATTTGGTCTTTTCAGAGCCAGACAGGGCCAACACAGCAGCTTTTGGCATAGAAAGCACACTGGTCCAACTTTGTGTGCCAATTCTGATGGAGCAGCAAAGATTATGGATTGGTTGTACTGCTTCTCAGTGCAATACTGTGGGCAGGTTGCAGATTGTGTACAGAAAGCAATTAGTGTTGCTCTTCTATTGAAACACGTATGACAGCTGTAATTAGTTTGCTGAGTATCACCCACTAGGCAATCAAGCGCTCTCCCCTTTCCCTCTCTGACCATAAGATGATTAAAAAAGGAATTGCTGATTAGAGGTTGCTCAGTTGCGGAAGACTGAATGTTTGTGGACTTCTGACCTTTACCCTATGTGAGCTTGTTGGATATCTCATTACAAAGCTATAGGCAATCAAGTGACCCTGTCATTAAAAAAATAAACCCAAAATTAGGCATACCTGCAAAAGAAGAGATTGAATGCCTACCTTTCCTGCTGTGCACATAGCTTAAACGTTGCTTCATTCAAAAAGGAATCCTCCACTGACATCCACTAGGAAACCGACACTTCCAGGAGTGTCGATCTCGTTGGTCCTATGCAGTGCTTGCCAGTTTCCTCATACCCACCACAACACCACCATGGTTGTCTTCTAATTATGGGGAGGTTGGAGGGAAAAAAAAAAAAAAGAGCTCTGTAGGGAATCAAGGCGACCAACACTTTTGAAATTGACTGTATCCCAGGAGGCTTCACTGCAGGATTCCTCTTAAACTCTGGTGATACAGACAAAGAGAAAAGGTTAGCATCTCAAGCAGCGCTGTGAAAAGTCCATCCAATAACAAGTGCTATGTGCACCCTTAGGGAGAGTTGCTTCCTGAATTCCTAAATGTGACGAAACGCGTAGAGGTGGGACTTCCGGTTGTGACATCACTCTCACCTTTTGGAGTGCATGCTGGCTGCGAAGCAGTGACGCTACCCACAGTAAGTATTGGCGGGTCATTCTGGTTGTCAGGAGGAGACCTCATTATGTGATTGCACTACTTTAAGGGCTCGTTCACACTTGGCTGTTTTACCAACGCTTGCCAAACACCCCTATAGCGTTTGGCAAGCGTTGGTCCGGCGTTTGCAGAGCGTTTTTTAACGCTCTGCAAATACCGCATGCGTGGTTTAGCGGCGGTTGCTAGGCGTTTGCCGAGCATTAAAAACGCCCCACAAACGCCTATAATGCTGTTTGAATGGTGTTCGCGCTCCGCAAACGCCAGCCGGGCGTTTGCGGAGCGGCACCATAGACTAGAATAGCAGGCTTCAACGCCTCCTGACTCGACCAGAGGCGTCTGTTTTGCCGCAACGCAGCGCAAACGCTCCCGTTAGAACAGCACCATGTGCTGTAATGTGCAGAATTCTCAGATGCGTTTGGGAAGCGGTAAAAACGCTTCCCAAACGCCTCTTTGCCGCCTGCACACAACGCTAGTGTGAACGTAGCCTTGCTGCTCTAGGGTTCTATAAATAAATAAAAAAAAGTGCATTGCTCTATAATATTTCCCTGCTCTGCTTCTTTTACGCATTTACAGTTAGGTCCATATATATTTGGTCACAGGCACAATTCTAGTTTTTTCAGGTATTTACCAAAACATATTCAGGTTATAGTTATTTAATGGATATGGGCTGAAAGTGCACACTCTAAGGTTTAATTGGAGGGTATGTACATCCAAATTGGAGGAGGGGTTTAGGAATTAAAGCTTTTAAGAGTAGCCACCCCCCTTTTTAAAGGTACCAAAAGTAATTGGACAGTTGAATCAAAAGCTGTTTCATGGCCAGGTGTGGGCTACTCCATTATTTCTTCGTCAATTAAGCAGGTAAAAGGTGTGGAGTTGATTCTGTTTGGTATTTGCATTTGGAATCTATTGCTGTGAACCTACATCATGCGTTCAAAGGAGCTGTCCATGCCAGTGAAACAGGCCATTGTAAGGCTTCAAAAACTAAACAAATCCATCAGAAAAATAGCAGTAACATTAGGAGTGGCCAAATCAACAGTTCAGAACATTTTGAGGAAAGAAGAACGCACTGGTGAGCTCAGCAACATAAAAAGGCATGGATGCCCATGAAAGACAACAGTGGTGAATATTCGCAGGATCCTCTCTATGGCAAAGAAAAAAACATTCACAACATCCAGACACGTGAAGGAAACTCTCCAGGAGGTGGGCGTATCATTGCCAAAGTCTACAATCGAGAGAAGACTTCATGAGAGCAAATACAGAGGGTTCACCACAAGGTGCAAACCATTCATGAGCCTGAAGAATAGAAAAGCCAGATTAGATTTTGCCATAAAAAAAAAAGCCAGACCAGTTCTGGAAAAGCATTCTTTGGACGGACGAAACTGTACCAGAATGACAGGAAGAACAAAGTGTGGAGAAGGCTTGGAACAGCTCATGATCCGAAGCACACAACGTCATCTGTAAAACATGGTGGAGGAAGTGTGATGGCATGGGCATGCATGGCTTCCAGTGGCACTGGGTTATTGGTGTTTATTGATGATGTGACAGAAGAAAGAAGCAGCTGGATGAATTCTGCAGTGTTTGGAGATATACCCAGATTCAGCCAAAGGCAGCAAAGTTGATTGGACGGCGCTTTACAGTACAGATGGACAATGATCCAAAACACACTGCAAAAGCAACCCAGGAGCTTTTGAAGGAAAAGAAGTGGAATATTCTGCAATGGCCGAGTCAATCACCTGATCTCAACCCAATTGAGCATGCATTTCACTTGCTGAAGGCAAATCTAAAAGGCAGAAAGACCCACAAACAACTAAAGACAGCTGCAGTTAGAGCCTGGCAAAGCAGCAGAAAGGAGGAAACCCATTCTTTGGTAATGTCCATGGGTTCCAGTCTTCAGGCAAAGCATCAGAAAGGAGGACACCCAGTCTTTGGCAATGTCTATGGGTTCCAGACTTCAGGCAGTCATTGCCAGTAAAGGATTCTCAACAAAATATTAAAAATAAGAAGACAGATAAAAACCAAGCACTAGGTGTCTGTTAGAGCAGTGTTTTTCAACCTTTTTTGTGCAAAGGCACACTTTTTTCATGAAAAAAATCACGAGGCACACCACCATTAGAAAATGTTAAAAAAATTTATTGAAAAACTTTTTGACTTGAGGGCCGCAATGGGTTCATATATTGGACCCGGGGGCCGGACCAAGAGTAGATGAATGATGTGTATGTGTCATTCATAGTAAGTATAGTAATATTCCCCCATAGTAAGCATAGTAATTCATCCCCCATATAGTAATTCATCCCCCATATTAATTCATCCCCCATATTAAGTCCCCAAGCCCCCCCTGTGTCAATTCACTTACCTTTGCTCCGCACGTTCCTCTCGCCGTTCCGGTGTAGCATGAAAATCTGTCTCCTATGAGGATCTGTCCCCCTCGACGTATCTGCGCATGTGCCAGTTTCAGGCATTAGCAGCCGATCGGCGATCTCCGGCACATGCGCAGATACGTCGAGGGGGACAGATCATCCTGACAGTATCACGCTCCCCGGCACGGATTAAAAGGTCCGCCGGGCCGTAGTTTGCCCATTGCTGTTCTAATGATTGGTCTATTTGTGAGCCGAGGCCACATGTTACGGATGAAATTGCAATTTTTCCCACGGCACACCAGACAATATCTCACGGCACACTAGTGGTTGAAAAACGCTGTGTTAGAGAACTAAGGGGGGAAGAAAGGCTAGCAGCTGACATAGGAAGTAAACCTCTTGAACTTCAAGTGGTAAATAAACAGTAATAATATGCAGCGCTCAATGCCAAAATTAAAATAAATAAAATACATAAGTTAAATAAGTTCAGTAGTTTTAAACTCAATAAAACTCAGATACGAGGCAAAAAATGCAGCTGAACCCAGCATGTAGTTCATACAGGATAAACGTGACTTCTGTGATGCATCAGCAGACGATAAGTAGGATGCTCGTGACTCTTGTGGTAATTATACTGAGTATAGATTGCACTAACCAGATGCATAAGCAGAAGAAGCATGGAGTAATTAAGACCTACTCCTAGTACTCTGGATGTAGGACCCTGGAAAGGTGGTCGTCATGTGAAATCTTGCCACTAGATATCATGTATCCCAGGACAGAGAGACAAGGTTCCATGGATATCAACATCAGACAGAGGAGGGATTATCCAAATCATCAGACAGCAGATGGGCAGGAAATGCTGAGCACCTTCAAAAAAGCCCGGGCTCCCTCAGAAAAAAGAGCCCCAGGCCAGAAGCTTTGATAGTGTAGTAGGTTTATTGATGCAAAAAACAGAAAAATACAAAAACACACTTACAATTAGAGTAAGGTTACCTACGGCCATCCAGCAATGGCCATGCGGTATGTAGAGATATCTGGGGGGCACCCTCCTGACGCGTTTCGTGTAATGTACACGTTTTCAAAAGGAACTTATTTAACTTATGTATTTTATATATTTTAATTTGGCATTGAGCGCTGCATATTATTACTGTCAAAATATTAAAAATGAACAATTTATTTATGATTATATTCAATTGTCCAATTACTTTTGGTCCCTTGAAAAAGGTGGATGGCTATTCTTAAGAGCTGTAATTCCTAAACGCTTCCTCTAATTTGGATGTACATACCTTCAAAATTACACCTGAGAGTGTGCACTTTCAGCCCATATCCATTATATAACTATAGCCTGAATATGTTTTGGTAAATACCTGAAAAACAACTAAAATTGTGCCTGTGTCCAAATATATATGGACCGAACTGTATGAACATGGAGCACATTATCCCCATGATGTTCCTGGAGACTGTGTGATTGGAAACAAGAGGACATTGATAGTGGAGAGATAATTGCTATGGCACATTGGTAACCTACTTCTAATAAGCGGTCCACTCCTGCGGGTGAATGAGAACCCTGGTGGGGGAGTGTGGTGAAGCACGGTGTGATTGCCCTAAGGGTGCATGGAGCATCTAGCATCGGATGGACTTTTCACAGCACTTTATTCCAGAATCACTGCTTGATATCTGATGCTGTTGTGTTATGTTGGTTTATTCACTGCACTTTAGATTTCACTTTGTGATTTCATTGGTTTAAACTGGAGTTAACGTCAAGATATGTAATAAGCATTTTGGGCAGTTTTCTGCACTGCTCAGTTTTTGAATGTATTATTTAGTAACAGTGTGATGGCATACTCAGAGGGCATGCCCATGACAACCTGGGCTCACAGGAAGTGGATTCGATGACATGGAATGTCTGCAGGATACTTTACCAAAGACGAAGTAAGAATGACAGCAAGAGCTGCTTTGGTTTATTTTTCACAAAGAAGTTGAGGAAACAGCAATATGTAAATATTACAAAAAATACATTTATTTTCCCCATAGTCATTAGAGATATTACATTACTGAACAAATGATGCTTTTGTTATAAATACAACAGAAAATCTCTATTATCAACACAGAAAAAGCTTTATAACAATTCAGCTCTTGGCATGTTTCACAAAAACAGTCACTAAAGTGGAACACCGGAGAAACGCTTCAAAGTGTTACTAAACCAAGAACCCTGCATTCACTCTATCTGGTCTCCCCGGACCCTGCATTCACTATATCTGGTCTCCCCAGACCCCGCATTCACTATATCTGGTCTCCCCAGACCCCGCATTCACTATATCTGGTCTCCCAGGACCCTGCATTCACTGTATATGGTCTCCCCGGACCCTGCATTCACTATAGCCGGTCTCCCCGGACCCTGCATTCACTATATCCGGTCGCCTAGGACCCTGCATTCACTATATCCGGTCGCCTAGGACCCTGCATTCACTATATCCGGTTTCCCCGGACCCTGCATTCACTATATCCGGTCTCCCCGGACCCTGCATTCACTATATCCGGTCTCCCCGGACCCTGCATTCACTATATCCGGTCTCCCCGGACCCTGCATTCACTATATCCGGTCTCCCCGGACCCTGCATTCACTATATCCGGTCTCCCCGGACCCGGCATTCACTGTATATGGTCACCCTGGACACCGCATTCACTATATCCGTCTCCCCAGACCCCGGCATTCACTATATCTGGTCTCCCCGGACCCTGCATTCACTATATCCGTCTCCCCAGACCCCACATTCACTATAGCTGGTCTCCGCGGACCCCGCATTCCCTATATCCGGTCTGCCCGGACCCCGCAGCCACTATATCCAGTCTCTGTGCATCCCCATGCAGGCAGTCCCTAACAGGTCAATTGAAATGCAGCTGCACAGATACAGCCACTACTCCCAAAGTGACATCCATGCAGGTGCACAAATACAGCCACTGCTCCCAATGTGACATCCATGCAGGTGCACAGATACAGCCACTGCTCCCAATGTGACATCCATGCAGGTGCACAGATACAGCCACTGCTCCCAATGTGACATCCATGCATGTGCACAGCCCCAAACTCATACTGTCTGTACTCAGGGAAACGCACCCGCCTGGATCTCAAACTATGAGCAGCAGCTGTGTGTGTGCAGCCACTGGGTCCCAATAAACATCAATGGGAATGTCTGCACGGGGACGCACAGAACATTTATGCGTCGCTGTGCGGGTAAATACGGTACGCACTGATACACCCCATGTGAACCTGGCCCTAAAACACATAGAAAGGTTGAAAATGGATTTGTAAATTGGCCAGCCATTCTTATAATACACACAGTTCTGCCAATTAGGTCACTCTGGGTTTATGATTGTTACTTTTTGTGTCCGCTGGAAGGAGGAGGCGGCTGTAACCAGAGAGATTACATAGTGGCCTAGTGGTTAGCACTTCTTCCTTGCAGTACTGAGATCCTCAGTTTAAATCCCAGCCAGGATACTACCTGCATGCAGTTTCCATGTTCTCCCTGTGCTTGTATGGGTTTCCTCCATTTTCCTCCCACGCTCCAAAGACATATGCTAGATTATTGGTTCCTGTATGAATTGATGAACTGCAGGGAATTGTGTGTCACCTTTCCAGCTGTGCAGTGTGGCAGATGCAGGTAAATCACAAGAGTGGTTGTACAGAATTGCAAATCCTTTAGCTCAAAACTAAACATATGTATTTCAGCTGTGCATTTACCATCAGCCTGGAGTTTTACTTTGAGTTCTCATTTACATTCCCAATCTTTAAAATACGATTTCATGGAGTTTGGGTGCAATTTAAAGTGATTCTGTCATGAACAAAGTATGGGGAGTGCTCTTGCAGTTCTATCCAGATATTTCCCTGGCTGTCATGTTGCTGACATCAGTGCTTTCTGAGTCTCTGGCCAGGAAGGAGTATAAAAGATAAGGAATTTTGCAGCTTTTCTGACATTTACTGCATGCTCATTCTGGGACTTTAAAGTATTGAAAGCAAAAAGTCAGGCAGCTAGCATTTTCAAGAGACACAGCAATGGCAGACCCATACTGTTTCTCATATCAGTCGCTTGCAGCATTCTGCTTGCATTCATAACCATGCGTAAAATAGTAAGTGACCCATGTGACTCCATCTAACAATACCTGTGCACATCTGTTGTAAGACGTTTGCTGCAATCTCTCTACAGCAGTTCCTGGATAGCAGCTGTAAAAACTCAGTGTACACATACACTATATACTTTGACCCCCTTTAACCCTCCCTTCCCCATTTTTCTATTGGCCAGCCAGAAAAGGAGGGATGCTGCCATATTCAGGCAGACCAAACTTTTAAAAGGTAAAGCTGGTATTTCATACTGAGTTTTCACAGCTGTTGTGTAGGGAGCTATAGAGCTGTGATATGAGACAGAGCGCAATAAAGAGATTAAAAAACAGTCACTATCCTCATATAGGAACTTAAAGCAGAGTTCCACCCAGGGGCGGATTGACAACTCATGGGGCCCTCGGGCAATAGGGGATCATGGGGCCCCTAAGTCCTTGCCCAAACTCAAAAAAGCCTATGAAAAAGGTACCAGGGGCATCTCATGGGGCCCTCTACTGACCCCAGGCCTTCAGGCAGTGCCCGAGTTTCCAAATGGTCAGTCCACCCCTGGTTCCACCCAAAAGTGGAAGTTCCGCTTTAATGCTTTGTCCCCCACTCCCCATTAAGGATTGGTACCTTTGGGGAGCAGGTATCCAAATTTGCCAGGTACACACTCCCACTTTGATGGCCTAGGCAAGCGGAAATTGTCCTCCCCCTCCCTCCCCATAGTCTTTTGGTACACGTGACAGGTCACAAAAGACTACGGGGCCATTCACAAAGCGCAGCACTTCTTGCGTATGTACAGCGGGCCCACACTAAAGATGGCGCCAAGGAGAGAAGACAGCCGGTGAAACCAGTGGTGGTGAGGACACCGCTGGACCGAGGGACAGGTAAGTGTCTGTATTATAAGTCAGCAGCTACAGTTTTTGAAGCTGCCTTTTTTTTTCAGCTGGAACTCCGCTTTAACCTGAAGTGTCCCTAGTCCATATAAAAGTGGAACTTTAAGAGGAAGTTCCACTTTTCTGCCCCCTCCCTCCCGCTTTTCCAATTTTGAACACTAGGGTTTTTTTTGTTTGGGGGGGGTTACAGGTAACAAATCAAGGTGATCCGAGTGGAACTTTACCCCCCCCCCCCCGCCTTTTCACTGCAGGCTCCTGGGACACAACATAGGTCCCAGAAGGCTGCAGGACCATTCACAAAATGCAGCATAGCTCATGCATGTGCAAAGGAAAACGAGCTGGGAAGTGTTAAGATGCCGGTGGGGGGAGACTGAAGCTTCACTTTACGTGTTGGTAGTGAGGTTGTAGCCAGCCTAGGCTCTGTTTACACTATCTGGGTTCTTTGGGTTTCCCCTAAGCCGAAGCACATTTTTGCTTCTGCCTGGTACTGTTGAGTGTTCTCCAATAACAACAGTAAGAAGATACAATAAAATTGGGTTATTAATATTTTTTTTACCCTGGTTTTTCACTCTTGATTTAGACTGGGCAAGGGAATCAAATATTTGGTGAGACTCTTTAGCTTGGAGATATCTGCATTAAGGATGCCTTTTGCCTGAATAGTTTTGCCTGGAAAGGATGCAACTCCAGAGGTCTGCCTCTCAGGTCTGCTGCCTGGGGAGGGTGGAGCTGCTAAAATGGAAAGGGGAAAAAAAAAAAAAAAAAAAGGTGAAGAGTTCCTGTTTAGTAAAATAGCCATCTAGGTTTAATGATCCACAAATTGCCTATCTGGGCTTAAAGGTCCACAATTGGCCCATGAGGAGCAAAAACAGGACAGTGTCCGTCTGGCATACTGAATCCACATTAGCCTGTGGCAGAGGTTCAGATATTACAATCAGAGGGATTTTTGCTTCTGTTTCTGGGTGTCCTGAGCCTCTTGCAGCTCCTCTCTCCCGCCTGGACAACAGAGTCAATATATTTAGCAAAAAGGACTGACAAGAGTGAACGTTCGTCGACACCAGTGGATCAGTGCGTGGCTGCGTGCAGCTTCAACGTAAATCTCCAGCTAAAAGGCTAGGAGGGCCCAGAAAATCCAGCAGCTCTTACAGGCCATTATTACACACAGGTACTGTGGGGATGGGATATTAAGAGGCATGGCATTGACACTGCAGAAAGGTAAGTGGAACTTTTCCTTTTTAGCGCAACACCGCACCGCAGACCTAAAAAAAAAGAAAAAAAAGAAAGACTAAATAATACAATCACATTTAATTATAAAGTAATTGTCAGAAAACAGCAAACAAACAAGTCTTTCATACAGAATGTGTTGCCTTACATTTTGGCAATCCAAATTGCTGGAATTTACTAACTTTTTTTATTTAAAAAAAAAAAAACACAAAACACAAATTCTGGATTCATCATTCATCAAAAAAAAAAAAAAAAAAAAAAAGTTTTCTCAACCCGTGATATCTTCTCCTCTGTGCATTTGTTTAATTTTAAAAATAGGTAGCATATTTATCAAGCAGCAAATTAGTAATTAACCAAGGATTCACTGGTGGTGAATCAATTTCATTTAAAAGGATAAGTTCACCTTTTTGACAAAAATAATAAAAGCACTTTTTTTGCAGTTAAAAAAAAAATGTGCAATTATTATTTTTATCTGCAAGAGCCTGGAAAGCATTGCCCAGCGATCAGTAGATCGTTGATGCCATGTAGGTCTTCTGCAGACCTGTCAGAATATCGGGAAGTACGAGCAAGCAGATATTCTGACAGGAAGCTTCAATGTCCTACCACAGAGCTCCACAGCGCCTTGGTAGTTCATTGAAAACTACAAGCCAATAGCCGATAAAGCGGCTGGGACTGTGATGGATACGGTAAAATGCCTATTTGGTTTCCTACTGAATATATATATATATATATATATATATATATATATATATATATATATATATATATATATATATATATACATACATACACACACACACACACACACACACACACACACACACATATACATACATATATATACACATACATACATATACACACATTTTTCTACAAATTTTTATACAGATTTACTTTTTTACTGTAATACTACTTCTTTCTTCATATTTGTAAATGTTTAGTATGAATACATATGTTGTGTGAATATTTTCTGCCTGCTGGGCTTTGTGGTACTTTAAGAAATCCTTGCTTAAGAAATGTTTGCTCACACGCACCGACCCCCTCCCATCATGCCAACTTGAGACAAAGGAATGTTTTTCTTTCTATAGATAAGACCTGGAAGAAGATCACACCTATACCATGACGGAGATTGTTTTCGTGTGGAAATGACCAATCAAAGACTAATATAATGCTTATGCTGTTCTCACATGACTCTTGCATCATTTTGCATATATAAGCTCACTTTTTCATTATAATAAACTAGAAGTGTTCATAGACTGAACTTGTGTGTCAGCGTGAGTCTCTTCCAGTGTGCGCACATTCCAAAGCTAGAATGATTAATTTGGACAGGAGCAGATAAGCGCTGAAAATTAAATCAGGACTAAATCAACTAAATCAGGACTTGTAGGCACTCATTCACAGAACTCTGTGAATGAATGACAAGGTTGTGTGGGTGGAGCCCCGCACAGCCACGCGATTTTTAAATCTGACATATAGTATGGAGAAACTTCCCCCCGAGGAATTGGGGGAGGCGGGCAAGGCTGCAGCTATGGCAACGTGTTACATGTTCCACCTTAAAAATGGGTAACATATTCCAAAAGACGAACTTATCCTTTAAAACACAAACCCCTGGAAGATCCACCTGCAATGCATGTTTAGCTGATGTCAGATTTACTGCTTCCCACATATGCTCTAAGTGCAGACTGCAATAAAATAGCAAAATGTTTAAAAGTGACACATCCTGGTCAAAATATTATTGGAAATGAATAGGTCGTAAGAAACAGAGGTAGTAGGATGATATGCTGAGAGGTGGGCAGAAGCAAGAGATAGGTTTGTCTACTTGTTTGTGTTTGAGGTGCCATTAACAATGAATGCGATTTTGCACTTATTCATGCGCTGCTTTACAGTGTGAATGCAGCCTTAACAGGGGTGACTGAACATCCTCTTTAACCACTTGCCAACCACACTATAGCTGAATGACGGCTACAGAGTGGTTGTCCAGTTCTGGAAAGTCATCTATGGACGTCCTCCCAGAACTTGCGGACCCGCTGTGGCCTGCTCTGTGATCACTGTGTCCTCACAGAGGTAAAGGGCCAATCACAACGGCCCTTTACCTCTGAGGTAAACGTAAACCTCTGAGGTAACACGTGAGCAGATGTGTCCAATCACAGCTGATCTCGATGTAAACACACTTGCCAGTTATCGGCTTTTCCTTTCCACATGCTGTCACAGAGCCGCCTATCAGTGCCCACCACTGCCTCCTCATCCGTGCCCATCAGTACTGCCTATCAATGCCCATCAGTGAAGAAATAAAATTTTGCAAACAGGTCATTTTTCAACAAAAATTGTTGGTCTTTATTCGTTGGTTTAGCAAAAAATTAAAAAAAAACCCAGTGGTGATTAAATACTAGCAAAAGAAAGCTCTATTTGTGTGAAAAAATGTACAAAAATTTTAGATCGCTATGGTGTTGCATGATCGTGCAATTGTCAAAAGTGCAACAGCCCTAAAAGCTGAAAATTGGCTTGGGTGGGAAGGGAGTAAAAGTGCCCAGTTGGCAAGTGGTTAAACAAGCCAAGATGTAGGGCAGGGCTGGGAACTTAAGTGAAGAGATGCTGCTACAATCTTTTAGAAACATAAGAGATATGTGGAATATTTCAAACCACCGACATTTTATTCTTTTTGATTTGACTGCCACTATAAGATTTACGACATTTACATCTGTACAGCAACTTACCATTGTCTTTCCGTTGTTAGAAATCGGAGTAATGCTTTAACCTAGGCAAAGATACAAATGTTATAGTCTATGACACTGAAAAACAGAGCTAGCAGGACTAAAAAAAAAAAAAAAAAAAATAATAAAATTAAAAAATAACTCTAAAAAGGAAAAAAAAAAATTTATATATATATATATATATATATATATATATATATATATATATATATATATATATATATATATATACACATACACATACACACACACACACACACACAGTGGGGCAAAAAAGTATTTAGTCAGCCACCAATTGTGCAAGTTCTCCCACTTAATAAGATGAGAGAGGCCTGTAATTGGCATCAAAGGTAGACCTCAACTATGAGAGACAAATGAGAAAACAAATCCAGACAATCACATTGGCTGATTTGGAAAGAATTTATGTGCAAATTACGGTGGAAAATAAGTATTTGGTCACCTACAACCAAGCAAGATTTCTGGCTCTCACAGACCTGTACCTTCTTCTGTAAGAGGCTCCTCTGTCCTGCACTCATTACCTGGATCAATGGCACCTGTTTGAGGTTGTGGACAGGTGTCTTTTATACTGATAACAAGTTCAAACAGTCACACTCCAAACTCCACTATGGTGAAGACCAAAGAGCTGTCGAAGGACACCAGAAACAAAATTGTAGACCTGCACCAGGCTGGGAAGACTGAATCTGCAATAGGCAAGCAGCTTGGTGTGAACAAATCAACTGTGGGAGCAATAATTAGAAAATGGAAGACATACAAGACCACTGAATCTCCCTCAATCTGGGGCTCCACGCAAGATCTCACCCCGTGGGGTCAAAATGATCACAAGAACGGTGAGCAAAAATCCCAGGACCACACGGGGGGACCTAGTGAATGACCTGCAGAGAGCTGGGATCAACGTAACAAAGGCTACCATCAGTAACACACTACGCCGCCAGGGACTCAGATCCTGCAGTGCCAGACGTGTCCCCCTGCTTAAGCCAGTACATGTCCGGGCCCATCTGAAGTTTGCAAGAGAGCATTTGGATGATCCAGAAGAGGATTGGGAGAATGTCATATGGTCAGATGAAACCAAAATAGAACTGTTTGGTAGAAACACAACTCGTCGTGTTTGGAGGAGAGAGAATGCTGAGTTGCATCCAAAGAACACCATACCTACTGTGAAGCATGGGGGTGGCAACATCATGCTTTGGGGCTGTTTCTCCGCAAAGGGACCAGGACGACTGATCCATGTACAGGACAGAATGAATGGGGCCATGTATCGTGAGATTTTGAGTGCAAACCTCCTTCCATCAGCAAGGGCATTGAAGATGAAACGTGGCTGGGTCTTCCAACATGAAAATGATCCCAAACATACTGCCCGGGCAACGAAGGAGTGGCTTCGTAAGAAGCATTTCAAGGTCCTGGAGTAGCCTAGCCAGTCTCCAGATCTCAACCCCATAGAAAACCTTTGGAGGGAGTTGAAAGTCCGTGTTGCCCAGCGACAGCCCCAAAACATCACTGCTCTAGAGATCTGCATGGAGGATGGGCCAACATACCAGCAACAGTGTGTGCCAACCTTGTGAAGACTTACAGGAAACGTTTGACCTCTGTCATTGCCAACAAAGGATACGCACACTCCGCTCCTCACAAGACCTCCTTCTCTCTAGTTCCCTGGTCTCCTCCTCCCATGCCCGCCTCCAGGACTTCTCCAGGGTGTCACCCATCCTCTGGAACTCCCTGCCCCAACCCATCAGATTATCACCTACTCTCCTCTCCTTTAGGCGCACCCTGAAAACCCACCTCTTCAGGGAAGCCTACCCCACCCCCTGCTAACTTGCTGACCTCCTCCACTCTTCCTACCACCCCATCCCCCACAGCTATCTCCTCCTGTGCCACCACCCCCTCCCTCCTAGATTGTAAGCTCGAAAGAGCAAGGCCCTCGATCCCCTCATGTTTTGCATTGTATTGGTATTGTTCTGTCACATGTTCTGTCCCCCTTTGTAATGTACAGCGCTGAGCGAACTATTGGCGCTTTATAAATACTGTATAATAATAATAATAATAATATATAACAAAGTATTGAGATGAACTTTTGATATTGACCAAATACTTATTTTCCACCATAATTTGCAAATAAATTCTTTCCAAATCAGCCAATGTGATTGTCTGGATTTGTTTTCTCATTTTGTCTCTCATAGTTGAGGTCTACCTATGATGCCAATTACAGGCCTCTCTCATCTTTGTAAGTGGGAGAACTTGCACAATTGGTGGCTGGCTAAATACTTTTTTGCCCCACTGTATTTATTATAAAACATATTAATAAAAACTATTATTAATAAAATACTTCTACGTTAAAGTGCCTCTACCGCATTGGTAATAACCAATAAAATTACAGCTGTCATTTTTTTAATCTGAACAAGGTCACAGACAGTGGGTATCTGTTTGCTACGGGTCACAGACCCTTTACTATAGTTTCTATACAGAAAATCCAGTGCAGCTCCCTATACCACTGAGGACACTTACCTGTACAGTAAAGCATCACCTTTGTTGTTTGCGATGGAGAAGAAGCCACTGTGCGGAGAGAAATCCATTGAGCGCGCCAGTTTAATTATTTTACTTTTGCCTTGTACCGGAAAGTTTGAAAACACTGTAAAGGAGGGAATATGAACCTGCCGGGAAAAAAACATCAGATCAGTTACCACCGTCGAGGAACCCTGCAAGATCCCTATGTGTGGTTAAAGCCCCACCTCCTTTTAAGCCACAGAAACTGAAGCCAAGTCACAAGATTGTCCAAAGAGCAGGTAAGTTTCTTTGCATGAAAAACTGTATCTGAGGGCATTCATCACAGCATTGGGCAGGCCTATCTGACATACTGATGCACAAAAAGATCCCACTGCATTCAGGTATCAGGTCAGTTATTTGGATTTGAGCACAGACATTTCTCCTCCACTTCAACTGCATGGTTCAGGTCAGACAGAGCTGGAGGAGTGAAGACCCAGGTCTAGTCAGTCTGCCCCATGTTGGCACTATACAGGTTAACACAAGTACAGTCAGGTCCATAAATATTGGGACATCGACACAATTCTAACATTTTTGGCTCTATACACCACCACAATGGATTTGAAATGAAACGAACAAGATGTGCTTTAACTGCAGACTGTCACCTTTAAATTGAGGGTATTTACATCATCCTGCTGCTTTTGTCAGCAGTCACATCATTAATAAATACAAGAGAACCAGTTCCATTGGCAGCCATACATGCCCACGCCATGACACTACCACCACCATGCTTCACTGATGAGGTGGTATGCTTAGGATCATGAGCAGTTCCTTTCCTTCTCCATACTCTTCTCTTCCCATCACTCTGGTACAAGTTGATCTCGGTCTCATCTGTCCATAGGATGTTGTTCCAGAACTGTGAAGGCTTTTTTAGATGTCGTTTGGCAAACTCTAATCTGGCCTTCCTGTTTTTGAGGCTCACCAATGGTTTACATCTTGTGGTGAACCCTCTGTATTCACTCTGGTGAAGTCTTCTCTTGATTGTTGACTTTGACAAACATACACCTACCTCCTGGAGAGTGTTCTTGATCTGGCCAACTGTTGTGAAGGGTGTTTTCTTTACCAGGGAAAGAATTCTTTGGTCATCCACCACAGTTGTTTTCCGTGGTCTTCAGGTTTTTTGGTGTTGCTGAGCTCACTGGTGCGTTCCTTCTTTTTAAGAATGTTCCAAACAGTTGTTTTGGCCACGCCTAATGTTTTTGCTCTCTCTCGGATGGGTTTGTTTTGTTATTTCAGCCTAATGATGGCTTGCTTCACTGTTAGTGACAGCTCTTTGGATCTCATCTTGAGAGTTGACAGCAACAGATTCCAAATGCAAACAGCACACTTGAAATTAACTCTGGACCTTTCATCTGCTCATTGTAATTGGGATAATTAAAGGGAATAACACACACCTGGCCATGGAACAGCTGAGAAGCCAATTGTCCCATTACTTTTGGTCCCTTAACAAGTGGGAGGAACATATGCAAACTGTTGTAATTCCTACACCGTTCACCTAATTTGGATGTAAATACCCTCAAATTAAAGCTGACAGTCTGCAGTTAAAGCACATCTTGTTCGTTTCATTTCAAATCCAATGTGGTGGTGTATAGAGCCAAACATGTTAGAATTGTGTTGATGTCCCAATATTTATGGACCTGACTGTATTTGGCATTTTGCAGAACAGAGTAGGGACTGGCCAGAGAGGGATTACTTTGATGCGGTTGGCCAGCTTCTACATGCTATTGTAATAAATTTGAACCCAAATCCATGTTTTTAGGCAAAACATTTGCTAGAAAGATGTAAGGGTGTATAGCAGTGTGCAAAGTGTTAATTCAGAATTATCAGGTTGTATTTGCATGACACAACATAGGGTGAAGAAAAATGTCACAGTGAGAAAGTCCTATTGGGGGAATTCCTCTTACCTCCTCCCCTGAAGACATAATAGGAAGGGAGTAGAAATCTCAAAGACTAAGTTCACCTTTTACAGAAACTGGCCCATGGAGACAAGGAGGCCCCAGCAGTTTAAATTACACCGTGTCTCAAATCCCAAATCCTCCCACTGGATTTTGGGGCTCCCACAGCAGTTCAGCTGCTGATTCTTTTGTCCAAGTCAGCTCTATAAAATCTCAGAATTTTAGTTACTTGCTCCCCGGAAGATTATGTCAGGCTTAATCTTATACATGCTATTGAAATCCAAAATGCAGACCTGGGCTTGGCTTTTTTTTGAGGTCATAGGATGCATCAACCTAACTAAAATGATACCCAAAATATTTTACATTCCCTGGCATGCTCCAGTGTAGCTGCCATTGCGTACATCAGTGTTTCTCAACCTTTTTGTTTCAGTCAAGGCACCCTTAAAAATGATGCACAATCTCAAGGCACCCCATTCTAAAATGCAAAAAACTAAATAATTTTGCATATATAGCAACATCCATATATGTAGGGCACCCAACGTTAGATGGGATTTATTCTCCAAAGAAAATACCCTTGCTCACTGGTACTGACTAGTATTCCAATTCTCTTCCAACCATTTTTCTCCCTCATTTACCTAATATGATCCCAGTGCTGAAGGAGAGGGGCAAACTAGGATAATGTGCAGGCACCCGACATCCTCCTTATCAACCAATGATGTCATTGGTGGATAGAACTCTGGCAGCTAGAAGGTTGTAATGGTGCACAATGAAAACTTGTGTTTTTGATTAAAAGGCACATGCAAGCTTGTATACAGTTTGGGGCAATTTATAGGCATTTTGCCAAGGCACCCCAGGTCAAAAAAGGCTGGCATTCATTCAAGTCTACGGAATCATTACTTGACATCTGTGTCTTGGGTAATACCCGTTGTAAATTGTCCTGGCGTGTCCTTAACAACCCAACCCATTTACGGGAATGGCTTTTCCAGATTTTACCCTATACTACTTGGTTGCACAGTTGCCCCATTTCTTTCATTTAGATAAGGGGGATAGGGACGGTTATCTTGCACTGGTATGTTCCCCAATCGCCCACTCAGTTACACACCCCCTCCAACTCCTCTTAAGAGATCCTATGGACTTAGGGGGTCATAGGGGACTATTGTACCACCATTACAGAATCTGGGAGCTGGCCTCACACAGGGTGAATGCCCCACCTGTACATGCCCACACACCCCTCTGGGATAATACTTGCATGCCAGAATTATTATCCATCCCCGACTCTGAATTGTGGGTGTCTAGAGGTGTTGTCTATGTATCGCATGTGTTCTCTAATCACGGCATTCAAAAGGAATTCAAAATGGAATTTCGGTTTCCTAACTCTATGCTTTTTCGCTACCCCCAAATCCGCCATGCACTGCCCGCTCAATTTGGTAATTCCACCCCGAAACGGAATTCTCTATATCTACTGGATGTAATCTTAGGTTCAGAGTCTTGGAAGCTCAATCCCATAGTCTACAATTGCCTTCCAGCCGCTATAACCTTGGCTTATCAATTGAAAACCTGGTGATTTGCCTAAAGCTCTCTGACCATCTTACTCATCTGTATATTCTACACAGAACCTATCTGACTCCGATATGTTTGTTCGGATACTGACCACACTACAGACCCTTCTGCCCTAGCTGTGGGGAGACCAGTGGTACCTTTTATCACTTACTATGGCCTTGCCCTGTTATCCAAGGTTACTGGTCGCAGGTGGTTTGGTTTTTGCACGATCAAATTGGCCTCCGTCTCACCCTTTACCCCAAACAATGCCTTTTGGGCTTTTTTCCTAAATCCAGACAACACCATCATATTTTTTGAAACAATCCTTTTTTGTAGCCAGAATGCTCATTGCTAGAGTTTGGTTCAGGGCATCACCACCAATTCAAGAATGGGTGGCTGCTGTTAAAATCACGTTGCTCTATGGCAGTGTTTCTCAACTCCAGTCCTCATGGACCCCCAACAGGTCATGTTTTCAGGATTTCCCTCAGATGAAACAGCTGTGGTAATTACTAAGGCAGTGAAACTGATCAAATCACCTGTGCAAAATAATGGAAATCCTGAAAACATGACCTGTTGGGGGTCCATGAGGACTGGAGTTGAGAAACACAGCTCTATGGGAAGGTAATATATGTTCATAGAGGGTATCCTGCTAAATACCACAAAATCTGGGACAAGTGGCTGGGTTCTGCCTCTACTTATGCCAATGTTAGTACTGTGGATCTATGAATGTACTACTTCCTATTCAATGCATCCCGTTGGTCTTATATGACTTAGACTTTCTCAATGCTTTTTACTATTTGACATTATGTTTTATGTTCACTTACTAGACTGCTAGTGACAGTGTAAGTTGTGAACTCCGGGTACATGTAGGACATGTTTTTTCTCTTTATTATTCCTCTCCTGCTGAATCTACTTGAGGTGCACTTCATTACAAACTTTTATCGCGCCTACATTTTATTGTGGAAACTCTCATTGCTTTATACCGGACATGTGATTATCCTCATGTACTGTTTTTTACTCTACGCTCTTTTGTTAATAAACAGTTTGTAGTAAAAAAAAAAAAAATACACTGTGCGGTCTGTAAAATTATTTTTAATTCAAAATGCCATACCTATAGGCCTTTTCTGTCACCCATAAAGCATGGCCAAAAAATTCCAATGCTTACCATACCATTTCATTTTCAGAACATTGGCTACAACAAAATGGCCACTAAGCCTTCTTAACAACTAAAGTAATAATCACTTTAGAGGTCCTCAAAGAAGGAGGATCAGTAGCCATTTTTTTTGAAGCTCAAGTCATAGAAATAAGCCAGGACATATGCATGAAAGCATTAGGAGTATTTTGGCCTGGCTTCATAGGTGACAGAAAAGGCCTACAATCATGGCATTTGCATTAAACATTTCTACACATGTACAACTGAAATCTTGAGAGACTGTACATGCATAGAGATGCAGCTCTATATATGTACAATCAAAATATCATATGATTGAACTTTTGTGAGGGGAAAGCTCCACTTAGGCCTCAGTCACAGACGTGATTCAGAAAAAATGAGGAAGGGTTGTAACAGCGCAAACACTGCAAAGTCCTGGGAAATGGTAGTATGGGTGATGGTGGTATTAGTGGCTACTGTATGAAGAGCGTAGGATTCCGTGTGGCACTGAGGGCAAGGCTTCCAAATAAGCTGTAGCAACTTCTGTAGATGAGAAAAAGGAGAGAAGCGCCTCTAAGTGCAATAAGTCTTTTAATTCAAGTCTAAATGTAGAAACACTCACATGTGTGAAGTAATCATAAGCATAAAAACCGTGGTTAACAATCGTTAACGGTGGGGTGGTAACCCGGGTGAAGAGCCGTCATCTCTCTGCGATGTGGGGAGGTCAGCTCTCGGCTGGAACAGCGTGGTGGCTGGAGGGGGAACAGCGGTGAGGCCAGCCTTCATGCACGTCCTCCCTCAGAGCCGGATGGAACGCACGCTGGAACGTAGCGGCGGCGTGGCCGTGATGACGTCAGATCCCAGGGTGCACTGCTTTTTTTGACGCGTTTCGGAGCATGCACTGGCCGTGGAAGGCGAAAGTGCACTCCTTTTTCAAGCAGCCACCACGCTGTTCCAGCCGAGAGCTGACCTCCCCACATCGCAGAGAGATGACGGCTCTTCACCCGGGTTACCACCCCACTGTTAACGATTGTTAACCACGGTTTTTATGCTTATGATTACTTCACACATGTGAGTGTTTCTACATTTAGACTTGAATTAAAAGACTTATTGCACTTAGAGGCGCTTCTCTCCTTTTTCTCAGTCACAGACGTACTACAGCATGCACCCATGCAAGGGCCACGTTTACCCACACAGGTGTACACGGGTGTTCCATGCATCCCTGTGAAGGCAGTCTCATTCATGTCAATTGGGATACAGCAGCTGCATAGACTCAGCCATTGACAAAAGTCTGGGTGCACGGCCCCAAATGCACACTGTCTACATTTGGGCTCGTACACTCATATGGCTGTCCAACTGCTGTGTTCATGAAGTCACTGCATCCCAACTGGCATAAATGAAACGGACTGCATGGGGATGCATAGAATGAAAATACAGCCCTTTCAGGGGGGTACACCGAAGTACGCCTATGGAAACCAGGCCTTAGTTGTCATCAGAACACATGTCCCTATTGGAAGATCCCCTACAGTTGCTTCAGTGACTACTCTAATGTAGAGATTTCCCTATGTCTTTCTACCCTGGTGACAGTGATTATCAAGACAAAGAGATGAGGGTGAATCTCCCCACTGGGGGACACAGCAGTAAGAACCTGATGGAAGTTTAACCATTCCACACTGCATCTGAAGAAAAAAAAAGTTTTGGCTCTTAATCCACTTTAACAAATATCAAAAACAGAAAAACTCCCTTACTAATTTGACAGCGTCGTCCATCGTGTGAGACGCTACGGCTAAGATTTCAGTTTGAGGGCTAAACACCTGTGACGAGGCTGTTGTCACAAGATTCATGATGGATTTCACTGGTTTTGGGTTTGTGCTTTGCAGACAGTCATCGAAGTTATAGATATTCACCACCCCGGAACTGGAACTGAAAGATATACTGCAAGTCAGAAAATGCCTGTGTACTAGAGGGTTAAAAGAGAAAGAGGTTTAAAACAAGTCAGAATGGTCAAAATTCATCTCATAAAGTGTATCTAAACCCAAGAATAAAAGTTATGTTGCAGCTTACTAGTCCCCGAGATGTGGTGGCTCCCTTAGATTCTGTCTTCAGGCTTTTTCTCCATTTTCATCTGGTGATCCTCCCCCAGTAACAAACTGTAGCTGCTGACTTTTAATAAAACACACAATCACCTGTCCCAGGGTCCAGCGATGTTCTCACCCGCACCGTCCCTTCTCCACTCCAAGGTGCCGGCATCTCAACTGTGGGCAGTAGGCTGTGACAGCTTGCAGCTTTACAGCCTGGTGCTCACTGCGCATGCGCGAGTCGTGCCGTACCTCCTAATTGGTCCGGCAGTCTCCTGGGACCTGTGAAAGTTCCCAGAAGGCTACGGGAGGGAGAAGGGAGCCAAACTTCCAGCTCACTTCTCCACGGCGAACTGAGAGCGAGTACCTGTCAAAACCAGGTACCCCCCCCAAAAGGTTCCAAATATGGTAGTGGAGGGGGGGGGGGGAGGCGGAGTGGAACTCCGCTTTAAAGTGTTGAAGGTTTTTTACCTTCATGCATTCTATGCAGTAAGGTAAAAAACCTTCTGTGTGCTTCTTCCCCCCACAGCCCCCCTAATACTTACCTGAGCCCAATCTTGATCCAGCGTTGTGCGTGGGAGCCTCGGCTCTCCCCATTGGCTGAGACACAGCAGCAGCAGCCATTGGCTCCCACTGCTGTCAATCACAGCCTGTGAGGCTGGAGTGGGGCTCAAGCTGAACTGTGTGTCTTATGGAGAAAAGCGAGCATGCACAAGTGCCCCCAGAGCAACGGCTTGCTCTGGGGGCACTCAGCAGGGGGGAGGGGCCAGGAGTGCCAGCGGGGGACCTGAGAAGAGAGGGATCAGGGCTGCTCTGTGCAAAACCAATACACAGAGCAGGTATGACATGTTTGATATTTAAACAAAATATAAATAAAAAATAATTAATTTAAAGATGTTCATAAAGTCTAAAGAGACCCCATCACCGACCCAATGCCTATGAAGATAAACCTCCATAGTAAATGTACTCCTTAATGCATATGCAAGGCTGTATTTTATTGAAAATTGCCCTCATTGTACTGAATATCTTTTTTATCACCTCAAAAACATTCCAGACACATGCAACTGATGCCCATCCCCAACCCTCGTCAGCCAAGTTAATGGCAGGGGCCGGGGAAGATCTGTTTCGACATTGTTTGCAGATTGTGCAAGGATCATGATCAATGCCATGGAAAGGAAGGGCAAGCAGCTTTGTGCATGTGGAACATAAATACAAGAGGTCTGTCTTCAGCACACCAAGGCCAAATCATTTTCATACAAATCCAGCCCAGCATTGGCATGAGAACTTTAGCTTGAGATGCTGATGTTAAATGTGAACTCTGGGATCAGCAAATATTGACTTAATTCAAGAGTCGTGTCTTCCTCTTTGGATCTTGGTGTACTTTGTGAATTTCCTTCAGGTTCTGGGCCGCAATCTAGTGTGAAACTTTGTCTCTGTGCAGGAGCTTCCTGTAATCAAGACCAGTCGCTGCTGCGCTCTCTCCTTTGCAGGGTGACTGGTCTTGCCTCCGCCCCCTCGTGCAGTTTTCTGTAAGCTCGGCTTTCTGTTCAGGTTGTGTAAAGCAGTGATGATATTGTCACTAGTTTTACAAGGAAATATTTGGGTTGTTAAATATAAGCTTTTGTGCCCAGCACTCAGCTTTGACTGGCATTTGATGGGGACAAGGTTTTCTTTTAAGGCTGTCTCTATGTAATAAATTAAAAAGATATAGGATGAAACCAGCCTACATCCCGCGCTCTAGAAATGGTGAAAATATTGGTATACATAAAAAAAAAAAAAGATTAAACCAGTAATTAAATATTTAAACCAAGCTGTCGTTTTAAAATAACAACACGGCCAGCTTCTGGTGAGTGTTGAATCCAATGGGGTGTTAACCACTTGCCATTCCAGGCACTTATACCCCCTTCCTTACCAGGCCAATTTTCAGCTTTCAGAGCTGTTGCACTTTGAATCACAATTGCACGGTCATGCAACATTATATGAAATTTTTATCATTTTTTTCCTCACAAATAGAGCTTTCTTTTGGTGGTATTTAATAGCTGCTGGGTGTTTTACTTTTCGCTCTAAACAAAAAAAGAGCAAAAATTTTCTTTGCTTCTAGTATAAAATTTTGCACACAGGTAATTTTTCTCCTTCACTGATGTGCGTTGATGAGGCTGCACTGACTGGCAGTACTGCTGGGCACTGATTGGTGGCACTGCTGGGCGGCACTTCTAGGCACTGCTGGTCAGTGATGGGGGGCACTGCTGGTCACAAAGGGACCCTGGGTGGAACTGGTGGGTATTTGTGGACAGAACTGGTGGGTGGCACTTCTGGGTGCCGATCCCTGCTCTGACAACTGCCAGTTCTCGGCTGTACTTTCCTCACGCTCTGGCAGCATGAGGAAAATGCAGCCAAGAACCGGGAATTGCATTTCCCGGTGATCAGCGTGTCATTGGACACGGCTGATCACGTTGTAAAAGTCCGCTGTGATTGGCCTTTTACTACATCACGTGATCAGCTGTGTCCGTAGGACACAGCTATCATGGAGATTGCCGGGGGCACGCAGGAGAGCGCATTCTGGGAGGACGTCATATGACGCCCTCCCAGAACTGGCCAGCCACAGTGCAGCCGTCATTCAGCTATCTGCGGTCGGCAACTAGTTAATCACTGCATGATCACATGGATGGTGGATCACTTTATCTTAAAAGAGACACTTACCACGGGAATGAATTGAACTTTTCACATTATAATTTTATTTTAGAATTTTTTTTGATGGAAGTTTGTTTATTTTCTTTCCTTTATCTTTTTACATCAATTGGACATTGTGTTTTGACATAGCGCTGTTTATGTGTACTTTTTTCTAGTCACTGTTTATAGATGTCTCAACGTAATGCTTACCCACAAGATACAAAGCGACCATTCTTTGACAGCGCCAAAGACGTCTCACACAAGCTGCCATCGTCCTGAAATCGATTAAGGCAGCGCCTGCTTTTTACATCCCAAACATACACCTCACCATCGCCTAAAGAAGAAGAAATTATGAAAGGTTAGGAAGTGATGAGTAGAATGAAAAATAAAACACCAAGAATTTCAGTGCAAAAAAATAATAAAGATCTTATAAGCCCAGGTGTAATACTTAAAATCTGGATGGATTTCTGAGGGTTGAATAGTCTGTCATTTTCTGTTGTCTATTCAGAATTCTTACAGTAGGATCTCTACACCCACATTTCCTTCCCTCGGAATAGTGAGAATGCTTAATGCGGTTCCAAAGGCAAAAAAGTGTTTTACCTTAATGCATTCTATAGATTATGGCGAAAAAAAAAAAAAAACCTGGGTGCAGCTCCCCCTCAGCCCCCCTTATTCTTACCTGAGCCCCGTCTTGATCCATCGATATTTATGAGAGCCACAGCTCTCCCAGGTCTCTCTCAATAGAGGCTTGCTATTGGGGGGCACTCGGAGGGGGAAGAAGCCAGGACAGACGACAGGAGACCCAAAAAGAAAAGTACTGGGGCTGCTCTGTGCAAAACCATTGCACAGAGCAGGTAAATATAATTGTTTTGTTTTTCTCTTTTTAAAGTGTTACTAAAAACTTACAACATTACAATCAGTCTGTAGATGCAGTAAAGCATGCGTATTATACTCACTGTGGAACCTAAGGGGTTAATCCTCTGCATTGTGTAAAAGGCCTTTGATCCTATCTTCTCTGCTCCTCCTCTTGTTCAAAATGTCCACATCTTATCTCCTGATAAGACAGACTGAACCATAGCCATTATGCACATGCTCAGTTTAGTGTGCATGGCTAGAGAGGTTTTTTTTTTTTCTCCTGGGAGAGTAGGTGATCAGCACAGGACCAATCAGCACTGTCAAGACAGAGGTCAGGAGGTTTTGCATCCTCCTAGAGCAGAAAGAAAACTCCTCCTACAAGCTTTAACCATTGCTCTGCTGGACACTGATAGAAGTCACAAGACTGCTCTAACTGCTGATGAGAAAAAGGTATTTAGCAGTTTATATTTACTAAAATAATTGTATTTCCATGTTCTGTGTACTGTGGGAGACCAGATATAGTGAATGCAGGGTCCGGGGAGACCGGATATAGTGAATGCAGGGTCCGGGGAGACCGGATATAGTGAATGCAGGGTCTGAGGGGAGACCGGATATAGTGAATGCAGGGTCTGAGGGGAGACCGGATATAGTGAATGCAGGGTCTGAGGGGAGACCGGATATAGTGAATGCAGGGTCTGAGGGGAGACCGGATATAGTGAATGCAGGGTCTGAGGGGAGACCGGATATAGTGAATGCAGGGTCTGAGGGGAGACCGGATATAGTGAATGCAGGGTCTGAGGGGAGACCGGATATAGTGAATGCAGGGTCTGAGGGGAGACCGGATATAGTGAATGCAGGGTCTGAGGGGAGACCGGATATAGTGAATGCAGGGTCCGGGGAGACCGGATATAGTGAATGCAGGGTCCGGGGAGACCGGATATAGTGAATGCAGGGTCCGGGGAGACCGGATATAGTGAATGCAGGGTCCGGGGAGACCGGATATAGTGAATGCAGGGTCCGGGAGACCGGATATAGTGAATGCAGGGTCCGGGGAGACCGGATATAGTGAATGCAGGGTCCGGGGAGACCGGATATAGTGAATGCAGGGTCCGGGGAGACCGGATATAGTGAATGCAGGGTCCGGGGGGACCAGATATAGTGAATGCAGGGTCTGAGGGTACCAGATATAGTGAATGCATGGTCTGAGGGGACCAGATATAGTGAATGCAGGGTCCGAGGGGACCAGATATAGTGAATGCAGGGTCCGGGGAGAGCAGATATAGTGAATGCAGGGTCTGGGGAGAGCAGATATAGTGAATGCAGGGTCCGGGGAGAGCAGATATAGTGAATGCAGGGTCCGGGGAGAGCAGATATAGTGAATGCAGGGTCTGGGGAGAGCAGATATAGTGAATGCAGGGTCCGGGGAGAGCAGATATAGTGAATGCAGGGTCCGGGGAGAGCAGATATAGTGAATGCAGGGTCCGGGGAGAGCAGATATAGTGAATGCAGGGTCCGGGGAGAGCAGATATAGTGAATGCAGGGTCCGGGGAGAGCAGATATAGTGAATGCAGGGTCCGGGGAGAGCAGATTTAGTGAATGCAGGGTCCTGGGTTTATTAACACTTTAATTACAGCCTTGAGAATCACTGGGGTTCTTGCACATGGGACACCTAAGCGTGTTCAGCATAACTTCAGCCCTATTTGCTCCACCCAGGTATCCCAGGTTGCAGCATACAGCCAGTCATTACCATAAATTGCTGTGTGCCGTTGTACTTGTGTAGACAGCGGTGCTATTGCAAACGCTAGTATAGTGTATAAGTGTTTCCAAGAATGATTAAAAAAAAAAAAAATCACGATAGCACCTCTTGCATTCTGTTTAGGAAGAAATAGGCAATATCTCAAATGTGAGGACAAGTGCACAGGTTAGGAGGTTGTCACTTACTTTCTGTTATAATGGTCAATATATGAACTTCCCCTCACTTTTGGTACCTGGACAGGACAGGGGAATGAACTTACCAAATAGGAAAGAAGAAAAAAAAAAAAAAAAAAAACACAGACGTTCTAACCCTATAATTGTAAGCTCTAATGAGCCGGGCCCTCTGCTTCCTCTTGTACCAAATTGTATTGTAACTGTAATGTCTACCTACATGTTGTAAAGCTCTGCGAAAATTGTTGGTGCTATATAAATCCTGTATAATAATAACCCTTCATCACTCTGCCAAAGACTGAATTCCACATTAAAAGGATAAGTTCACCTTTCATAAGATGTTATACCTGTATTCAAATATTTGCGAAATATTTTATTAAAATCAGCAGCCCCCACCCCTGAGCCACCGTTATGACAGCGGGGAAGGGATCCTCGCCCCATATCCGCCGTCACAACTTAAAAACAGAGCAGCTGTGCCGGGATTCTGCCCACCCAGTCACGTCATATATTCACAGATTTCTGGGAATGAATGAACTACAACTACCCTCAATAAATGCGGCTGGGGCCTTATTGTTCTCAATGATCTATGAGGGTGTGGGTGAGCGCTCTAGTAGTTCACCGATTCTTCCTGCAATTCAGCAACTGCCTGCCCAACAGCTACACTCAAAAGCAAGAGCCCGACACTGCGCCTGTGATCCACGGGTGCAAGTTTTTATAGGCTCCTAATAAAAAAAACAATAAATGCATAATTAAAAAAAAAAAAAAAAAAAAAAAAAAAAAAAGGAGGTACATTTATACTTTTTTTTTTCTAGAAAAAGGTAAACTGTTTCTAATGGAGCCTTTAAAATTCACCATCCTTTTCCTCTAAGCAAAGCATTACTATTACTCGACGAGGAGTCATCTGTCTGCATGAATCCTCCTGGAAGCAGGTATATTTCCTCATTTGTGTCCCCCAGGTGAACATTTAACATCTTAAAACATCTTACTTGAACTTGAGAAGATTTTACTGCTGTCCGCTGTGAAGCCAGCTTTTATAGCTTTTCCGTTCATCTTCATACTTCCAATCAGCTCCTTAGTCTTAATAGAACAAACAATGAAATCAGTCATTAAGAATTTTATTGCCTCTGTAACAAAACTTCACATAAATAACCACTTGAGCTCCAGAAGGTTTTACCTCCTTCATGACCAGGCCATTTACTGCTATTTAGCACTGTGCTACTTTAACTAGTAATTGTGCAGTCATGCAACACTGCACCTGTGTATCATTTTTTTTTTCACACAAATAGAACTTTTTTTGGGTGGTATTTATTACATGAATGAAAAAAAAGACTGAAAATTTTAGGGAAAAAAATATTTTTAAATATTAAAAATCTAATTTCTTTATAAATTTAGGCCAAAATGTATTCTGCATCTTTGATCAAAAAAAAAATCCCAATGTTGGTTTGTGTGAAAGTTACAACGTCTACAAACTATGGTATATACAATGAAACATTTATTTTTTATACTAATGGCAGTGATCAGCGACATATAGTGGAAATGTGATAGTGTGGCGGGCAATCTGACACAGACACTGGCTGGGAGGTACACGGACATCACCAGTGACACTAATAGTGATCAGTGACAATACTATACACTATCCCTGTACTTATCACACTGGCTGGGAAGGGGTTACCATATCAGGGTAATTAACCCTTTGAGGACCAAGGGATGTATTTGTCCCATGTTTGTAATTGCGTGTATCATCTGATTAACCGTTTCAATACCGGGCAATTTTACACCTTCCTGCCCAGGCCAGTTTTCAGGTTTCAGTGCTCTCACACTTTGAATGACAATTGCGCGGTCATACAACATTGTACCCAAACTAAAATTTGATCATTTTCTTCACACAACTAGAGCTTTCTTTTGGTGGTATTTAATCACCGCTGGGGTTTTTATTTTTTGCTAAATTAACAAAAAAAGACCAAAAATTTTTTAAAAAAAACACATTTTTCTTTGTTTCTGTTATAAAAGTTTACAATTAAATAA
Source organism: Staurois parvus (assembly GCF_062004578.1). Lineage (NCBI taxonomy): Eukaryota > Metazoa > Chordata > Amphibia > Anura > Ranidae > Staurois > Staurois parvus. The sequence continues at coordinate 1,647,231 of NW_028317799.1, read as the reverse complement.
TTGTTCTTCATAAATTTAGGCCGAGATGTATTCTGCTACATGTCTTTGGTGAAAATAACCCAAATTAGGATGTATTATTTAGTTTGTAGGAAAGTTATAGAGTTCACAAACTATGGTATAGATCTGAATATTGATCAATCCTGAAGTACTGACAGCCAATCTAATATCTTGAGGTCCAAGAATGCCAGAACAGTACAGATATCCCCCAAATGACCCCTTTTTGCAGAGTAGACAGTCCGACGTACTTCATAAGAGGCATGGCGAGTTTTTTGAAGTTGTATTTTTTTGTCATAATTTTTCGGAAAATTAAAAAATTAAAAAAATTATTTTCACTATTTTTTTTTTTTTTACATACTGTCACCAGTGCAGTACAGCGTCATCATATAACTGGCATGGCGGTGAACAGCGACACTGACTGGTGACAGTATGAAAAAAATATATATATATATTTTTTTTTTTTTTTTATTATATTTAATTTTTTATTACATTTTTTTTTATTTTTTAAGATTTTTTTTCATATTGTGCTATGACCAAAATAGTACAATGTTACCATAGTAACACTGTACTACTTTGGGGAAGTGATCAGTATTTTTTTTTTTTTACACAATTTGCTTATAGCAAAGAATTACTTTGCTATAAGCAAGCATTTACCTGAATGAAATCGATTCATTCAGCTTTTTTTTTTGTGCTTAGCTGTGATTTGGTCACAGCTAATCACATGACATGTGCATGTGATTAGCTGTGACCATTCACAGCTAGGCACTAGTATACAATGGATGGCATCATGAATGAAGCCATCCATTGTATACAACTGTCATGTGACCTGCTGTGATTGGTCACAGCAGGTCACATGGTACCGGCAACGGGAGCCGGTACTCGGATCTGTCATCGGCCGTGTCCGAGGTGCACTGGCGGTGACAGATTGCACTGCTGCGTCGCTCTGCAACCGCGCAAACCGCGCATGTGCGGGAGCACGCCAAATGGCGTGCACTCGGAAAGCTGCAGCGCTTTTCAAGCCGCCAAACGGCCATTGGCCGGGCGGCTAATGGTTAAGAACTTAAAACTCTTTTTTTTTTCTTTTTTTTGGTTTGAGTCAAAATATTAGTTCTTATCAAACAAATAGATCTAGCTTTTTGCCAATTATTTCATGAAATGGCTTAGTTACAGCAACTGAAGTGTACGAACTTTAAAAACAAAAAAATTGATTCTTTTGGCGTTCCAAAACCTTACGGTCCTCAAAGTGTTAAAAGCATATACATGCATACTCACAAACCAAAGGGGGATATAAACAGAGAAGAAGAGTCCGTAATAATGGTGCAAAGTGACGGTAGACCCTTGGTGAGGTAGGCTAATGCTCTGAAGAAGGGAGTACGTCTCCCGAAACGCGTTAGCCTACCTCACCAAGGGTCTACCGTCACTTTGGACCCTCATTCCGGACTCTTCTTCTCGGTTTATATCCCCCTTTGGTTTGTGAGTATGCATGTATAGGCTTTTAAATAAAGTCGTGTTTCACCACGGTAATGCACGAAGAGTGCGCCCTGTTTTGCTTTTGTTCACCAGTATCAAGATTTCTCGGTGTTCTAAGAGCTGCACCTCAGCGAATGACCGTTACAGTTATCCTAGTCTGCATGAAGATTTGAGCGCTGGCTTCCTTTGTTTATATGCTTGACCCTTGCCTGTTCTTATGTTACCTTCATGGACAGTAGATGTACATATCCAGAGGTCCCATTAAGTAGCAGGTACGTTCCATCTGGAGACACATCAAACTCTTGAACGCATTTTTCCTCCAAGCCTAAAACAGAGGTAATTTAAGTTAGCTGCAAAGAAAAAAAACATTGACCTATCATATTCACGTCACAGCAGGCAAGTGCTCGCAATAAAGCTATTAATCCTAAAAGCAAACTTTTATTATACTGCAGCTTACAAATTCTTATATGAAATTCTTTTTGAGGCTTTCTTTCTTTTATTTTCATCTGGTGATCTGGCCTGTAAGTCTGTGGATTATCAGCAGAACAAGCTGTTGTGCAGATGTAGCTGTTAGAGGGCGGAGACAAACCATTTACCACCAGACGTGCTTACAATGATTAAAATAGAACAATCGGCAAAACGTTTTTTTTTTTTTTCCCCATTTTGTATAGAGTAAGGGAGGGTTATAACCTGTCAGATTTTTTTTCACTATCTGTGTCCCATTGGAGAGATTTCACTTTCTGTCCCATAGCCAAACATCCTGGCAAACGGACCCCCAGGTAACTAGAACTAGTGTCCCCATTGGAAAATGTCTTCTCTATTATTATCCGAGGACAACCCAAAATTAAGGATTTTGTTTTACTTGCAATGATAATGGTAAACAGGACAAACAGAGAGGGAGAACCTCCCTAATGGGAGCGCAGACAGCAATAAAACCTGATGGGTTCTAATCCCACTACACTCTATCCAAAACTAAAAAAAAAAAAAAAAAAAAAAAAAAAAAAAAAAAAAGGTTTTGCCTTTAGATATACTTAATTATGGAAAACATTTATTCCAAAAGGACAAAAACGGTTTGCTGCAACTGCTTAAAAAGTATTAGCTGGCATTTGGCTTCAATTTGTTAGTGTATCTAAACCTGCTAGTCCATCAGACACTCCCCTCCCACCCAATGCTGCTCTTCAAAAGGTGAATACAGGGTCCGGGGAGACCGGATACAGTGAATGCAGGGTCCGGGGAGACCAGATACAGTGAATGCAGGGTCCGGGGAGACCAGATACAGTGAATGCAGGGTCCGGGGAAACCAGATACAGTGAATGCAGGGTCCGGGGAGACCAGATACAGTGAATGCAGGGTCCGGGGAGACCAGATACAGTGAATGCAGGGTCCGGGGAGACCAGATACAGTGAATGCAGGGTCCGGGGAGACCAGATACAGTGAATGCAGGGTCCGGGGAGACCAGATACAGTGAATGCAGGGTCCGGGGAGACCAGATACAGTGAATGCAGGGTCCGGGGAGACCAGATACAGTGAATGCAGGGTCCGGGGAGACCAGATACAGTGAATGCAGCGTCCGGGGAGACCAGATACAGTGAATGCAGCGTCCAGGGAGACCAGATACAGTGAATGCAGCGTCCAGGGAGACCAGATACAGTGAATGCAGGGTCCAGGGAGACCAGATACAGTGAATGCAGGGTCCGGGGAGACCAGATATAGTGAATGCAGGGTCCGGGGAGACCAGATATAGTGAATGCAGGGTCTTGGGTTTAGTAACACTTTAAGGTCAACAGTGGAATGTGTACATGATCTCTTCTAACACATGGAGCTTTAATCTTGATTTTTTTTTCCCCATCAGCTGACAAGGTCACTTTAACGTAGCATTAAACGTTCAGCCTTTTACCATAACACAGTAGCTCAATCATGAAAACATTCCCAAAGTAAACTGCTTCTTCAACTTTTTACCTAAGCACTTACAGTTGAAAACTTTAAAGTGGTTGTAAACCCTTACCTATACAGTTGTGGCCAAAATTATTCAACCCCCAATGCTGTAAAGGGGTTTAGGGACTATAGTGTACATTTGGAATTGTATTCAGAATCAAATCCTACAAGGACGTTGTAACTACCCAAATGCAACTAAAATGACATCAATTGTTTATGTAATACAGTAGTAAATGGTTCTTATGTGGTTTCTTCATTGCCACAATTATTCAACCCCTTAAAGACTACCACTCTGAAGAACAGAGGTTCATACAGGTGCTTTCCATCAGGTATTGAAAACACCTGTGGATGTCACCGAGCAGCAATCAAGCATAATAAGCACCAATTAGGCAGCTTTAAAATGACTGTGATACTCAGCTCCTTCTAGACATTTACTGGTGTGGTTACAAACATGGTGAAGGCAAGAGAATGGTCCAGGAAGACAAGAGAAGAGGTGATTTCTCTTCACAGGAAGGGCAATGGCTATAAGAAGATTGCAAAGATGTTAAACATACCAAGAGACACCTTAGGAAGCATCATTCGCAAATTCAAGGCAAAGGGCACTGTTGAAACGCTACCTGGTCGTGGCAGAAAGAAGATGCTGACTTCGACTGCTGTGCGCTACCTGAAGCGTAGAGTGGAGAGAAGTCCCCGTGTGACTGCTGAGGAACTGAGAAAAGATTTGTCAGATGTGGGTACAGAAGTTTCAGCCCAGACAATAAGACGCACACTGCGTAATGAAGGCCTCCGTGCCAGAACTCCCAGGCGTACCCCCTTGCTGTCTCCAAAGAATAAGAAGAGTCGACTGCAGTATGCCAAAAGCCATGTGGACAAACCACAAAAGTTGTGGGATAGTGTTCTGTGGACTGATGAAACAAAATTAGAACTGTTTGGGCCCATGGATCAACGCTATGTTTGGAGGAGGAAGAACAAGGCCTATGATGAAAAGAACACCTTGCCTACTGTGAAGCATGGTGGAGGGTCAATCATGCTTTGGGGCTGTTTTGCTTCTGCAGGTACAGGGAAGCTTCAGCGTGTGCAAGGTACCATGAATTCTCTTCAGTACCAGGAGATATTGGATGGAAACGTGATGCAGTCCGTCACACACCTGAGGCTTGGGAGACGTTGGACCTTTCAACAGGACAATGATCCCAAGCATACCTCCAAGTCCACTAGAGCATGGTTGCAGAGGAAAGGCTGGAACATTTTGGAGTGGCCATCGCAGTCACCAGACTTAAATCCGATTGAGAACCTCTGGTGGGACTTAAAGAAAGCAGTTGCAGTGCGCAAGCCTAAGAATGTGACTGAACTGGAGGCCTTTGCCCATGAAGAATGGGCGAAGATACCCGTAGATCGCTGCAAGACACTTGTGTCAAGCTATGCTTCACGTTTAAAAGCTGTTATAACTGTAAAAGGATGCTGTACTAAGTACTAAGATTGAATGTCACTTGGGGGTTGAATAAAACTGATAATGCTGTGAGCACAGAAAAGACATTTGTGGTTATTTCATTATAACTGTTATGTTATATTTGTCTGACCTACAAGTGCCTCTTTAATGTAAATGTAAGCAAGATGACTGAATGATCAAAAGCAATGTCAAACTGGCCAAAACACTCAATTTCAGTGGGGGTTGAATAATTTTGGCCACAACTGTACCTTGTGAAGTGACTGGCCTCAGGTGATACACAGAGATGATACAAATCCTCCTACACAAGTTGTAGCTGTTTATCTGCATAATTTCTCCTCTACATCCATTCAAAGTGCTGAATTTCTAACGTTTGTTTGAGCGGTCAGAAAACAGGGCAGAGAGCTAAAATTACACACTACGGAGCTTAGTGAAGAGAGCTCTAAAAGCTGATTGGAAGGAAGAGACACACCCCACCAACTCTACACAGCTCACTGGAACAGAGCAGAGGATGTCTATCTGCTGGAGGTCCCTCCCCTGTCACCATTTTTCTCTTGGTGTCAGAAGTGATTCATGCTGATAGCAAAGGAATGAAGCAGCAGACAGAAATGGCACTTTGTGCTCTTAATTGAGACAAGTACACACTATAGAGGGCTAAGCTTTGTTCATATTTCATGTCCGAGGTTAACAACGACTTTAACACCCCGGTCACACCGATCCCGACTTTGAAATCATACTACTTCACTGTAAGCCGCATGATTTCAAAGTCGGATGACATGCCGATTTGAGGCGCAATTTGCAAGATATCTGACACAGATGTCTATACAAATCGCACTAATAGTGCACGCACTACTTTGCAAATCTGTATTGCTCCAACAAAGTCAGAACCTCACCGATATGGCCGCTGTAACTGCAGACAATAGGGTGTGACTTGCCATGCAATTTGCAAGTCTTATGGCATGAAAATCGCATGCCAAGTTGCAGACGGTGTGACCGGGGACTAAAAGATACTAGCTCCAGCGAACAGTGAACTCGCCAGCCGTTTTCCCATCTGTTAGGAAAAAGGTGGAGGAGGAGTAGAATGACTTGCCAATTAGGTTTCAGGAGTGTTTGTACTGATGCTGACAGTGCACAGACACTCGGATCCAGTCCTGCCTGGGAGCACGGCAAGGGTGGCTCCATATGACATAGTGCATAGGCATAGAGCCACCCTACAACAGGAAAGCTCATGCAGTGTACAATTGAGAAGACAAGTGCTGATGTCAGCAGCTAAATTGCTAATGAATGTTTCAGGTTTAGTTACAATTAGACAGTTAGACTGCAGGCAGTGTTGGGGTTCCGAGTTCAGCATGCAGTACAAACTGAATGTCACAGATGTACCCCATAAAACATTTTTCTGATACATTTTTTTTTTCTTGCTTTCAGTAAGAGCCACACTTACCTCTTATCCTTGGAATAGGTATAATACTGCCTCCCATCATGTCGTACACGTAAAACATTTTCTGTCGCAATCCTGTGGCGATTACTTGTTCCCCATCAGCACTAAATCTAGCCTTATAAACTGGAAATTTTTCCAAGTGGATGCTTTGTATCTTGGGGTTTAACTTGCCATCAACCTAGAAACAAAGTAAATGCAATGTGATAGGTACCATTAAAACGAATAGTTTACTGTGACAATATACTCTCCTTGTAAATTAATAGAAGTATGGACAAAGCTTTTTTGGCCATACTTCTCCTATGGAGTGCAGTTCAGTCTGCATTCCTGTGACTCGTTTTCAGCCAACAATGAGCTAGAGTCCACTGTCAACAGCAAAAAAACCCTATTGAAGGGGAACAGTGGTTACTTCTGAAGACAAAAATGGAGACTGGTATACAAAAGAAACCTGAATTTTATTATTCAAATCCTATATCAAAATGTTTAGTTCCGAAAACGTAGAAATACATTTAACTACTTCATGTTGGCGCCTCCCAGCCCTCTAAGAGGTTCAGCAGCCAAGAGGCGGGCAGGGTTTTAGGGTCATGTGACCACCGTGATTCTCTGTCGCGGCGGTCACATGATCGGAAAAGGTCCCGATCGAAAGGGGAGATCGGGACCATTCCGTGAGTCACGGACATATGTGCTGGGAGAGCACAGGGCACGCGCTCTCAGCACATATGTATTTTCTAATTGCACGCAAATATGCTGCCGCTCAGCGTCAAGGCCCAGACGCTGAGAGGCCGCATATGTACGTGCGCTCAGCGTCAAGGGGTTAAATATCACCAGTGTGAAAAACAAGCATTGATGGGCTTAAGACATGTTATACACTGAACTTCAGACACACAAACAAGACACAGACAAATTACCTAAAACAAATACATAGAATCCGTCCGGAAGCCCAAATCAAACCATACAAAGGATTATCCCACGGCAGTTTCCACATACAGTAATTAGTAAACCAGTCAGCTAGGTATTTCCAATGCATGGATTATTGGGAATAAGGAGGAATGGATTCCATGTAATACCTGATTGGGACCAACACATTCATCCCTCCAAAGCCACATATCTTTGATAAAGTCATTGGAAATCTGTGTTGATTGAACATTCAGGCCTTACATTGCAACATTTAACCTACTACTGATATAGTGGCCGCAACTAATTCCCAATAATCCATGCATTGGAAATACCTAGCTGACTGGTTTACTAATTACTATATGTGGCACCTGCCGTGGTATAATCCTTTGTATTGTTTGATTTGGGCGTCCGGACTGACTCTTTGTATTTGTTTTAGATAAATTTTCCTAAACACTACACCCCTTCTATAGGGTTTTTTGCTGTTCAATAGTTTTTAAAGGGTTACAACTTTAAATCAAATTTCTCAGTGGAGCTTGCAGCCTTCCTGAGGCATAAGAACCCAAAACAAAAACATTGGTGCCAGACGGGCTGGTCTGAGCATTTCAAAAACTGCTGATCTACTGGGATTTTCAGGCACAATCATCTCTAGAGTTTACAGAGAATGGTCCAAAACAGAGAAAATATCCAGTGAGCAGCAGTTGTGTGGACTAAAATACCTTGTTGATATCAGAGAATGGGCAGGCTGGTTCGAAAGATAAAAAGGCAACAATAACTCAAATGACCACTCATTACAACCAAAGTATGCTGAATACCATTCCTGAACACACAACACGTCGACACCGGGTGCCACTCCTGTCAGCCAAGAACAGGAAACGGAGGCTACAATTCACACAGGCTCGCCAAAATTGGACAGTAGAAGATTAGAAAAACGTCTGGTCTGATAAGTCTTGATTTCACCAGGGGTGGTTCTGCGTGAAAATCCCAGTAGATCAGCAGTTTTTAAAATACACCAGTCTGGCACCAACAACCATACCACGTTCAAAGTCACTTAAATCCCCTTCCTTCCTCATTCTGATGCTCGGAGCGAACTTCTGCATGTCGTCTTCACCAGGTCTAGATGTCTTAATGCATTGAGTTGCTGCCATGTGATTGGCTGATTAAAAATTTGTGTTACCAAGCAATTGAACAGGTGTACCTAATAAAGTGGTCGGTGAGTGTAGGTGTTTCATCTGGGCCTGGAGTTCAGGTTTTAAAGTGGAACTTTAAGTAAAAAAAAATTAAAAAGTCAAATAGGAAGAATATTTAATGCAGAAGAGGCATGCTTTGTCTCTTCTGCATTAAAGTTACTGTAAGATTTGGCGATGTTGAAGCCGGCTAAACTGACATCATATCGGCCCAACCAATTAAAGTGGCTGGCGACCGATACCTGGAAGGGGGGCTCCATCGCAGAACTTTTAATGCAGAAAAGGCATACTTTGTATCTTTGGCATTAAAAGTGGAGATTCGACCACGGCCCCCCTGATATGTTAGCAGCTACAAATACTGTAGCTGCTGACTTTTAATATTAGGGCACCTATCTGTCCAGGGATCCAGCAGTGTCCTCACCCCAAGCTGTCGGGTGCTGGCGCCATAATCTTGACTAAGAGAAACTGGAAATGAAGCCTTGCGGCTTCACAGCCGGATTCCTGATGCACACTGCACTTTGTGAATGGGCCGCAGTCCTCTGGGACCTGTGAAATGTCCCAGAGGGCTGTGGGGGGGGGCCCAAACTTCCGTCTCAGTTCACAGTGGCAAACGGAGCTAAAAGTGTTAGCGTATACCTTTCTAAACCAGGTACCCGCTCCCCCCCCCAAAGGTGACAAATATGGCAGCGGGGGTATCAGATAAGCGGAGGTTCCATGCTTTAAAGTCACTGTGGGCGGGGGGGAGCCAAGGTGAGTATAGTCCCACTTTAAAGCGGAGCTCCACTCAAAATGGGAAGTTCCGCTTTAAAGGACTGCTCCACCGCTCCCCATTAAGGATTGGCACCTTTTGGGGGCGGGGGAGCAGGCACCCGAATTTGACAGGTACCCGCTCCCACTTCCGGTCCAATCGCCTAGGCGATCGGAAAGTGTCCTCCCTCCCTGTAGTCTTTTGGGACACGTGACAGGCCCTAGAAGACTACAGGATCATTCATGAAGTGCAGCGCTACTCACGCATGTGCAGTAGGTACCCACGCATGCGCAGTAGGTACCCGGCTATGAAGCTGCAAGCTGTCACAGCCGGGTGCCCACACTGAAGATGCCTCCAAAAATACAGGACGGCCGGTGAAATGGGCTGCGGGGGACACACCGTGGGACCGATGGACAGGTAAGCGGCTGTTTTTTAAAAGTCAGTTTTTGTGGAACTCCGCTTTAAGGGGAAGTGACTTGGGCAGCCATTAAATAGAACCATCTGCCTAGAGTTTGGAGTGCAGTTTATTACGACAGGTTATTACACAGCATGCACATGCAGCTTGCCTGAAACAGTGACACTGATCGGTCGAGGCCGGCTGTCATAACAACTTGTGCAGAAGGATGGAACTGCACTGTAGTGAGTGGCCTTGAAGACTCTCTCTCATGATTAGCATTCAAACAGGGTTTCATCTGAAAAGAAATATGAAAGATTAATATTTGAAACCAAAACAGCACAATAAAAACATTCTGGCAAAATAGTAACTAGCTTCTGTGAATGGACAAGGGGTGAGTAAAAGAAAGATAAACAGCAGGATGCTTTCACAGTGCAGCTCTCATAGCCGTAGCGCCGGAGGCATTGCACTGGCTGTACTATCTGGCATATACTAATGGATGAATTACAAGGCAACAAAAAACAGATCTGAACCTGACAAACAGCAACTAAATTTTACCTCTCACGGTTTTTTATATATGTTCATCGCAGGAGTTCCACTTTAAAGTGCATGTATGAGCAAAATTGACAAGTGGTTCTAAAGGAAGAATTTTTTTTTTTTTTACCTTAATGCATTGTCTACAGTAGGGAAAAAAAACGTGCAGCTCCCCCCCCCCCAGCGCCCACTCCCTTTTATACTTTCCTGAGTCCAATATTGATCAAGCAATGTGCATGACAGCTGCAGCTCTCTTCCTTCTCTCTCCTCACTGGCCTTGAAATCAGCAGCAGGAGCCATTGGCTCCTGTTGTTGTCAAATCAAAGCCTGTGAGTCTCAAGATCTACACGATCCTGAATACGGCGGGCCAGACTCATCCACCTTTCCAACCGCTCCGTCTCCGCCACCCCCCTCTGCCAATCCCTCCACTGGCTTCCGATTGCCCAACGGATCAAATTCAAACTGCTAACACGGATGTACAAAAGCTGTCCATAACACTGCCCCAAACTACATCACCGACCTAATATCCAAATACCACCCAAAACGCACTCTCCGCTCTTCACAAGACCTCTTTCTCTCAAGTTCCCTGATCTCCTCCTCCCATGCCCGCCTCCAGGACATCACCCATCCTCTGGAACTCCCTACCCCAATCCATCAGACTATCACCCACTCTCCTCTCCTTTAGGCGCAGCCTAAAAACCCACCTCTTCAGGGAAGCCTACCCTCCCTCTGCTAACTGCCTATCACCTCCACTCTTCCTACCACTCCATCCCCAACGGCTTTTCCTCCCGTACCACTATCCCCTCCCCCCTAGATTGTAAGCTCCAAGGAGCAGGGCCCTCGATCCCCTCATGTATCGCACTGTATTGTTATTGTACTGTCCCCCATTGTAATGTACAGCACTGAGCGAACTGTCGGCGGTATAAAAATACTGTATAATAATAATGAGTGCCCCCATAATAAGCGGTTTGCTATGGGGTCACTCAGAAGGGGGGAGAAGCCGGAGAACTGGCAGAGGACCCGAGAAGAGGATGATCTGGGCTGCATTGTGCAAACCATTACACAGAGCAGGTACGTATACCATGTTCATTGATTTTTAAAAATCCCTTTATAATCACTTTAACCATTTCAAGTCCGGACACTTTCACCCCCTTCCTGTCCAGGCCAATTTTCAGCTTTCAGTGCTATCACAACTTGAATGACAATTGCACGGTCATGCAACACTGCACCCATATACATTTTTTGAGACAGATAAAACTTTATTTTGGTGGTATTCACCACTGAGATTTTTATTGCTTTATATAAATGAAAAAGTACAAAATTTTTGAGAAAAAAAAAAAAAAAAGTATTTTTCTTATAAAATTTTGCAAATAAATAATCTTTCTTCATAAGAAGTCTTGGCCAAAATGTATTCAGTTATTTTAGTAAAACAAACAATTACCCAAAATTAGTTTATAACCAAAAATTATAATTTTTCAAAAAATTGTTTTATACTTTTTATATAATTTATGTTTTTGTTTCATTTAACATACTGTCACCCTAGCAGTACAGTATCACCATAGTGATGATATATAGGGGGTGATGATTTTTTTTTTTTTTTACACTCATTGCTTTTACACCCATAAAGGCTGTAAAAGCAATCATTTCTCCTTTTCTCTGTCTGCATTCTTGCCATTGAGAAATACTGTGAGAGCTGTGATTGGTCACAGCTTGTCACATGGTATAAGGCTGTTCTGAATAGCCTTGTACCATGCGACCTCTGTGATCATTCACAGATTTCACACATAGTAAGCAATGATGTCAGAAGTGACTATTCATGTGATCACTGATTGGCCAATCAGTGATCAGATCCTCATACAGAGGTCCCGTAGAGCGATCGGTGTTTTGCTGTGGGCACCGGATCGCAGTGCTCCCAGGGAGCACGCACCGGCTGTAAATGCGGGCGCCATTTATGAACGCTCCTGCACTGCTCCCGTCCGGCCGTTTATGTACATGGACCGGACGGGACGTGGTTAAAAACAAAATTTACACTGCGTTCTTTTATATTTTCACTTTATTAGCAACAGTTTCTATAGATTTACTTGTATTTTGGCACTACCTTGACAACAATGACTAACGCGTCGTTCATTGCTCTTCAATGAACGGTTATATTTTGGTGCCTAATATTGAATAAGGTCATTTAAAAAAAAATAAATAAATAATAATAATAATAGAAGTGACGGCAGAAAAAGACCAAGTAGTCCATTGAGTCTGTGTTTTGTGTGCTAGTTTGTTTTTTTTGTTAACTTTTTTCTCAGGGTATAAATCTATGCTTGTCCCATGCATGTTTGAAGCCATTAACTGTCATCTTTTGGTACATAACTGCTCACAGGCTCCTATTGGGGGGCATTTCTAATCTGCAACTTTAATAAAAAGATTGTGAATTAGTAACAAATTTAGTACAATGCATGCACGTTGCCCTAGGTTTTACCCCCCTTAAAAAGTTACAAATACAGAACAACTGCCCAAATTCAGCGTGATCCTAACTCCCTGTACGGAGCTGACAAGGCAGCCTCTGCTGCATTAACATCCCAAACAGCGTGGTCAGCCCTGCCCAGTTCTCCCCCATGTGAACTCCAGAACGCCACTCTCATAGTATGCAGATGAGCAAAGAGATTGGTGTTTTGTAGCCCACAAGGTGAGAACTTATGCAGAGCTGACAACACTGTTTGGGATTTCTGTGCAGCAGGGGCAGTGTTGTCAGCCCAAACAGGACGTTGGAAGCATGCTGAACTTTCAGACCTACATGTATTTTTCTGTAACTGCAGCACTGTTAAAGAGATAAAACATAAGGAAATGGACATGCATTGCAGAATGTTATTATTGTTGTTTTGCCCAGACAAAGACATAACTATAGTTTATGCAGCAGTGTGCCCAACGGCATCTTACCTCTATAATGCCCTTTGGAAGTGAAATGGACTTCCCTAACAAATTTCCAGTTTTACGCAGCAAGTTGTCTTCATCATCATCTTCACTGTCATCGTCATCTGTCATGGAAATCATTGTTTAACATTAAACGTGAAACGCCATGGAGCTGTCACTGTTGTGAAAGGCATTGGGGGTTATTTACTAAAAGTTGGAGAGTGCAAAATCTAGTGCAGCTCTATTGTCAAATCTTAACGTGGTTGTAAAGTGTGAAGGTTTTTCACCTTCATGCATTCTATTCATGAAGGTAAAAAAAAACCATCTGTGTGCAGCAGCCCCCCTTCCCAGCCCCCTCAATACTTACCTGAGCCTCATAGCAATTCAGTGATGTGAATGATAGCCTCAGCTGCTCCGGGTCTCTGCCTCCTCATTGGTTGAGACAGCAAGCGAAAACCATTGGCTTCCACTGCTGTAAATCACAGCCAGTCAGCCAATGAGGAGAGAAAGGGGCAGGGCCAAGCCTTGGCTACGTGCATGAATGGACACGTGGAGCAGAGGGCGTCCCCATAGCAAACTGCTTGCTGTGGGGGCACCTGACACACAGGAAGAGCCAGGAGAGCCTGCGGGTTACCGGAGAAGAGGGAAGAGGAGGATCCAGGCTGCTCTGTGCAAAACCACTGCACACAGTAGGCAACTAGAACATGTTTGTTATTTTAGAATTTAAAAAAAAAAAAAAATTAACCTTTTAAAAATCTCCCCCACTATCTGCTTTAAGTGGTAATAAAGACAATACATATGTAAAATCTGCTGACAGGCAGGCTCTCTTATAACAGAAGAGACCCTAGAGGTCTCTTTTGTCATACATGTTCCCCCCCCTGCCTGTCAGCAGGTAATGAGATCTGAGCCGCACATGCGCAGCTCAGACCACATTTACGGCCCGTTCTGCGTGCTGCAGTGACGTCACAATGGCCCGGCCAATCAAGTGGCTGAAAATGTGAAACTTGGATGATGATGGAAGCTGCCGGGGATAGACCTGACAGCACATCGCTGGAGGGCTCCATTTGTAGGCAAGTCTATCATAATGTACTTGTATGCATTGTATACTAGTACATTCTGACTTCAACCTGCAGGGGAGAATTTCTTTTTATGTTGCAGTCAAGAGTTTAAAAATGCTACCTCAGATCATCATGTGACCTAAAGTCTTGGTAAAGATCACAAGGTATTTGGTTGTGTGTTGCACATCATTGGAGAGTGCAAAGAGTCTATTTTGTTTTGAGACACAAGTGCTGTTTGGCAGACTTGCCCCGAAGGCTAAGGCAAGCATAACCATTGTGAAGCACAACACAAGGAACACAGCCTGACCAAGAATGAGCTTTAAGGCTAATATGTTTGGTACGGCTCTTTGTTCTGACTTGCTTAACAAGATTCTGCCATAGAACACTCAGTCAACCAAATGGCTAACATGTATGGCAGCACTACGCTTTGCATATTGAACATCAGCCTCTGCCACCAAGGATCTAACAATCGAAGGACACGCGCGCACGCACACACCAATTAGGCAGGAGCCAAATAACCTACCAGCATGTCTTTGTAATGTGGGAGGAAAACAGAGTACCCAAAGGAAACCCACGCACAGAAAGGGAAGCAAGCAAACTCCATGCAACTAGTGCCCTGATAAAGGTTCAAACTTAGGACCGCACTGCTACAAGGCAGAATGCAACTCAGTGCTAGTGGACCTTTTGCAGTGACTTCAGACATTCAATATTTTATTTCACAATTGAAGTGGCGGGAATTCCGATACGCATTTGTATGGACGGGAATTCCGATACGCATTTGTAGGGGCGGGAATTCCCATACGCATTTGTAGCGGCGGGAATTCCCATACGCATTTGTAGCGGCGGGAATTCCCATACGCATTTGTAGCGGCGGGAATTCCCATACGCATTTGTAGCGGCGGGAATTCCGATACACATATGCATCCAGTCACTCTGGATTTCAAAGGTAGTACAGCAATAATGGTACTAATGGAAAAAGTCGAAGATTGAGCTGGTCTCACCTTCTTCGGAAACTTGTTTCTTGGAGTCAGTGGATGCCCAAGAAGGAACTCCACCCATTGCTTTCTGGAATCTATCAAGACAAAAGCAAACTGCAATCATTCAAACTGAAAAAAAAAGTCAGTAAAGTGTACCCATCATTGCCAGTACATAATTATCCGAATAAAGAGGGCACAATGTCAGCATTAACAGGTCATATTATTATGCCAAGTAAAACAAGTAGCATTAACAAAGTTTCTCAAACACTATGGGGGAGATGTACTAAAACTGGAGCACTCAGAATCTGGTGCAGCTGTGCATGGTAGCCAATCGGCTTCTAACTTCAGCTTGTTCAATTAAGCTTTGACAATAAAACCTGGAAGCTGATTGGTTTCTCTGCAGAGCTGGTCCTGATTTTTCACTATGCAGTTTTAGTAAATAACCTCCTAAGCAATTTAGGTCATATGATCACTGTGTATTCTGTTCACTGTGGACGTTTCATGGCATTAAAGACTGCAGACTGTCTAGAATTACCAATTTAACAAATCCTCTGGTTTGGACTTGCAGTGGCAGGACAAAAAAAAAATGGCCTCTAAAAATGTTAACGTACACCAGTTTTATGTGCAATCAATTTTATTTACATTACAGATCTTTTTCATGTGTACATATTAAGTTAAAAAAAAATTACAACTTTCTCTCCTATAGGTCTTTAAAGGCTAAGTTCACCTTTTTGAACAGGTTAAATGTCGCACCTATATTTAGGGTATAACATGTTCCTAAGCACTCTTCTCTCTGCCACTACGGCAGAAGGATGTGTAGTTTCAATTGCCTATTGCAATAATCCATACACTCGAGTCCATTGACAATTCCTCCAGCTTTCTAACTGAAATCCTGTATAGAAGAATAGATATAAACCTGGAGGAAGAGAGTGTGCAGGAGCCTGACATTGCACCCACCATCCACTGATCTAGGGTCCAATCAAAAAAAATTATAAATGCACTTTTTTTTCCCCCTGCAAAAATATGTGCATTTATTACTTTTTCCTTAATAGGTGAACTTAACTTTATAGGTTAAGTTCACCTTTTAGACAAAAATAATAAATGCACATTTGTTTGAAGTTAAAAAATTAGCATTTTTTATTTTTGTATACAGGAGCCTGGAAAGCATTGCACCATAGATCGCTGATGCCATGCAGGTCTCCTGCAGACCTGTCAGAATATCTGCTTGCTGTACGAGATGTACAAACAAGCAGATATTCTGACAGGAAGCTTTAATGAACTACCAGGGCGCTTCACAGCTCCGTGATAGTTCATTGAAGATTACAAGCCGATAGCTGCTAAGGCTGCTGGGAGTTGCAGTTCATTCATTCACAAAAGTCCAGAGGGGCGGCTGCAGCTATGGGAACATGTTACATGTTCCCCCCTAAAACAGGTGGAATATGTAACATGTTCCCAAAGGTGAACTTATCCTTTAAGGGCTCTTGCACATGGCTGCCGAAAAAAACAACACTGATCTAAATGCAGCTCATTGTTTTTAATGGGCCTGTACACCCAGGCGCATAAACTTGGAAATAAAATAAAAAAATACAAATATCTGCATTGCTGGACAGCATTTAATGCGAGAACACGCACATTTACTGTACAGTCCATCCTCATGTGTTTACGTGGGACTTTTCTGCAAGTTATCTGAGATTCATACAACAGAACCATGTGGAAGAACCCTAACCATTCCTCAATAAAGGTTTCTTCAACAAGCTATTCAGAAAAGCTCTGGCATGCAAACGTATGCCATTTAATCACCTACTCTTCTTGAAGTCTTGACTGGAGCTTTCCTTTGCTTAGTGTCTTCTCCACTTTACTCTTCATGATGTCTTTCCGGTAACGGTGGGTCATCTCAACACTACAAAGTTAAACATAAAAGATCAGGCCTTCCTTTTATATCCTTGATGGAGAGTGTGAGAAGGATAAAGCATTATGGGTGGAACTGCACATGGGGGTGTGTACTACAAAAGGTAATCATTGGAGTTTGTTATAAGCCTCCCAGTGTTAATGAGGAGGTGGAGCCTCAATTCCTTGCACAGATCGAGAGGGCTGAAAGGACTGGGACAGTGATAATAATGGGGGATTTTAACTACCCAGAAATTGACTGGAGTAATGGCACTGCAGGAACAGTTAAAAGGGGAAAAACTTATAAACCTACTACAGGACAATTTTATGGTTCACAGAGGCCCCAAATAGGAATGATCCTCTGCTGGACCTGGTAATCTCTAACCATGAAGAGCTTATTACTAATGTCCATATAAAAGAACATCTGGGTAGCAGTGACCATAACATGTTTTCATTTGTTGTTAGCTGTAAACAAGCACATATGGGGAAAAATAAAAACGCTCAACTTTAAGAGAGCTCATTTTCCAAGGCTGAAAACAGCTATTCAAGACTTAGACTGGGAGGGAATATTGGCATCAATGAATACAACACAGAAATGGGAGTTCTTCAAAAAGACTGTATGTGAACATACTGCAAAATATATTGCCATGGGCAACAAGTTTAAAAGGCTAAAAAAAAATCAAACCTATGTGGCTTACAGCCTGTTAAAAAAGCTATAAATAAGAGCTTTTATTAAATATAAAAATGAAGGAACACTATCATCGTTTAAACATTACAAAGAATATGACAGAATATGCAAAAAGGAAATAAAGGCCGCAAAAAATGCAAACGATCGACAGATTGCAAAACATAGCAGGACCAATCCCAAAAAATTCTTCAAATATATTAATAGTAAAAAGGTTCGGTCCGAGCATGTAGGCCCTTTACAAAATAATCTAGAGTGGGTGACTGGGGATAAAGGGAAGGCAAATTTATTTAATACCTTCTTCAGCTCTGTGTATACAAAGGAGCATGGGGGAGCTCTTGTCCATAGTGGGCGTGGTACTGACACAGCTCCAGATCCACATTGGCTCACAATTGATATGTTTCAGAAATATTTACACAGAATAAAGGTGAATAAAGCACCTGGACCAGATGGCATACACCCACGTGGCCTTAAAGAATTGAGCTCTGTCATTTCAAAGCCATTGTTTTTCCTTTTTAGGGACTCTTTAATGACTGGCATAGTACCACTGGATTGGCATAAGGCCAATGTGGTGCCAATATTTAAAAATGGACCGAAATCTTTAGCAAGTAATTATAGACCTGTTAGTTTAACGTCTATAATTGGGAAGATACTGGAGAGTTTAATAAAAGACCACATAGATGAGTTCTTGCTGGAAAAAAATATTTTAAGCAACAGACAGCATTGAACATGAAAGACAGAAGTTGTCAAACAAATCTGATTTATTTTTATGAGGAGGTGAGCAAAACCTTGGACAGAGGGGTGGCGGTGGATGTGGTATACTTGGACAGAGAGGTGGCGGTGGACGTAATATACTTGGACAGAGGGGTGGCGGTGGACGTGGTATACTTGGACAGAGGGGTGGCGGTGGACGTGGTATATTTGGATTTTTCCAAAGCGTTTGACACAGTTCCCCACACACGGCTAATGTGTAAGGTAAAGTCTACGGGCTTGAAAAAAGTCTGTATGTAAATGGACAGAAACTGGCTAAAAGATCGTATTCAGAGAGTAGTGTTACGGATTCATACTCTGAATGGTCTAGGTGTGTCAGTGGTGTACCCCAAGGTACAGTGCTGGGACCTTTTAATATATCTATAAAAGATAAAGGGTCTGGAATTAAAAATCCCATTTCAGTCTTTGCAGATGACACCAAGCTGTGCAGTGGAATAACGTCCTTACAGGATGTCTCCAATTTACAAGCCGACCTCAATGCACTGTTCAATTGAGCAACTATGTGGCAAATGAGGTTTAAGGTTGATAAATGTAAGGTTCTGCACTTGTGGGCTAAGAATATGCATGCATCATACATACTGGGGGGGGGGGGGGGGGGGGGTCAATGGTGGAGAAGGATCTGGGAGTTCTGGTAGATCACAAGCTTAATAATGGCATGCAATGCCAAGCTGCGGTTTCTAAAGCGAGTAAAATCCTCTCCAAAGAGAGAGATATCATATTACCCCGGTACAAATTATTAGTAAGACCTCATCTGGAATATGTAGTTCAGTTTTGGGCACCAATTCACAAAAAGAACATTGGGGAACTGGAGAAAGTAAAGAGAAGGGCAACCAGACTGATAAGAGGCATGGAGGAGCTCAATGCCTCTTATGTCTGAACACACAAGCTCCCATTTTAACCAACCTTTCTTCCAACTCATCATCTTCATCAACCCAAGCTGGCTTCTTGGGCGATACGGTTTGCTTTGGGTGTTCATCGTCGGAGTCACTCTCCAGCAGATCTGTGCCGATATCATCTCCGGTCTGCAATGCACAAAAAATGCTGCTACTGCGCATTCCAACAGATCGAAGCTGTGTAGACAGCCAAGGCCGATTCTTACTTTTGACAGTTTCAAAAGCTATAGAACAATCTCACATGTGCTTTTACTGCAGGACAGGATACACAATACTATCTTGGTGTCAACAACTCTAATGTGGAAAGTAAGACTGATAAAGTTTAAAAAGCTCATCTTTCACGCAATGCAAGCAGGCCAATCGGCAATTACATCTGACTATTATTAGTGGGGAACCATCTGCTCAGCCTCATACTGTGCAGGGGGTAGGTTATAACAAACCCTAGGAGTGGAAAATGACATAGTGGGTCTTAAAGAAGAAGCAGCAACAGAAAAAAGCTTACTTGCTGGCCTAGTTATTCATGTAAAATAAAGAATCTGCATGCAGAACCATGATGTCTGAAGCACTTCTAAAGTCCTTAAAGTCTAGTATTTTTGGCTTTGCACTCCACCCATGTATGAAACCCAATTTGTGGGCATTCTTATGGAAGGGGGTTCCAGCAAAGCCCAATAGATACCGCCCCTCTGTTATGCCCTCTCACAGTGACTACTCTACCCCCACCTATTGCTTGCAATCTCACTCTCCTGGTATCTGTATTCTGTTTCATTGCCTCCTATTGTCATGGGGCTTTGCAGTAACCTCTGCTAGAAGTTACTATATCTACTACTCCTGATATATTAGTGTGATAGTCAGTAGGAAGAATGCTCCTTACACTTGTGATCATTGGGAAGAATTCCCTTACACAGATAGTGAAAATGATCAATGGTGTGAGTGGGAACTCATCGGAGAGGCAGAAATTGCTCAAGGAATCCCTAGCAAACTCTGGAAGAACCCTAGAGTTCCATTGAACCCTGGTCGAGAAACCCCGTTTTAGTTATTGTTCTATACATGAACAGTGTACAGAATGCCACCATTGTACCTGTGGTGGAGAAGAAGCGATATTGGAAATGGTAAATAATCACAGATGGCTGAAGATTTGTTTTCCTTTGTATTGAATGTTCCTCCATTTATCCATATCCCGCTACTCCTGTCGGTCAAATTCTCATTTCCTGCATAAATGAATCCAAGTTCCATAAACACGACACCAACAGCCACCACACGTGTTTAACCATTAGCCGCCCGGCCAATGGCCGTTTGGCGGCTTCAGATGTGTCCCTGCATTCCGGGGTGTACGCCATTTGGCGTGCTCCTGCACATGCGCCGTTTGCGCTAATGCAGAGCGGCGCAGCAGTGCGATCTGTCACCGCCAGTGCACCTCGGACACGGCCGATGACAGATCCGAGTACCGGCTCCCGTTGCTGGTACCATGTGACCTGCTGTGACCAATCACAGCAGGTCACATGACAGTTGTATACAATGGATGGCTTCATTCATGATGCCATCCATTGTATACTAGTGCCTAGCTGTGAATGGTCACAGCTAATCACATGCACATGTCATGTGATTAGCTGTGACCAAATCACAGCTAAGCACAAAAAAAAAAAAAAAAAAAAGCTGATTGAATCGATTTCATTCAGGTAAATGCTTGCTTATAGCAAAGTAATTCTTTGCTATAAGCAAATTGTGTAAAAAAAAAAAAAAAAATACTGATCACTTCCCCAAAGTAGTACAATGTTACTATGGTAACATTGTACTACTTTGGTCATAGTAAAATATGAAAAAAAAAAAAATCTTAAAAAAATTTTAAAAAAAATTTAATAAAAAATTAAATAAAAATTTTTTAAAAAATTAAAAAAAAAAAAATATATATATATATATATATATATATATTTTTTTTTTTTTCATACTGTCACCAGTCAGTGTCCCTGTTCACCGCCATGCCAGTTATATGATGACGCTGTACTGCACTGGTAACAGTATGTAAAAAAACAAATAGTGAAAATAATTATTTAAATTTTTTCATTTTCCGAAAAATTATGACAAAAAAATACAACTTCAAAAAACTCGCCATGCCTCTTATGAAGTACGTCGGACTGTCTACTCTGCAAAAAGGGGTCATTTGGGGATATCTGTACTATTCTGATATTCTTGGACCTCAAGAAATTAGATTGGCTGTCAGTACTTCAGGATTGATCAATATTCAGATCTATACCATAGTTTGTGAACTCTATAACTTTCCTACAAACTAAAAAAATGCATCCTAATTTGGGTTATTTTCACCAAAGACATGTAGCAGAATACATCTCGGCCTAAATTTATGAAGAACAATTATTTATTTGTAAACTTTTATAACAGAAACAAAGAAAAATTTGTTTTTTTTTCAAAATTTTTGGTCTTTTTTTGTTAATTTAGCAAAAAATAAAAACCCCAGCGGTGATTAAATACCACCAAAAGAAAGCTCTAGTTGTGTGAAGAAAATGATAAAATTTTAGTTTGGGTACAATGTTGTATGACCGCGCAATTGTCATTCAAAGTGTGAGAGCGCTGAAACCTGAAAAATGGCCTGGGCAGGAAGGTGTAAAATTGCCCGGTATTGAAATGGTTAAAACAAAGAAATACCTTGCTATCACCCATAAGCTTTTCGACAAACTCATCCTGGCCACCAAAAACCATGTCTTCCAAACATTTCTCTACAGCCGACTTCTCATTTAGAATCTTCAAGTTTTTGGCTCTCAGCTCTTCCTCACGCAAGGCTGCTGTTTGGTTGGAATTAGCTAGTTGTCTTTTCCTCCTAACAGAGGCCCGCTTCTTGGCGTTTTTATCCTTGGCGGACTGCATTTTCTCTGTAAGAACAACAAGAAAAAGAAAAAAAAGTTCCAGTTATACAACTGCACAAAAATAAAGCGTCTGTATAAATGGTTTATTACACTATTCCTAGAACTGTCACCCCGGATTTGCAACTTGTGTGCATGCTCCAGCCTGTGATGGGCATGCATGCACCTTGTTATTACAAATCCAGACAGGGGTAGGGTGCTACTACCTGATCACATATACGAGGTTTGAAGCATATATAAGCTCACCATGCCCGACTAGCAGTCTCCATCTGCTTGTGCACAAATGTCCAATTCAAGAAGTGTTGGTAACGGGAATTCCAAATAATCATTTTTATCGTATTAAGGAGTAAATAAATTCCATGAGACAATAACTCCAACGCGTTTCAGTCTATAGCATATGAATAAGGTCTGTTTTATAGACTAAAACGCGTTGGTGTTATTGAGCCATGGAATTTTTTTTACTCCTTAATATGATAAAGAAGATTATTTTGAATTCCCCTGTTGCCGACACATCTAGAATTGGACACTGTTGTTATTACCCTGGAAAAGAGGGTGGTCATGTGACCACTGCATGGGGAGTTTGGTTGCATTGGGCAGCACAGTGGCTAAGTGGTTAGCACTTCCGCCTGGCAGTATTAGTGTCATTGGTTCGAATCCACGGCACCACCTGCCTGGAGTTTGCATGTTCTCCCTATGCCTGCCTGGGTTTCCTTCAGGTACTCCAGTTTCCTCCCACACTTCAAAGACATGCTGGTAGGTGAATTGGCTCCTGTCTAAATTGTCCCTAGTATGTGTATGTATGAATGTGAGTTAAGGACCTTAGATTGTACGCCCCTTGAGGGTTAGGGACTGATGTGAATGTACAATATATATGTAAAGCGCTGTGTAAATTGACGGCGCTACATAAGTACCTGAAATAAATAAATGTGCTTAAATCTGAGCTGGTTGGTGCAAGCACAAATTTAGCAAAAGCAAAGGGAGTTGATGTAATCAGTGTTTTTAGAGGTCTGAAGCACCAAGTAAAGCGCCATGTGTGGCAATGCGACCTCTGCGCTGTGCACTCTTCTGTACTCTCTCTGACCAGATGTTCAGAGTGGAAGCATTTATGAATAAAAAGTGACAACAAAAGTTGAGAATTAATATATTCTCCGCACTCATGCTGTAGGTTGCCTGTGTGTAAGGGGGTTTAAAACTACGGGCGTACCTCGGTTTACGAACGCCTCGGTTAACGTAATTTTCCTTTTGCGAATCAAAATCCACTGAAAATAACGCCTCGGTTTACAAATTTTTTTTTGCAATACGAAGTAAGTTTCCCCAAGATGCATTGCACCTGGGAGGTTTATAGCACCGGCCCCGTGCCTTTAAAGTGCACTTTATAAAGAGTTTTGAACAGATAAGACTTTTTTTTAACTTTTTCTGACCTCCGGAACGGATTGGTTTCCAATGCAGTTATGAATTAATTTTTAATCATGTCCCTGTACAGTATTTATGCCTTTAAAGTGCACTTTATAAAGAGTTTTGAACAGAGAAGACTTTTTTTCCCCACTTTTTTCTGACCTCTGGAACAGATTGATTTTCAATGCATTCCTAGAGGAGGATCCAGGCTTCTGTGTGAAGAACCACTGCACACAGCAGGTAAGTATTGACATGTTTGTTATTACCCCCCCCCCAAAAAAAAATTAACCCTTAGAATCGCTTTAATGGATGAGTCCAGGTCTCCATTGAACAAAGGACAAAATAACTTCACGTTTGTTTTTGTTTTTTTCACGAATCTCTGAAGAAAAAAAAAAAAAAAAAAAAAAAAGAGTTCATATTAAACTTTACAATGCATATGATGTTGTTATTTGTCGGTAAAATGTTAACCAGAAATGTCAATTGTATTATCATTAGTCTTGCATGAAGAAAATACTTGCTTACTAAAGTCATTTAGGTTTTTTATTACTATATTCTATTTCCATATACATACATATTTTATCTATATTAAATCGGTGTGAACAATTAATACGTATCGGTATATATTATGGATATTATGTTTTTAACATTATAAATAATTAAGTTTGAGTTTATGCTACAAAAGACGTGAGATAATAAGAAACCTCAGCAGTATATTTCAACAAATGTCTGTAAGATGTATAGGTAGAATTATTTTATTATTTCAGTGACAAGAGTACCAGTCTGTAACTAAATCTGTCGAAAAAACTCTTCTCTATTAAATTTAGAGTATTTTTACTTTTGACATGATACAGGAAAAAATCTAAATCATTTCGAAGGCCCCTTTCACACGGGTGATCCATTTTTTTCTTGAGAAAAACGTGACTGAACTGATGAAAAAAACGGATCAGTTCACATCAGTGTTTCATCAGGTTACCATCCGTTTTACCATCAGGTTACCATCCGTTTTACCATCAGGTTACCATCCGTTTTACCATCAGGTTACCATCCGTTTTACCATCAGGTTACCATCCGTCTTTCCATCAGGTTACCATCCGTCTTTCCATCAGGTTACCATCCGTCTTTCCATCAGGTTACCATCCGTCTTTCCATCAGGTTACCATCCGTCTTTCCATCAGGTTACCATCCGTCTTTCCATCAGGTTACCATCCGTCTTTCCATCAGGTTACCATCCGTCTTTCCATCAGGTTACCATCCGTCTTTCCATCAGGTTACCATCCGTCTTTCCATCAGGTTACCATCCGTCTTTCCATCAGGTTACCATCCGTCTTTCCATCAGGTTACCATCCGTCTTTCCATCAGGTTACCATCCGTCTTTCCATCAGGTTACCATCCGTCTTTCCATCAGGTTACCATCCGTCTTTCCATCAGGTTACCATCCGTCTTTCCATCAGGTTACCATCCGTCTTTCCATCAGGTTACCATCCGTCTTTCCATCAGGTTACCATCCGTCTTTCCATCAGGTTACCATCCGTCTTTCCATCAGGTTACCATCCGTCTTTCCATCAGGTTACCATCCGTCTTTCCATCAGGTTACCATCCGTCTTTCCATCAGGTTACCATCCGTCTTTCCATCAGGTTACCATCCGTCTTTCCATCAGGTTACCATCCGTCTTTCCATCAGGTTACCATCCGTCTTTCCATCAGGTTACCATCCGTCTTTCCATCAGGTTACCATCCGTCTTTCCATCAGGTTACCATCCGTCTTTCCATCAGGTTACCATCCGTCTTTCCATCAGGTTACCATCCGTCTTTCCATCAGGTTACCATCCGTCTTTCCATCAGGTTACCATCCGTCTTTCCATCAGGTTACCATCCGTCTTTCCATCAGGTTACCATCCGTCTTTCCATCAGGTTACCATCCGTCTTTCCATCAGGTTACCATCCGTCTTTCCATCAGGTTACCATCCGTCTTTCATCAGGTTACCATCCGTCTTTCATCAGGTTACCATCCGTCTTTCATCAGGTTACCATCCGTCTTTCATCAGGTTACCAGCCGTCTTTCATCAGGTTACCATCCGTCTTTCAACAGGTTACCATCCGTCTTTCAACAGGTTACCATCCGTCCTTCAACAGGTTACCATCCGTCTTTCAACAGGTTACCATCCATCTTTCATCAGGTTACCATCAGGTTACACCAGTTTTTCATCAGTTTCCCATCCATCTTTCATTTTTTTTTTTTTTTTTTTTTTTTTTTTTTTAACAAAAGAAAAATAGTGTTTTCTTCCCTTCATAACGGATGTTAGCAGATGCGGACATTAATGGATGTAAACAGATGATCATCCGTTTACATCCGCTGGTCAATAGAAATACATGGGTTTCTGTTTTTCATCCATAAATTGACAGATGAAAAACGGACATACGGAACGCCCGTGTGAAAGGGGCCTAATCCTATACAGCCCCTTCAGGTAATTAGGAAAGAAAGTTACACCTGGTGTGACATCATAACTAGGCGAGATAAGCTTTGCCCACCTAGGTTTTTGGGGGGTAAAAATTAGGAGACGGACAGAGGCAGGAGGACAACATCACAAGACAAGACAGGAGACAAGGAACAACAGACGGATATACACACACTGAAGTGAGCTGACTGAAAGCGGACATCACTGACACTATAGAGTCCAGACTGGTCACTATAACTCATTTTTATTCAGCCAACTTGTACTCGCCTTATATCTCAGCTAAACGGTTTAGTCTGATAACGGTTATGGTTAGCACAGGAGTTGATGTGAAATAATTATAACTGCAGTATAAATTAATTTAATTTCAGTTCTCTGGGGAAAAGATTTTATTGTAAAATATCCTCAAAGCTGATTTTAGCTTCTAGTCGATGGTTTAGCTGGGTATATATGACAAAGCAGACCACTTAGTGTAACATTTGATCTTGACCTCAGATAGATTCTGAGCTGATTGGATTGGCCTGTGTATGGTATTCTAAACCAATTCATGCCAAGGTACACTTTGAGCTTTCAATAACTGGTTGTAGTGAGATCACATGGTCAATTTGCAGAGCCATTGTCATGGGTTACTGAGCGTTCCTTACGTTGCATTTTTAGACAGTCCTAAATTCATTAATATTTGACGATGACTGCTGCTTTGAATTTCTAACCATTATTTTTTTATTAGAGCATTGTACTGATATTTTGAATTATTCATTATTTATCATCACCTATTATGTTTCATTACCATTTTGCACAGATTTTTACTATGGATAAATATAGATTTTTGCACATTATTGCTTTTTATTTCGTCTTCAAATTAGCGCAGATAAAGAACTCGGATTATCAGTTGATTTGTGAAAATTAGTAGGGAATCTCCTTAATTCCAGATCCCCGCCTGCTTTCATAAATTATATACTGATTATTTTCTCAGGGTTAAAGTTCTGACAGTTGGATCAAAATTCAGCGGGTTCAGCAGGAACCATCTGTGGCTGACTAAAGAGGTACGCTGTGCTAAATATGCATAGCCTCTAGTGGTGCACCGAAATGAAAAATTCTGAACCTGAAATGGGACAGTTTTTAAAAAAAATGCATATATTTTTCAAACAAAATCATTTTGGAAAAATATACCACTTATGAATTAAAAAAAACAAAAAAAACAAAAACAATATCGTGTTTCCCCGAAAATAAGACACTGTCATATTTTTTTTTTGGCTCAATAAAACACACTAGGTCTTATTTTTTAATGCACAGTTTGGACAGGGAGTGCAGAGGTGAGCTGCAGGCAGTTGTGGATGAGGGTTACTATAGAGAGGGCCAGCTGATGACAGTTGTGAGCTGCAGTCAGGTGTTGCAGAGGTGAATTGACAGGTGAGCCACAGACAGGGTGCAGAGATGAGCCACAGACAGGGTGCAGGGGTGAGCTGTGGACAGGGGATGCAGAGGTGAGCTGTGGACAGGGGATGCAGAGGTGAGCTGTGGACAGGGGATGCAGAGGTGAGCTGTGGACAGGGGATGCAGAGGTGAGCTGTGGACAGGGGATGCAGAGGTGAGCTGTGGACAGGGGATGCAGAGGTGAGCTGTGGACAGGGGATGCAGAGGTGAGCTGTGGCTGGGGCTACAGGGACAAGCTTTGGACAGGAGGTGCAGAGCCAAGCTGTAGCCTTGGGTTTGCAGAGGTGGGTTGCAACTCAGCTCACCTCTGCACCCCCCCAGCCGCAGCTCACCTATGCACCTGTTGTGGGCTTTTGTATCATGTCTCAAAAATATGACTTTTATCAAGACATAATATTATATGGCAAACAGATCAGCATAACCGGATGTTAAGAGTTAATTTTGTCTTGGTTGAACCACCAAGAATTCTAGTTAAAGAACTGGAGAGAATGGGTGAAGGGATTGTTTTTCTTTCCTCCTAGAGACAATACTATTTTGAAGTTCTACAGGTGATCAAACACCATTATTCAGACTTCAATAAGCAGGTAAACATATACAAGGTCTGGACATGACAATAGAGGAACCAAACTGATTGTCTGAGAGCTTACCCAAACCTTGTAGAGTGTGATGAACCAACAGACCTCTGAAACTATTACCATATACTATTGTTCACCAAGGGTGAAAGCATTAACAATTGTTTACCATGAGCCCAATACAAGGGCCATGCAAATAGAGAGTTTTTTTCCCTACACAGAGAAAAATGTTGATTCTGAAACAAAGGGGTGAAATTCAGGACATTTAAGTCTAAAAGTTCACTGTATATCATTACAAAAATGTATTACAAAAACAGATTATAAATAAGATGTCATAGACTTTAAACACCACTAAATACTCAGCAATGGGAACTATATATCACTAACTTGAGTATTGAGATGATGGGAAGTAAGATGTATTATAAACTAGCATTAGTTACATGTCTTATCAGGAAACAAACAGGATGGTACTTCAAGGAGGAATAACCGAATATACACCTATATTCCATGGTCCCTATTTAGAATAATATAGGTATCACTGCTATATCTGGAAAGAGCCGTATATTTTATTCCTGAAATTACCTGAAGATTCCACCCAAGGTATGAGTCATCTCAAATACTCACATTGTTCTGTGATACATGACCGCCACCTGGTGGGCAGGTGAGAAATAGCTTATGTACACACATTTCTCAACTAGCCAATCAGGAAGCCTGGTGGGAAGGTATCTTAGAACAATGGACTAGTGGATATAAAAGCCCATGTGCTTTAAGAAAAAAAAAACCCTCATAAAGACCTCATGGAAAGACCTGACATCTGAAGAAGATCTCTGCTGAAATAACTACTCTTCCATCTTTTCAAACTTCCTAAAACTTTAAACCTCTAAACTTATAACTTCCTACATTCTCCCCTATTGAATCTATCACTTGCCTATATATCAGTCTAAAGGCGTTCCACTGCCAGCTAAATCCACGGGAGAGTTGCCTAGTCTGACGTCCGGGTGTGGTGAGATGTTTATTTGATTTTGTATTAATTACTTTCTCTGTTGTGTAGAATCATAAAATTACCTTAGTGTATTACAACAATATTGGGTAGTTAGATATATGTAGAAAGATACTGTGTTACTGTTAAAAATTGTTTATTGCCATATTATAAATTTTTCCATATTTCATAATTTATTGAATATTAATAACCAGAGTATCACATATCAAGGGCTTACTTCTTGCAATCCTATGGCCACGGCATGCGAGAATATAACCTTTGAGATATTCGAAATTATTAATTATTAATAAATTTAATAAATATCATATCATTTAAAATTTGTGATTGATGTAATTAGTTAGAGACATTATTAGTGTGTCTTACATTGGTAGGATATATTTTGATTGTGTGTACCAATATTCATTTATCACCAGTCTTTTGCGTTTTGTGTTAATATATATATAATTTTTGTACATAAATAAATTTTTATATTTATCTATTATAAGGCAAATTTTGTGTGTATGGTACGAAATCATATTGGCTAAAAGAATTCAAGGTATAATAATAAGTGGTGATCAAATTATCAAAGTGTCCAAATTATTGGTTTATGAAATATTTGCCGTATTTTAACGGCTGGAGGCACTGTAATATTTCATCTAAGGGAACGGGACACGCCCTTTATAAATAATATATATCCTTACATAAACCACCACAACATAAATTTGGAGGCACTGCTGAGATTCATAGAAATCGTACCATAACACAAAACGCACTGGTGATTGTATATTTGTATACTTTATCAAACATATCTTTGTATCAAAATGGCATCCAGTAATCACGGATCCACCTCTTCCAAGCATAACGAGGAAAATATGGCGGCTCAAGGCATTGAGCAGGAAGTTATGAAGCCAGCTCGGAAAGCTGCCGGTGCTTGGCAGAAGTATGTTGAAAATGAAGTAATAAATTATCTCCGCAAGAAATTGAATTTGGGGGATAGCAATAATGAATTTGTGGATGAAGAGAAAGAGCAGGCCATGAGTACCTTTGAGGACCTGTTCAACAAAAAGGGCCAGGTTGTTGGGTTTTTAATAGCATTTGCTGGAGCAGAAAGTGATAGAAGCCGTGACAGACTTCTCCTAGAAGCTTGGCCCATGTTATGGTTCATGACCGCTGGAGCTGCCCAGCGGACCATGACTCTAAGGGAAGAGTTGTCAGAGGCCCGCCTCTTGTTAGAAAGCAAAAATCAGGACATTGAGTCTTTGAAAGGGAAGCTTGGTCATGCCGGTATTCGTTTAGACGAATCCGAGAAACATTATGATAGATTGGTCGGAGACTTTCGAAGTGCTCAGGACCTATATGAAAGAAACTTTCAGGAATTAAAACAACTTCAAAAGAAGTATCAGGACTTAAAAGATGAGGTGGAGTACTTCAGATCAGAGAGGTTATCTCCTGTCAAAATTAAAGTTCACCCAGGGGATAAGCATGACCAGTCAGAACTTACCTTGATAAAATCTGAGCAGAAAACTCTGGAGGAGCAGATTATAAGGTTGACGGCCCAAATAAATTCTGGGGTCCAAAGACGGACCAACCCAGTCAAGCCAGAGGCTGATGAGCGGAGATACCCGCATCACAGCGAAGTATCTGATAGTGAGTCAGGGTCAGAATATAGGTCACCTCCTAGGCTTTCAAGATACACTCCAGAGCGCTCTGAAGAAAAATATGAGGTTTCATATAGGCAGGAAGGGAAATCCCAGGGGTCATTCAGGAGATATGACACCCCAAAGGTTATTAAGTTCCTGAAGGACACTGTTCCTATGTTTTCTAAGAAAGGGTCCCTTGAGATCACCGAACACATGAGAACATATGAACAGACGTTAGAGATTCTGGGCATTAGAGATGACCACACCAAAATAGAATTGCTGCCATGGGTGTTTGAAGAGAAATACCGGCAATTCTTTGAGACCTTGAGGGCCTATTCCAATCAGTCCTGGAGAGAGGTTAAACATAAGTGCCACATGGAATTTGGGCCTTATAAAACTGTAACCTCTGCCAAGGCTGCGGCCTACAATTTAAAGTGTGGTCCTCACCAAAGCCCTGCAGAATTTCTGGCTGTCCTCAGAAATGCCTATTTCCTGGCTGAAAAGGATCCCAATCCTAACCAGCCAGAATTCAAGACACTATTCTATGAAGCATTACCTGCTTACATAAAATTGGGACTTGCAAAGGATTACAGAAAGGGATGCTCTCTTGATTGGTTGGTGAGAGAGAGTGACTATTTATTCTCGATCCAACAGTCCAGTGAGGGCGGGATAAAAAGAGAACCTAAAAATAGCCCCAAGATAGTAGCAGCCACTACCGTCTCCCCTCCAAATCCAAATTTGCAGGCAGAGAAGAAATCATATGCGGAAGTAGTCCGTGGGGGTAAAACCAATGGTTCCCCTAGATTTGTACCTCAAGCCCAGCAAGTGAAGGAGGTCCATAACTTTGCACCCCAAAACCAGTGGGTGAGAAAGGATAGACAAAAGCCAGGGAACTACGGTAGTGGAAGTGAGAAGAATAAAAAGTATGGTAAGGGCCAGTATAGTGATGAGAATCAAAGGAGGCAATGGTATCCTCAGAGGTTCTATTATCCTCGCCAAAACCAACATGGGAATTTTTATGGGAACCCCAATTTCAACAGGCCCCATAATTACAATAAGAATCCCAATTTTAATAAAAACTCCGACTTCCAAAGATTTCCTCCACGCCAAGAACACCCTCAGGCTCAAAGGGGGGATACAGTACCCCAGGCTCCCTTTAATAACAGGGAGACCCCAAAACCTCAGAGAGAACAATGGCGTCGGGATCAGAGCAGTGGTTCTGACTCTGAGTCTCATTACCAGTCTCGTCCAAAATACAAGCGCAAGTATAGGAAAAGGGAGAATCAACAGAATGACTCCTCTGAGCGTATTGGACAAATAGAGGCACAGGTCAGCAAAATGGCTGAACAAATGGACAGGCTTGTCACTCAATTTCCATCCAATCCTTTTTTAGGAGCAGCTCCTGTGACCAACCAAGGGTCACAGAATTAACAGGCAACCAAGCCTTAAACCAACAGGGGAGGACACTGAGTCAAATGACAGGAGATGTGTGCCCCGTCCCTGACACGCCTACTAATGGAGAAGCTAGTTCTCAGGCAAAGGGGGACCAGTTGTTGGGTATTAACGATTCTCCTGTTTTCCAGTGTCCATCTATTGCCCCTAATATAGTCGCGGCATCGGAAGTCATCAGGATTGACAAGCCAGACGGAGCACCAACTTCTAGTTGTGCTTCTGTCTTGAGACAGTCCAAGAATCCCACCAGGGAGGATAAGGGTAATGTGTCCACCACATGCGGTGAGATAAGAGCCAGTCATAGGTTATTGAAGGGCCCACAGATCTTCAACCACACTAATTTCATGTGTGAGCTGACTGAATCTGATGGGAGATATTATGCCACGGTGCAGGTGCAGGATGCCAGTGATCTTTCGATTGTCGGCTTAATAGACACTGGATCCCAAGCAACCATCATGTCACAGGAACATTTTGACAAAGTGGCGAATGTCATGCCCACCAAGCCGAGACTTAAAAGTTTTGACAGCTCATTGATTGGTGTAGGTGGAGACCCGTTACAAGTCATGGGTACCGCCTGGCTTAAATTGAAACTGGGTAATAAGGAACTGAGACACCCCATCATCATTGCCAGCATCTCCCGACACCACATGATAATTGGGATGGACTTCCTAAAAAGGCTGAACACCATAGTTGACTGTGTGAACCAAGTACTGTGGTCACAGGTAAATACCCCGATTAAATATGGGAAACTTAAAATTCCCCATTCCCGACAACACTGCCACCTGGTGGAAGAAAGGCCTGGATCATTAGAAATCCATTTCAGGAACAGCCAACTTCCTGATGTAACGGTTATCAAACCTGATGACCATAACCCTATCAGAAGAGATGAGGAACACATTTTTAGA
Source organism: Staurois parvus (assembly GCF_062004578.1). Lineage (NCBI taxonomy): Eukaryota > Metazoa > Chordata > Amphibia > Anura > Ranidae > Staurois > Staurois parvus. Next base: position 1,614,318 of record NW_028317799.1, on the reverse strand, counting down.
ATTCCCCAAGATAAAATAAAAGATATTTCCCTCCAAGATGACATCCTTACGATATCTTTTCATCAGGAGGATAAACCAAGAAAAGGGGGAGATCACACCCAATTCTTGACAGGTATTGAAAGGGTTAACAGCGACTTGTTTATCCCCATCCGGATAAATGGTCTTAATAGGTCAAAATATGCCAAACTAGATTTGAGACAGGAACACAGCTTTGTAAGCCATGGGCTGATAAAACACCTGACCGAAATGGAAATGATCCGTTTCTCCACACCTCAGCGTCATTGGATTTCAGACTCCCTTGATGACTCTGATGATCACAATTCAATGGCTAGGTGTCTCTTAAACGTCACTGTAGGAAACAAAACAGCCACCCATGTGTTCCTAGTCTTGGATAATCCCCAAACTAAAATTTATTTTGGCAACGATGTATTACATCGCTTTGCAATGCAAGTCGACCTAATTAATGACTGTTTATGGAGTCGACTAAAGGGGGACCCCGAAAAATACCAAAATCTGGACTTAGCTTTAAAATCCCAGCAACAGATGCCTTATGCTGTTGAAGTCCAGGTAGCCCAAAAGATTACAATTCCTAAGGGCATAAATAATTTCATACTCCCCATCCAAGTTAAAAAGGGACATAGACTGAAGGGGTCAGATGCATTAGTATGCCTCTCCCATAAAATGCAGGGGGAGGGACTGAACATTACACACACGCCCCTAGTCAACACACATCAATCCCCGATGTACATTTACATACATAACCTGTCCAATCAGGACATCGTCTTACCCAAAGAGACCCTTATTGGTCTAGCGGTAGAGACTGAATATTACACCTTTGGGGTCACTAACCAGGTGATTGGACTCATCCCCGATGAATATCTGTCGGAGGAACAATTAATTGAACAAACATTCCATTCACTACCAGAGGGTATTTTCACCATAGAGTCCATTTATCCATTCGATTCTAAAGATGGCACCTGTCGAATCGAAGAGACATCAATTGTCTTTGATCACCCAATCAAAGAACAAGAGTACCCCAAAGAACCTGGATGGCAGGAGGACACACACACACATCACATACCCAATGACCTCACCACAAAACTTGAAGAGGCATATGAGATAGGTCAGCCGGAAAGCTTTCCTGGATTCAAGGAGTTAGTGGAAGAGATGGTGGCCCTCGCCGATGCATGTGCCAATGATCTCGACCGACAATTGCTCCGAGAGCTTCTCCTTGAATTCCAAGAGATCTTTGCCAAGGATTCTTACGATTGTGGGACTACTGACCTACACATCGCTAGGATCCAAACAGATCCAGATGCCCCACCAGTATTCGTAAGACAGTATAGGTTACCATTAGCTTCCTATGAATCTCTAGCTGAGATTATCAGGAAGTTACATGAAAGGGGTATAATTAGGCCCATCCACAGCTCCTACAACCACCCGATCCTGGGTATCTTAAAACCCAATGGACAATGGCGTTTGTGCGCTGACCTCCGTCAGCTAAACAAGCGTGTGTACATGTCAGGATGGCCTGTCCCATACATAGACCAATGTCTCGCCCAGCTCCAAGGATCCCAAGTTTTCACAGCCTTGGATTGTGCACAGGGGTATTGGACCATAAAGGTGAGTGAGGAAGACCAATACAAACTGGCTTTCAGTTTTGGAAATCGACAGTATTGTTGGGTACGAATGCCTTTCGGATTCATAAATTCCGGACATGAATTTGCTGTGTTCATGCACAAGGCCATGCCAGACGCCTTCGAAAGGGGGACGTTGGCATATGTGGACGATATCCTGATCAAAAGTACAGATATGGCCAAACACATTACAGAACTTCGGCATGTACTGGGCCAATTAAAAGCAGCAGGAGTTAAACTGTCCTTACAGAAAGCCCAGTGGTGTCGCACGAAGGTAAACTTCCTAGGCCATGAAGTTACTGCTGAAGGTTTGAACCCACAAAAGAAGAAGGTTGAGGCGGTTCTGAACTGTAAAGTCCCTACTAACCTTAAAGAATTGAGATCATTCCTAGGTATGGTAAACTACTCGCGTAAGTTTATTGATAATTACGCCGAGATAAGCAAGCCGTTGCTTCACCTACTGAAGAAGGATGTCGAATGGTCGTGGAGTAAGAAACAGGAGGACGCCATGAAGGAATTAAAGGAACGTCTCACACAAGCTCCGTGTCTCGGATATCCCGAAGGGGGTAAAAATTTCTATCTAGAGACAGGGTTTACGCAGGTAAGTATGAGTTCTGTTCTTTACCAGAAACATGATGATGTCAGTAAGGTGATTGCCTATGCCAGTAAAACTTTGTCCCCGGTTGAAGTAAAGTTCAGTGACTGTGAAAAAGCTCTATTGTCCACCGTGTGGGCATTACAGAATTTCCGCAGTTACATTCAGGGAGAGAGAATCATTGTTGAAACGGCACACCAGCCTTTACAGTATTTAAAGAGTGAACGTATCAAGGGAGGAAATGTGTCTAATAGCCGCATCACTGCTTGGACTTTGTCTTTGCAAGGGTGGCCTCTTGAAATTCGGTACAAACAGAACAAGGAAAGTCCAGTAGCCCAGGGCCTAGCCGAGCTCCATGATTGTTCCGCAACTACGCCTGCTATGGAGGGCCCGGACACTGACTTTCTGGAAGAACAACTGTTCTCTCCCTACAAGGTTTACGATGAAGAATACTGTAAACAGCTGCCGTGTGTATATGTGGATGGTTGTGCTTTTCATCACAAGGATGGGGAACAGCTCCAACTAGTGGCAGGTATTGGAATCGTTTGGACCCAAGGTGTCACCCCAATTTCTGTGGGATACAAACTTGGACCAAAAAGCAGTCAGGTTGCTGAACTTACTGCAATTCTTAGAGCAGTTGAGATGGCTATAGAGTTCAACATCAGAGAGTGTGCCATCATAACCGATTCCAATTATGTCAGGAATAGTTTTGTGGAGTATTTCCCTAGGTGGAAGCGACACAACATGAACAAGAGTAATCACAAACCCGTGAAACATGGTAAGCTCTTTTGTCACATCGATGAACTGGTAAGGTCCAATGATATCACCCTGCACTTCAAGAAGACCAAAGGCCACTCCAAGGTTCTAGGTGCCGAGAAAGAAGGGAACGATCTGGCCGATTCTCTAGCCAAGGAAGGGGCAATCACCGGTGAACTGTTAGACATTGATCAATTTTTAGGTACCGTACAGGTTGAAGCTGTCACCAGGCAACAGGCCAGAACAGCTGGTGATCCGAATGCATTACAGTGGAGTCACGATTCTCCTAGTGAGGATTTAATTACTGCCCAAAAAGAAGACCCAATAATTGGCTTGTTTTATAGTCATATAGAAGATCCCAACCAAAATCCCATAAATAAGGAAGTATGTAGTGGGAAGGAGGATTTACGTATCTTAATGAAATCCAAATCCCAATTCTCTTTATACCAGGGATTGTTGATACGAACCTCAAAGGGTGGCGTACAACAATGGGTCGTCCCACTTAAATTTAGAGGTTTGATGCTACAGCATGCCCATGATGCTCCCACTTCCGGTCATCGTGGAGAGAAGATCACATATGAGATCCTGCGGGATTATGCCTACTGGCCTCATATGTTACGTGATGTGAAGGAATACTGCCAAGGTTGCCTAATATGTCCCCAATTTCAACCTACCAAGCCAACTCACAGAGCACCCCTCCAGAAGAGGGGGATATGTATGCCTTGGTCAGACCTTCAGATGGATTTTATTGGGCCAGTAACAAAATCTTCACGAGGAAATCGGTATATGTTAACAGTTACATGTTTATTCACCAAGTATGTCGAATGTATACCAGCACCAAATAATAGCTCCGAGACATGTGCTGCATTGCTAATAAATCATGTATTTTCACGTTTTGGTTTACCTCAGAGGATAGAGTCTGATAGAGGATCGCACTTCACTAGCGAAGTGATGGCCAAATTGTGGAAAATTTTGGGGGTTAAAAGGAAATTGCATATCGCCTATCGACCAGCCTCTAGTGGTGGTGTAGAACGATACAATCAGACCATCGTTAATGTCCTTAAGAAATTTGTTAAGGAAACAGGCAAAGATTGGGATGTCAAGCTCCCGCTGGTCCTGATGGCGTTGAGGGCTACTCCGAATACAGTCACAAAAATGTCATCTTTTGAACTGATGACAGGTAGACGGATGGTACTGCCCCAGCACTTATTGTATCGCACTACAGATCAAAATTTGATCAATGCTACCACCACACACCAGTACATAGAGGATTTACGTAAACATCTGCAATATGCTTTTGCCTTTGCCCAGCGAAATTTGGAAAGAGCTGCAACTAGTGCTAAGACATACTATGATCTCAAAACCTCCAAGAAGGAATATGAGATTGGTGACAAGGTCTATCTATACAACTTTGCAAGAGACCAGATCAAGGAACGGAAATTCCTTCCATCTTGGAAAGGTCCGTTCTCTATCATTGATAAAATCTCTCCGGTCGCATATAAATTGCAGGTTACCCGGTATGGTGAAATCAGTGATAGATGGGTGCACATCAACCAATTACGTGCTTGCCATCCGAAGTCTCAATTGCAGTTGTTGGAAGACTGAACCCACCAATTCCTATCTGGAGATATTGAGATCATTATTAAATTTCCTTTTAAACATATAATTCATCTTTTGCCTTACAGGATCCAGTAACATAATTTTATGTATATCCCATACTTAAACTGTTCATTTTAATAATTTAGAAAGGAAGGCCCAGACTATGACCAGACCGGCGATCGGAGGTGTCAATGACCGGACCCTAGAAGGAAGCTATAATGTCCTGTGGGAAAGACCAGATGCCAGAGATCGATCCGGAGACGATAACCTGATGTCTCAGGCCACCAAGGGCCAGTCCAGAGGAAAAGACCCGCCTAGGAGACCGTCTAAGAGACCTGTCGTGCGGAGGACCCATGGACCCCAAGGTGGATGTGCCAGGCCAGGCCGGCCTCATCACAAGACCAGGATCGTCATCGGAAGTGTCCATCTAAAGACGCCGAGTCAAGTTGAGGAACAACCAGCATGACCGCTGCCATTTTATTATTGAAAATTTTTTTTTTGAATTTCATTCCCTTCACCGGAGAAGACGAACGATCACTCTAACCCAAAAGTCCCACTCATGTTTTTCGATACAGACACCCCTCTACGCGTGCCTATACCCCAAAAACAAAGGGGGATTTTGTTGTGGGCTTTTGTATCATGTCTCAAAAATATGACTTTTATCAAGACATAATATTATATGGCAAACAGATCAGCATAACCGGATGTTAAGAGTTAATTTTGTCTTGGTTGAACCACCAAGAATTCTAGTTAAAGAACTGGAGAGAATGGGTGAAGGGATTGTTTTTCTTTCCTCCTAGAGACAATACTATTTTGAAGTTCTACAGGTGATCAAACACCATTATTCAGACTTCAATAAGCAGGTAAACATATACAAGGTCTGGACATGACAATAGAGGAACCAAACTGATTGTCTGAGAGCTTACCCAAACCTTGTAGAGTGTGATGAACCAACAGACCTCTGAAACTATTACCATATACTATTGTTCACCAAGGGTGAAAGCATTAACAATTGTTTACCATGAGCCCAATACAAGGGCCATGCAAATAGAGAGTTTTTTTCCCTACACAGAGAAAAATGTTGATTCTGAAACAAAGGGGTGAAATTCAGGACATTTAAGTCTAAAAGTTCACTGTATATCATTACAAAAATGTATTACAAAAACAGATTATAAATAAGATGTCATAGACTTTAAACACCACTAAATACTCAGCAATGGGAACTATATATCACTAACTTGAGTATTGAGATGATGGGAAGTAAGATGTATTATAAACTAGCATTAGTTACATGTCTTATCAGGAAACAAACAGGATGGTACTTCAAGGAGGAATAACCGAATATACACCTATATTCCATGGTCCCTATTTAGAATAATATAGGTATCACTGCTATATCTGGAAAGAGCCGTATATTTTATTCCTGAAATTACCTGAAGATTCCACCCAAGGTATGAGTCATCTCAAATGCTCACATTGTTCTGTGATACATGACCGCCACCTGGTGGGCAGGTGAGAAATAGCTTATGTACACACATTTCTCAACTAGCCAATCAGGAAGCCTGGTGGGAAGGTATCTTAGAACAATGGACTAGTGGATATAAAAGCCCATGTGCTTTAAGAAAAAAAAAACCCTCATAAAGACCTCATGGAAAGACCTGACATCTGAAGAAGATCTCTGCTGAAATAACTACTCTTCCATCTTTTCAAACTTCCTAAAACTTTAAACCTCTAAACTTATAACTTCCTACATTCTCCCCTATTGAATCTATCACTTGCCTATATATCAGTCTAAAGGCGTTCCACTGCCAGCTAAATCCACGGGAGAGTTGCCTAGTCTGACGTCCGGGTGTGGTGAGATGTTTATTTGATTTTGTATTAATTACTTTCTCTGTTGTGTAGAATCATAAAATTACCTTAGTGTATTACAACAATATTGGGTAGTTAGATATATGTAGAAAGATACTGTGTTACTGTTAAAAATTGTTTATTGCCATATTATAAATTTTTCCATATTTCATAATTTATTGAATATTAATAACCAGAGTATCACATATCAAGGGCTTACTTCTTGCAATCCTATGGCCACGGCATGCGAGAATATAACCTTTGAGATATTCGAAATTATTAATTATTAATAAATTTAATAAATATCATATCATTTAAAATTTGTGATTGATGTAATTAGTTAGAGACATTATTAGTGTGTCTTACATTGGTAGGATATATTTTGATTGTGTGTACCAATATTCATTTATCACCAGTCTTTTGCGTTTTGTGTTAATATATATATAATTTTTGTACATAAATAAATTTTTATATTTATCTATTATAAGGCAAATTTTGTGTGTATGGTACGAAATCATATTGGCTAAAAGAATTCAAGGTATAATAATAAGTGGTGATCAAATTATCAAAGTGTCCAAATTATTGGTTTATGAAATATTTGCCGTATTTTAACGGCTGGAGGCACTGTAATATTTCATCTAAGGGAAAGGGACACGCCCTTTATAAATAATATATATCCTTACATAAACCACCACAACACACCATATCTTCAACTCACCTGTTAATATACCTCTGCAACATCTGACTGCAGCTCACCTTTGCACATCCCCCCCATATTCCTCCACTTCCCTCATATGGTTAGCTAGCTTTACAAAACACAGCTGTCAGCAGCCGGCCCCTCTCTATAGTAACTCCCGTTTTAGGTCCTATCTTTCCACACAATGCACCAAGCGCACTTACTCACCGCTCCGCCTCTTCCCCACTGGCCGGTGATCACCCCTGGGGCATCGGCTTCCATGCATTAGGCTGCGGGATGAGATGCCCCGCCCCTACACACACTGCATACTGCGCCCGCAGATATCTGTTCCTTCCCTGTCCCACAGTGAGTACAGAGGTAGGGAAGTTCTGTGGGAGCGGATGGTGCTGTCACTTACAAGAGGAATTGTCACTTGCAAGCACAAAAGCTGCGTTTCTTTTTATAAGAGACAGTAGATATTGGTGTGCACAGGGCCAGTGCTGGAGGTGGCAGAACAGTATTCCGCCACGTTCTGGCTGAAAAAATGCCCTGATCACGACTAGGTCTTATTTTCAGGGTAGGTCTTATATTTTAACAATTCCCAAAAGTAGTACTAGGTCTTATTTTCGGGGTAGGTCTTATTTTCGGGGAAACGGTATATACCTAATTAAAAAAAAAAAAAAATATATGAAAGATGATGTTACGCCAAGTACATAGATACCCCACATGTCATGCGTTAAAATTGTGCCAAACTACGGTACTTAAAAATCTCCATGGGTGACGCTTTAAACATTTCTACAAGTTACCAATTTAAAGTTAGAGGACTAGTGCTAGAATGATTGCTCTCGCTCCGATGTTCACAGCAATACCTCACGTGTGGTTTGAACACGGTTTACATATGTGGGTGTGGCCTACGTATGCGTTCACCACTGCGTGAGCACAGAGGGGATGAAGGAACTTAAATTTTTTTTTTTTTTACACTGTTCCTTTCATTGTTTTTTTTTCACTTTTATTCCTATCACAAGGAATGTAAATATCACCTGTGATAGAAATAAGCAGTGACAAGTCCTCTTTATGAAGATATCTTGGTTCAATAAGACCCCACATCTCTCCTCTACAATGTAAAGCATTAGATAGAATAAGAAAGAATAAAAAAAGCATTGATCTAGTGCTTGAAGGAAAAAAAAAAAAAAAAAAAAAAAAAAAAAAAAAAGAGGGGGGGGGGCCTTGTTTACTTGGCGCAGGAACCAAGTGATGTCACTCCGGTCCTCCAAGGGCATAGAGATGAGTGGAGGCCATCTTTGCTTCACTGATCTCTATGCCCAGTGCCAGGAGCTTTGGATATCAGGTAACACTGAGAACCACCAAAAGGCAACGGCGGGGCTATTACCGGCACCTGCATCGGTGCCTATTTTCATATCGGCCAAAGCGTTTCGGCCGCCGAAATTTCGGTGCCTCCCTATTAGCCTCAGCTACATACAGTATACAGCACTGTGTTCCGGCAGCAGAATGAGATCTTCCCATTCCACTCCCAGAACAAAACCGAATCACTGCTCAGCCACTCACATGAAGCTCTGTCTTCTATGTATGAATACAAAGCTTCCCCTGATTCGCTTGAGCCATGCAGATAACATCATCTCCACCTCAACCAATCAGGAGAAGCTTTGTATTCATTCACAGAAAACAAAGCTCTCAAATGACTGAGCAGCACTCGGGCCGACTTCTAGTCTAGGAGTGCGAGCGAAGTTTCTCGTCCCGCTGCCAGAACACAGCCCTATATATTGCACATTGGCCCCATTATAAATTGCCCAAGGGCCAGATAAAAGAAAGCGAAGGGCCACATCTGACCCCTGGGCCTCAGTCTGACAACCACTGTTTTATTTGAGCAGTTGAACCCTTTATTTTTATCACTGGCTATTTGAAAAAGGCCTAAATCTACAGCTTTCATTAACCACTAATTCTCCTGAGGATTCACCCCCCTTCCTGACCAGGCCATTTTTTGATACTGCACTACTTTAACTGACAATTGCGCGGTCATGCATTGCTGCACCTAAATGAAATTTATGTTCTTTTTCCCTACAAATAGAGCTTTCTTTTGGTGGTATTTGGTCGCCTGTGCTTTTTTTATTAAAAAAAAAAAAAAGACTGACGATTTTGAGAAAATAAAAACTATTTTGGACTTTTTGCTATTAAACATATCCAGTAAAAAAAAAAAATTCAACTTTTGTCATAAATTTAGGCCAAAATGTATTCTGCTACACGTCTGCTAATTATTTTTGCGATATAAATAAAAGAGACAAAAAATTGTGTGTGTGTGTATATATATATATATATATATATATATATATATATATATATATATATATATATATATATATACACATATACATATACACATACATACACACACACACTTTTTTTTTTTTACTTTTTGCTATAAAACATAGCAAGTAAAAAAATTTTAAAAATCAAATTTCGGCATAAATTTAGGCCAAAATGTACTCTGCTTCATGTCTTTGCTAAAAAAAAAATCCCAATAAATGAATATTCCCTGGTTTACATTAAACGTATCACGTCTACAAATGGCGGTATAGATACTGGAATTTTTATTATACTAGTAATGGTGGTGATCAGCGAATTATACCAGGACTGCGGCATGCATTCTGACACTGGGTTGAAATGAATGGACACTGACATCCCCGGTGACACCAATACAGTGATCAATGCTAATAAAAAGCACTGACACTGTACTAATGGCACTCGGCAGGAAGGGGTTAACATCTGGGGTGATCAAAGGGTTAACTGTGTGCTGTTTTACATTGTGTGCTGTTGTACTTTGGAGACATGCCAACAGGAGAGAGATCTGTGTTGTTTACACACAGGTCTGTCCCCTCTCAGCCCTGCTGATGATCACTGAGTCCTGGCTGGAAATTGCTGGCCGGGACTCAGCGACTGACATCTCCAACAGCCAATAGCGGTGTTGGGAGGGTGTCAAGCGTGCGCCCCTACCCAGAAACGCAAACCACACACATATACATACATATATACACACACACACACACGCGTGTGATTTTGTGCAGCCCTGCCATTCTGTAGCAATACTTCAGCTATAGGATGGAGGACAACTGGTCCCAGCATGTCCTGGTATAAGGTGACAACACTTTGTCCTTTTCCCTGTTGTACTCCCGTGTTGTCACAGGGGTTCCAGTGGAGACCACAAGCAGCCATTTCAGCACACATTACATAAGCATAGTCCAATGTTGTCACCATCAGGAATGCTGCCTTTAGAAATGACAGAGAGGCATCAGTGGGGTGTATATGGATAGGAAGTGGCTGCAAGGAGGCTGCGGGAGATCAGCCAAACCCAGACATAACAATGGAGGGAAGGAAAGGGAAAACAAGGGAATATTTAATAAGAAGACAACGGCTGAGGGCATATGGGGCTTTCACAAGCTGTACTGCTGACATCTGCAAAGCAGTCAGGACACAGGAATCCCCCCCACATATACACACACAGGACAGAAGCAGCAGATGGAAGCTGTCTGGTTGCTCCTAGCAACATTCACACTCTACCCCATCACACTCACCTTCCTCATACGCACGTGGAGATTCCTGCTGCCTTTTCCTCGAGAGCGGAACCCCTCCCCCACCAATCACAGAACCCGCTCAGCCCCGCAAGCACTACTTTAGAGCAAGCAGCAAGTCCACGCATGCGCTTCACACACCTCTACCAAGTCTAGCCCAATTTCAGGCCTACTGTCCCATCCTTACCGCACCGCCACTTCCGCCTCTCTCGCTACAAAACCATGCCCCATTCCCGACCCTACTACTTACACACGGTCACTTCTTAGCCCTGTAAAGCTCCCCGTCCGCTGCTTCCGACCATGCCCCACTTCCGGTCCTGCTGCTTCCAGTCACGCCCTATTTCCAACCTCGTTACAAACCAAGTCACCGGAGTGCATCCTCCTAAATATTCCCCATTCCCGGTGTGCATCCTCCTAAACGTGCCCCGTTCCCGGTGTGCATCCTCCTAAACGTGCCCCGTTCCCGGTGTGCATCCTCCTAAACGTGCCCCGTTCCCGGTGTGCATCCTCCTAAACATTCCCCATTCCCGGTGTGCATCCTCCTAAACGTTCCCCATTCCCGGTGTGCATCCTCCTAAACATTCCCCATTCCCGGTGTGCATCCTCCTAAACATTCCCCATTCCCGGTGTGCATCCTCCTAAACATTCCCCATTCCCGGTGTGCATCCTCCTAAATGTGCCCCATTTCTGCCTCCTTTGGCGCAAACAGACCTCTATTTACAACACCCTATGCGCCTAGACTTGGCCCACTACCTACTTTTTCCTTACGCCTTCTTAACAGCCTCGTTACGCCCTTGCCACGCCCACTTCAATCATTCGTTACGCCTCTTTTACTGCAAAGGGAGTCGGGCTGCATGTTCGACAGGAAACAGGTGACCTCCACTCCACCTTTTTTTTTCATTAAATGAACTTTCATGTAAAAAACAATAGACGGCTGCAGGAAGTGGAGGTCACGTGCTTTCTGGTTGACAGTGTAGCTCGAGCCAGATAGGAGTGGGCGGAGCCTGATAGGCGCCACATTGTACGTCATAAGCTCCACCCTCTCCGTCCGGGTTTGTGACGTCACATTGCTCGTTGGCTCCTCCCCCTGACTTCTATAGTGCAGAATACCCAGCCTGTCATTACTGACTACATTCGTGTAGGAAGAGGTACGTATTTTTTTTGCTCCGTTTTATTCTTCAATATCGCTCATCTGATGGTAACATATATACCCTGTATTTCTAGCTGTATATATATATATGTGTTTTTCTGTATCTTTATTCATATATATATATACAAAAAAATATTTTTTCTTTTTTTGTGTGTATCTCTCTCTCTCTGTATATATATATATACACATTTATGTTTTGTGTGTATTCATTTGTCCATAAAATATATATATATACACATGAATGAGAGAGATACACCAAAAAAAATAAATTTTATATATATTTATATTAAAAAATGTATTTTTTTAATATATGTATATGTCTCATTTTAAGTCCTCATGCACACGGAGCTTTTTGATAACGCTGGTAACATTAGCTGTGCAACGTTTTTCAGCTGTGTATATATATGTTTTTCTGTATCTTTATTCAAATATATATATATATATATATATATATATATATATATATATATACAAAAAAAATTTTTTAATATATATAAAATTTCTTTATTTGTGTGTATCTCTTTCTCTCTCTCTCTCTCTCTATATATAGATATATAGATATATATATATATATATATATATATATATATACAGTCATGGCCGAAATTGTTGGCACCCTTGATATTTTTCCTGAAAATCAAGTATTTCACACAAAAAAGGTATTGCATTAACACATGTTTTGCTATACACATGTTTATTCCCTTTGTATGTATTGGAACAAATATAAAACAGAGGCAGAAAAGCAAATATGACATAATGTCACACAAAACCCCAAAAATGGGCTGGACAAAAGTATTGGCACCCTTAACTTAATATTTGGTTGCACACCCTTTGGAAAACATAACTGAAATCAGTCGCTTCCTATAACCATCAATAAGCTTCTGACACCTCTCACCCGGAATTTTGGACCACTCTTCCTTTGCAAACAGCTCCAGGTCTCTCTTATTGGAAGGACACCTTTTCCCAACAGCAATTTTAAGATCTCTCCACAGGTGTTCAATGGGATTTAGATCTGGGCTCATTGCTGGCCACTTCAGAACTCTCCAGCGCTTCTTTGCCATCCATTTCTGAGTGCTTTTTGACGTATGTTTGGGGTCATTGTCCTGCTGGAAGACCCAGGATCTTGGACGCAAACCCAGCTTTCTGACACTGGGCCCTACAGTGCGACCCAAAATCCTTTGGTAATCCTCAGATTTCATGATGCCTTGCACACAGTCAAGGCACCCAGTGCCAGAGGCAGCAAAACAACCCCAAAACATCATTGAACCTCCACCATATTTTACCGTAGGTACTGTGTTTTGTTCTTTGTAGGCCTCATTCCGTTTTCGGTAAACAGTAGAATGATGTGCTTTACCGAAAAGCTCTATCTTGGTCTCATCTGTCCACAAGACGTTTTCCCAGAAGGCTTTTGGCTTACTCAAGTACATTTTGGCAAACTGTAGTCTTGCTTTTTTATGTCTCTGTGTCAGCAGTGGGGTCCTCCTGGGTCTCCTGCCATAGCGTTTCATTTCATTTAAATGTCGACGGATAGTTCGCGCTGACACTGATGCTCCCTGAGCCTGCAGGACAGCTTGAATGTCTTTGGAACATGTTTGGGGCTGCTTATCCACCATCCGGACTATTCTGCGTTGCAATCTTTCATCAATTTTCCTCATCCGTCCACGACCAGGGAGATTAGCTACAGTGCCATGGGTTGCAAACTTCTTGATAATGTTGCGCACTGTGGACAAAGGCAAATCTAGTTCTCTGGAGATGGACTTGTAACCTTGAGATTGTTGATATTTTGCCACAATTTTGGTTCTCAGGTCCTCAGACAGTTCTCGTCTCCTCTTTCTGTTGTCCATGCTTAGTGTGGCACAGACAGACACACAATGCAAAGGTTAAGTGAACGTCTCTCCTTTTTATCTGCTTTCAGGTGTGATTTCTATATTGCCCACACCTGTTACTTGCCCCAGGTGAGTTTACAGGAGCATCACATGCTTGTAACATTCTTATTTATCCGCAGTTGTGAAAGGGTGCCAATACTTTTGTCCAGCCCATTTTTGGAGGTTTGTGTGACATTATGTCGAATTTGCTTTCTTTCCTCCCTTTTTTTGTTTTGTCCCAATACACACAAAGGGAATAAACATGTGTATAGCAAAACATGTGTTAATGCAATACGTTTCGTGAGAAATACATGATTTTCAGGAAAAATATCAAGGGTGCCAACAATTTCGGCCATGACTGTATATAGATATACACACACACATTTATTTTTTGTGTGTATCCATTTGTCCATAAAATATATATATATATACATGAATGAGAGAGATACACAAAAAATTTTTTGTATATATTTATATTAAAAATGTATTTTTTTTTAATATATATGTGTATATATATATATGTATATGTCTCATTTTAAGACCTCATGCACATGGAGCGTTTTGATAACGTTGGTAACGTTAGCTGTGTAACGTTTTTCAGCTTTGTTTAGCTGCGTTTTGCCGTGTTTGCAGTTTTTAGCGTTTTTTTTTTACCCCCCCCCCCAAAAAAAATTCTTTACCCCCCCAAAAAACATTCTAATGCTAAAAAAACCCACTAAAACCAGCGTTCTTTGGACTTTTTTTGACCCCCCTCATTCTTTTGGGGGGTTTTTACAGCTAAAAAAACTCTAGAAACCCACTAGTCCTGTTTTTTTTTTTTTTGCCAGAAAACGTCCCTGCCAAAAAACGTTGATTCCAGTCTGGGTGCATGGACACACAGGATAACATGCTGGGGGGTTTACTGGTTGTGGGAAAAAAAACATCAAAAGCCAAAAACAGCCGCTGTAAAAACGTCCTGTGTGCATGAGGACTAAAAGTTTTGAATGTTCAGGGGGAGGGATGGGAAGGATTGGCGGTCATCTGACCACTGTAATTGGCTGCCACAGTGGTCACATGATCAGGTACCGATCTTTAGTCGGGACGAGAGTTGTTTCCGGGCACCTCAGTTTTTGTGCTGGGAACGCACAGCGAGCCTGCTCCCAGCACAGAAACATTGCCCACCTAGCGACATATACAGGCATTAAAGCCCACCTTTTTGCCGCCGCACATGTGTTACTGGGGCGTAAAGGGGTTAACATTGCGTGTGGGTGGAGTTTTCAGAACCGTGAACCTCGGTGGAGGAATTTTGGAGTCACACAGCTCTATTGCAGCACCGGGGGTTGTGGCGACACTTGGCCTTTTCTGCAAGAGTTTCATGAACTGGAAATTTTTTTAAATTTTTTGTGTTCTAGATTTCCATGGTGGGAATAGCAGAGGGGGATGGTGTTCTGTATTCTGCTCAATGAGAGATTATTGGGGAAAGATGTCTTGTAATGCTGTGTGTGGCCTATAGAGGAGTGCAGCACTGACTGGATATTTGGGATTCTGCTGCATGTGGGAATGCAGCTCGAGCGTTTGCAGCGGCTCTCTCTCAATATTAGAAGGGAGCTCATTTATTTCATGCAGTGCAGGTTTGCGCCCCACCCCCCACCCCTCTCCCTCTCTCTCTCTCTCTCTCACTTTCCCAGTCAGGACATAAAAGTCAAAGACACCATTGAAACATCTGAACCCTTTACCCAATCCACCCAAATCTAAAAGAAAACATTTTGAGTTCCACTTTAAAATTTGTACGTAAACTTACCAGCTTTTTTTTTTCTTTATAGATTTAAAATGGAGACCCGAAGAGAGAGAAATAAGAGGGTAGCCGACTTAGTCAAGGTAGATCTAGCAAGAGTAGATCTGTTAGGAGTACTGAGACAAGAGGAAAAACAGATGAATTGGAAAGGACATAAGGACAAGGTGAAAAAGCGATGCGAACAACAGAAGGATAGGGAGGACAAAGAACTGGAAGAAAAAAGGAAAAGAGTGGCGGGAATGAAAGAGGAGAGAGCATGGGGGAAGACAGGGAGAGAGGAGGAGAAAGAGAAACAACTGTTCAAAGTAAGAGAGCTGCACAAAAGAAAGATAATAGATAGAGGGAGAATGAAAGACCTGAATAGGAAAGAAGAGGAGGAGAGAAAGAAAAGATTTAGAGTGGAGGTGTTCAAGAAACAGGAAATGGATAGAAGTGCACAAACGGGGAAACAGGACAGAGAGGCGGAGATGAAGAAGGAACAGTTACAGAGAATGATTGCAGACTTGAAAAGGGAAGGAGAAATGGAAGAGTACCGTACACTATACAATAACCCAGCAAGGCTGACTGACGTGACATTTATGGCAAATGCCTGGGAAGCAGAGACAGAAAGCAAGCAGAGGACGAAAGAAGAAGAGAGTGTATGGAGACAAGAGCATGGAGAAGAGGTCTCTGCTATAAAGTTGGAAACAACTGCTGCCTCACCATCATCCACACTTGGCCTGAAAGATCTGATGGCAAGAGAGGAAGAGAGAAGAGCAGAGGAAGAGGTAGGAGAGGAGAGTGGAGCAGAGGAAGAGATGGTGAGAGAAGAAAAGAGTGTATGGGGACAAGAGCATGGAGAAGTGGTCTCTGCTATGAAGTCCGAAACAGCTGATGCCTCGACATCAACCATACATGACTTAGAAGACGTGATGGCAAGAGAGGAAGAGAGTGAAAGCGAAGATAGTGGAGATGAGAGTGGAGACGAGGAAGAGAGTGGAGCAGAGGAAGAGATGGGAGAAGAAATGGTCTCAGAAACAGCTGCTGCCTCACCATCAACCACACATGACTTAGAAGACGTGATGGCAAGAGAGGAAGAGAGTGAAAGCGAAGATAGTGGAGATGAGAGTGGAGACGAGGAAGAGAGTGGAGGAGAGGAAGAGATGGGAGAAGAAATGGTCTCAGAGACAGCTGCTGCCTCACCATCAACCACACATGACTTAGAAGATGTGATGGCAAGAGAAGAAGAGAGTGAAAGCGAAGATAGTGGAGATGAGAGTGGAGACGAGGAAGAGAGTGGAGGAGAGGAAGAGAGTGGATATGAGGAGGAGATGGGAGAAGAGATGGTGAGAGAAGAAATGGTCTCAGAGACAGCTGCTGCCTCACCATCAACCACACATGACTTAGAAGATGTGATGGCAAGAGAGGAAGAGAGAGGAGCAGAAGAGAGAGGAGAGGAAGGGGCAAGAGCAGAGAGTGGAGCAGAGGAAGAGATGGTTAGAGAAGAGAGTGTACGGGAACAAAAGCATGGAGAAATGATCTCTTCGAAGACGGAGACAACTGCTGCCTCACCATCTTCTGCATATGACTTATTAGTCATAGTCGAAAAGCCCTCCTTCCTAGACATGATTGTAAGTATCCTTTTAATTTTCTACTGCTTAGTTAGTTATCATTAACGAGGTTGAAGATAGTCCTGTGTCTATAAAGTACAGGCTTTCATAAATTGCAGCAGAGGAAGGGAGATTAAAACCCTCTGAATAGCTGGAAGCCATGTTTACTAAATTTTTTTTTTTGGGAGGGAGGTCAATATTACAATTTTTTTTTTATGTCCAATGTTCAGCTACAGATCTTTAGTGAATAGTCCTTTCTTGGAGAATTGGGGGTGAGCAGCGATGGCAGAATCTGGTGCTAGCACTTATTCCAGGGGGATGAATAATGATTAGGAAATGGGCCCTGTGGGCCCCATTTACCTACTTCCCAAACACAATCATTTAATTTAATCTATTTATAGATGAGCCCCTAGGTTCCAGAGGGTCCTTGTGCAGCTACAGAGTTGGCACAAACAGTAGAACTGGCCTTAAATTATCTACCCCAATCCTGTATTTGGGACCTTTTAAATTTTGAAATGCTTTCTGATTAGTAGCTCTTTGCAAACTTGCTTTAAACCTCTAATAATAATAATAAAGCAGAACACCAAGCAAGACCCTTCATGGATTTCAGATGGAACAGAGAGTTGTTAGAACCTCAGTTGGATTTTTATTGCGGTCTGAAATTCTGAGATGATATGAAGTAAAAGGGAACATTCCCAGTCAGGGCATAGAGAACAATTAAAAACCTTTTAAAAGTTTGAACCCCCCCTTCCCATAACATCCAAATCTAAAAGAAAGAGTAGCGTTCCACTTTAAAATCTGTTCTTCTGCTTACCTTTGTTTTTTTTTTTTCTTATAGAATAACATAAATGGAAAAAGCGGCGAACAAGAGATCATGATGAGTCCAGGAAGGAAGATACAGATAACATGGGCATTTGACAAAATGAAAGAAAACAAAGAGGTGAAAAAGGAAGAAATAAAAGAGGAAAGAGAGGAGAGGGCAAGAGAAGACAGGGAGCAAGAAAAGCAGACAAAAGAAGACAGGGAGAGGGAGAGAGAAAGGAGGGGAAGAGCAGAGGAGAAGGCGAGGGAAGAGAGGGTTAGAGCAAAGAGGGCAAGAGAAGAGGAAAGATTACTACAACAAAATTTATATAAGATCCATAAATACAAAATATGGAATAGAGTAGAAAAGTAGACTGTAGGGAAAAACAAATAGCAGTGTTTTTCAGTCAGGGTTTTGCAGCTGTGTGCTAGGAGGGAGGATGTGGAGGGGATTGAGATGGGGGTTGTGTTAGAAGGGGAATTTGGGGATTCGTGCAGGGAGGGGGAATTTGGGGGGAGGGGATTTGGGGGAGAGAATTTACAACTAGACATGTGCATGCCCTGCGTCCTTAACAACCGAGGACTCATTAGCTGTCAGTGGAGAAACCACTGAATGTAAAAAAAAAAAAAGAATTGCCGGAGTACCCTTCAGGTCTGGCATGGATTTTAAAGAGAGGAGAGAGTTTAGAGAGTGTTTTAGAGTAGTGCAGAGTGTGTTGTGCAGAGTGTGTTGTGCAGAGTGTGTTGTGCAGAGTGTGTTGTGCAGAGTGTGTTGTGCAGAGTGTGTTGTGCAGAGTGTGTTGTGCAGAGTGCAGAGTGTGTTTTATAGAGTGTGTTTTATAGAGTGTGTTTTATAGAGTGTGTTTTATAGAGTGTGTTTTATAGAGTGCAGAGTGTGTTTTATAGAGTGTGTTTTATAGAGTGTGTTTTATAGAGTGTGTTTTATAGAGTGTGTTTTATAGAGTGTGTTTTATAGAGTGTGTTTTATAGAGTGTAGAGTGTGTTTTATAGAGTGTAGAGTGTGTTTTATAGAGTGCAGAGTGTGTTTTATAGAGTGTGTTTTATAGAGTGTGTTTTATAGAGTGTGTTTTATAGAGTGTGTTTTATAGAGTGTGTTTTATAGAGTGTGTTTTATAGAGTGTGTTTTATAGAGTGTGTTTTATAGAGTGTGTTTTATAGAGTGTGTTTTATAGAGTGTGTTTTATAGAGTGTGTTTTATAGAGTGTGTTTTATAGAGTGTGTTTTATAGAGTGTGTTTTATAGAGTGTGTTTTATAGAGTGTGTTTTATAGAGTGTGTTTTATAGAGTGTGTTTTATAGAGTGTGTTTTATAGAGTGTGTTTTATAGAGTGTGTTTTATAGAGTGTGTTTTATAGAGTGTGTTTTATAGAGTGTGTTTTATAGAGTGTGTTTTATAGAGTGTGTTTTATAGAGTGTGTTGTGCAGAGTGTGTTGTGCAGAGTGTGTTGTGCAGAGTGTGTTGTGCAGAGTGTGTTGTGCAGAGTGTGTTGTGCAGAGTGTGTTGTGCAGAGTGTGTTGTGCAGAGTGTGTTGTGCAGAGTGTGTTGTGCAGAGTGTGTTGTGCAGAGTGTGTTGTGCAGAGTGTGTTGTGCAGAGTGTGTTGTGCAGAGTGTGTTGTGCAGAGTGTGTTGTGCAGAGTGTGTTGTGCAGAGTGTGTTGTGCAGAGTGTGTTGTGCAGAGTGTGTTGTGCAGAGTGTGTTGTGCAGAGTGTGTTGTGCAGAGTGTGTTGTGCAGAGTGTGTTGTGCAGAGTGTGTTGTGCAGAGTGTGTTGTGCAGAGTGTGTTGTGCAGAGTGTGTTTTATAGAGTGTGTTTTATAGAGTGTGTTTTATAGAGTGTGTTTTATAGAGTGTGTTTTATAGAGTGTGTTTTATAGAGTGTGTTTTATAGAGTGTGTTTTTTATAGAGTGTGTTGTGCAGAGTGTGTTGTGCAGAGTGTGTTGTGCAGAGTGTGTTGTGCAGAGTGTGTTGTGCAGAGTGTGTTGTGCAGAGTGTGTTTTGTACAGTGTTTTGTAGAGTGCAGAGGGAGAGAGAAAGGAGGGCAAGAGCAGAGGAGAAGGCGAGGGAAGAGCGGGTTAGAGCAAAGAGGGCAAGAGAAGAGGAAAGATTACTGCAACAAAATTTATATAAGATCCATAAATACAAAATATGGAATAGAGTAGAAAAGTAGACTGTAGGGAAAAACAAATAGCAGTGTTTTTCAGTCAGGGTTTTGCAGCTGTGTGCTAGGAGGGAGGATGTGGAGGGGATTGAGATGGGGGTTGTGTTAGAAGGGGAATTTGGGGATTCGTGCAGGGAGGGGGGATTTGGGGGAGAGAATTTACAACTAGACATGTGCATGCCCTGCGTCCTTAACAACCGAGGACTCATTAGCTGTCAGTGGAGAAACCACTGAATGTAAAAAAAAAAAATAATAATTGCCGGAGTACCCTTCAGGTCTGGCATGGATTTTAAAGAGAGGAGAGAGCTTATTATTATTATTATTATTATACAGTATTTATAAAGCGCCAATAGTTCGCTCAGCGCTGTACATTACAAAGGGGGACAGAACATGTGACAGAACAATACCAATACAATGCAGAAACCACTGAATGTAAAAAAAAAAAAAGAATTGCCGGAGTACCCTTCAGGTCTGGCATGGATTTTAAAGAGAGGAGAGAGTTTCGAGAGTGTTTTAGAGTAGTGCAGAGTGTGTTGTGCAGAGTGTGTTGTGCAGAGTGTGTTGTGCAGAGTGTGTTGTGCAGAGTGTGTTGTGCAGAGTGTGTTGTGCAGAGTGTGTTGTGCAGAGTGTGTTGTGCAGAGTGTGTTGTGCAGAGTGTGTTGTGCAGAGTGCAGAGTGTGTTTTGTAGAGTGTGTTTTATAGAGTGCAGAGTGTGTTTTATAGAGTGTGTTTTATAGAGTGTGTTTTATAGAGTGTGTTTTATAGAGTGTGTTTTATAGAGTGTGTTTTATAGAGTGTGTTTTATAGAGTGTGTTTTATAGAGTGTGTTTTATAGAGTGTGTTTTATAGAGTGTGTTTTATAGAGTGTGTTTTATAGAGTGTGTTTTATAGAGTGTAGAGTGTGTTTTGTAGAGTGTGTTTTATAGAGTGTGTTTTTTATAGAGTGTGTTTTTTATAGAGTGTGTTTTTTATAGAGTGTGTTTTTTATAGAGTGTGTTTTTTATAGAGTGTGTTTTTTATAGAGTGTGTTTTTTATAGAGTGTGTTGTGCAGAGTGTTTTGTAGAGTGCAGAGTGTGTTTTGTACAGTGTTTTGTAGAGTGCAGAGGGAGAGAGAAAGGAGGGCAAGAGCAGAGGAGAAGGCGAGGGAAGAGCGGGTTAGAGCAAAGAGGGCAAGAGAAGAGGAAAGATTACTGCAACAAAATTTATATAAGATCCATAAATACAAAATATGGAATAGAGTAGAAAAGTAGACTGTAGGGAAAAACAAATAGCAGTGTTTTTCAGTCAGGGTTTTGCAGCTGTGTGCTAGGAGGGAGGATGTGGAGGGGATTGAGATGGGGGTTGTGTTAGAAGGGGAATTTGGGGATTCGTGCAGGGAGGGGGGATTTGGGGGAGAGAATTTACAACTAGACATGTGCATGCCCTGCGTCCTTAACAACCGAGAACTCATTAGCTGTCAGTGGAGAAATCACTGAATGTAAAAAAAAAAAAAAAAAGAATTGCCGGAGTACCCTTCAGGTCTGGCATGCATTTTAAAGAGAGGAGAGAGTTTAGAGAGTGTTTTAGAGTAGTGCAGAGTGTGTTTTGTAGAGTGTTTTGTAGAGTGCAGAGTGTGTTGTGCAGAGTGTGTTGTGCAGAGTGTGTTGTGCAGAGTGTGTTGTGCAGAGTGCGTTGTGCAGAGTGCGTTGTGCAGAGTGTGTTGTGCAGAGTGCGTTTTGGAGAGTGTAGTGTGTAGAGCAGCACAGTGGCTAAATGGTTAGCACCTCCGCCTGGCAGTACTAGGGTTGTTGGTTCAAATCCCGACCACAGCACCACCTGCCTGGAGTTTGCATGTTCTCCCTGTGCCTGCGTGGGTTTCCTCCGGGTACTCCGGTTTCCTCCCACACTCCAAAGACATGCTGGTAGGTTAATTGGATCCTGTCTAAATTGGCCCGTCTAAATTGGCAAGTCCAACATTAACATAGTATGGCTGCCGAACTCTTCCATTGTGGTGGAACAGGTGGGTTCTCCAACCTTTTGGACCTGACGAAGCTGAGTAAGATACGCCCATCGGCGAAACGCATTGACGTCAGTTACGTCACTTCCAGTCAGACGCATTGGTGCCATACATGTAGTCCTGTAGGGGATACGGTAATACACGGAGTTGGGCGTCCATTAGGCTGCACGAGTACCAGGATGGAAGCGGAGCCCGCTTGCCTTTAGTCCCCGATGGTGGCGGCTGCCTCCGGGGACCACGGGCGTATATCCATCAATGAGAGAGATACTGCAAGGCCATCTATCTTTGGCACGGGTGGTGAGCGGCATATTAGAGACATTCAGAAGTAAGCATGGCGCGTTGCCGCCATTGCCTTGATATATTAAGCGGCAATTACAGTGACTTTTCTATATTACGGATTTATTACAGGATGGGGACATCATGTTACATGTTCTGAAAGGTGCACAGCACCCTTCCTTTACTACAAAGCATTGATACTCCTACATTCTGCATCAGACTCATCAGAAGGGAAGCACATAGTCCACACGTTGGTGGTGAAGAATCCCTATACTACGTTGGCAGGGCCCTGCCACTTCAACTATACATGGTGGAAACTACAGTCATGGCCGAAATTGTTGGCACCCTTGATATTTTTCCTGAAAATCAAGTATTTCACACAAAAAAGGTATTGCATTAACACATGTTTTGCTATACACATGTTTATTCCCTTTGTATGTATTGGAACAAATATAAAACAGAGGCAGAAAAGCAAATATGACATAATGTCACACAAAACCCCAAAAATGGGCTGGACAAAAGTATTGGCACCCTTAACTTAATATTTGGTTGCACACCCTTTGGAAAACATAACTGAAATCAGTCGCTTCCTATAACCATCAATAAGCTTCTGACACCTCTCACCCGGAATTTTGGACCACTCTTCCTTTGCAAACAGCTCCAGGTCTCTCTTATTGGAAGGACACCTTTTCCCAACAGCAATTTTAAGATCTCTCCACAGGTGTTCAATGGGATTTAGATCTGGGCTCATTGCTGGCCACTTCAGAACTCTCCAGCGCTTCTTTGCCATCCATTTCTGAGTGCTTTTTGACGTATGTTTGGGGTCATTGTCCTGCTGGAAGACCCAGGATCTTGGACGCAAACCCAGCTTTCTGACACTGGGCCCTACAGTGCGACCCAAAATCCTTTGGTAATCCTCAGATTTCATGATGCCTTGCACACAGTCAAGGCACCCAGTGCCAGAGGCAGCAAAACAACCCCAAAACATCATTGAACCTCCACCATATTTTACCGTAGGTACTGTGTTTTGTTCTTTGTAGGCCTCATTCCGTTTTCGGTAAACAGTAGAATGATGTGCTTTACCGAAAAGCTCTATCTTGGTCTCATCTGTCCACAAGACGTTTTCCCAGAAGGCTTTTGGCTTACTCAAGTACATTTTGGCAAACTGTAGTCTTGCTTTTTTATGTCTCTGTGTCAGCAGTGGGGTCCTCCTGGGTCTCCTGCCATAGCGTTTCATTTCATTTAAATGTCGACGGATAGTTCGCGCTGACACTGATGCTCCCTGAGCCTGCAGGACAGCTTGAATGTCTTTGGAACATGTTTGGGGCTGCTTATCCACCATCCGGACTATTCTGCGTTGCAATCTTTCATCAATTTTCCTCATCCGTCCACGACCAGGGAGATTAGCTACAGTGCCATGGGTTGCAAACTTCTTGATAATGTTGCGCACTGTGGACAAAGGCAAATCTAGTTCTCTGGAGATGGACTTGTAACCTTGAGATTGTTGATATTTTGCCACAATTTTGGTTCTCAGGTCCTCAGACAGTTCTCGTCTCCTCTTTCTGTTGTCCATGCTTAGTGTGGCACAGACAGACACACAATGCAAAGGTTAAGTGAACGTCTCTCCTTTTTATCTGCTTTCAGGTGTGATTTCTATATTGCCCACACCTGTTACTTGCCCCAGGTGAGTTTACAGGAGCATCACATGCTTGTAACATTCTTATTTATCCGCAGTTGTGAAAGGGTGCCAATACTTTTGTCCAGCCCATTTTTGGAGGTTTGTGTGACATTATGTCGAATTTGCTTTCTTTCCTCCCTTTTTTTGTTTTGTCCCAATACACACAAAGGGAATAAACATGTGTATAGCAAAACATGTGTTAATGCAATACGTTTCGTGAGAAATACATGATTTCCTGGAGAAATATCAAGGGTGCCAACAATTTCGGCCATGACTGTATATGAAGATATTACCATGGTCATTAAGTTCAATTTATGTCATCACATTGGACATGATTGTCTCTATTTTAGAATTACCACTCCTACTGACGAACAGTGCCTATTCCTATTACTATTCTGTGTATTAGAATTGCAGGAATACTGCCTATATATCTCTCTCTGTCAATTTTCCTGAACTGTTGTTTAGGTTCAGCACTGGGTTCCTGAATCCATCCTATATTGGTACCTATATATTTGAAATTATAGCATTGCATTTTTCATGTTAAGCCATATGGTATACTTTTTTGAACACATCCCCTACATGGTCGTGTAACCTTTGTGTCGGTGCTTCATATGTACTAGACCATGTGTCATTACATTTACAGCACTTCTATATATGACCAGTCATGACGTCTGTTTTTAAATGGTCTTGGGTCATACTTTGTTGTACTGTCTGAAGAGTTTGTTCACCAGAGTGGAGATCACTGGTTTTTCACGGCATCACTTGAAATATATGAAGATCACGACTATATTTCTGTGTTTTTTGGACATTATAATATATAATTTTTTTGTGTGTATATGAGAATTTATACACTTTTAAGGAGGGTTTTTTGTGTCACGTAACACTGTTATTATTTGTCCCTAACAAGGGATTCACTTGATACACTATTTGTGTAGTCCCATTATTGGGACAGGAGGGGGTTTTCCATTATAATTTATAGTGCCTATTGTTTTGAAGTCACATGTTATGTAATATAAAAGGATTTCCTGTTTTTCACTATTTTACACGATTGGATACAGATTGTATCTGAGCACTGTGTGTGGGTTATATATATTGTTTATAGCGTGTATGGTATGTAATTTATTTTAGAGCGCTTCACCATTTTTATTTTTTAACTGAGGTATTTACCTAAAATTTCTATACATGCAATTTTTTAATAAAGCATAATTTTTTGAGTAACGCTTTGTGTTTATTATGTAATCGCTTTTTCTGTGTGAATCTCTTTTCTCATCCACCCCTTTTTTGATGTTTTGGTTACTTGGCAGATAGATTTAACGTAACGCTGAATGTACACTATGGAGCCTCTTGTCCCTTCTTTTTACTAGGGTTCTCCAACGGAGCCTGTTCTCTGCCTACCTCTAAAGCACAGGCGTCAAACTGGCGGCCCTCCAGCTGTTGCCAAACTACAAGTCCCATGAGGCATTGCAAGATTGACAGTTACAAGCATGACTCCCAAAGGCAGAGGCATGATGGGACTTGTAGTTTCGCAACAGCTGGAGGGCCGCCAGTCTGACTTCTCTGCCCTAAGGGTTCACTTCCAGCTAGTGTCTCCCTCCCAACATTTTAGTGCATTCCAGACCTTTGTCCTTGAATACACAGGTTCCTAAAACCAAGTTCCACTTGGTACAGTGTTCAGCCTAATCCAGCTGCATCCTGCTATAGAGTTTGATAGGCTGTAGTGGGGGGGCTGGACACAGCACCTGTCCCTCCTAGGTCCACTAAAACACCAGGAGGGATGCACTGGGGACTAAGGCTGGCCATACATGGGACAATTTTCAAACGATTTTTCATTCAAAAATCGGCTCTAAGAATAATCGCCCAATTTTTGTTCTGTTCTGTTAGTGGGGCAATGGCACCGGACGATTTTCATGGTTCCTCCCCATTTTATCTATCGGGCATGCGGGAAACTTCATGAAAAACAGATTTTCTAAATCATTGGTGGCACCATCGGATTACAGAACGAACAATGTTTTTAATCGAAAAATTGTTCAGAATTTGACCCGTGTATGGCCTGCTTAAATCAATATTAGAGACAAAGTAAATAAATCTTAGTAGTAGTTGGAGGGGGCAAGTAAAAAAACTTTTTTTATGTGATACTACATAAAATTACAACTGCATAGGCAAGAATCCAAACAGAAAATGTTGGAAAGATAAAGCTTAAACTTAGAAAGTGTAAAAATACAGAGGTTGATGTAAAAAGGCTTTAGTATGCCTTCACGTGCTCTTCAGTTATTAACCACTTGCCCTCCTGAGGATTTACCCCACTTCCTGACCAGGCCATTTTTTGTGTTATGGCGCTGCGTTATTTTAACTGACAATTGCACGGTCATGCAACGCTGCACTCAAATTAAATGTGTCCTTTTTTTTTCCCCAAGAATAGAGCTTTCTTTCGGTGGAATTTGATCTGTGCATTTTTTTTTATTTTTTGCGCTATAAAAAAATTAAAAAAGAGCAACAATTATGAGATTAAAAAACAATATTTTTGACTTTTTGCTAATAAACATGTCCAGTAAAAAAAATTTAGAAAAATCTAATTTCATCATAAATTTAGGCCAGAGTGTATTCTGCTCCATGTCTTTGCTAAAAAAAAAAAAATCCCAATACGTATAAATTAACTGGTTTATGTAAAAGTTATAGCGTTTACAAATGGCGGTATATATACTGGGATTTTTACTAGTAATGGTGGCAATCAGCGACATAGCAGGACTGCGGCGGGCATACTGACACTGGGGGGAACTGACTTGGTGGCACTGACAGGGGCGGACTGACCATTTGGAAACTCGGGCACTGCCCGAGGTCAGTAGGGGGCCCCATGAGATGTGCCTGGTACCTTTTTCATAGGCTTTTTTGAGTTTGGGCAAGGACACAGGGGCCCCATAATCCCCTATTGCCCGGGGGCCCTATGAGTTGTCAGTCCGCCCCTGGGCACTGACATCCTCAGTGACACCAATACAGTGATCAGTGCTAATAAAAAGCACTGGCACTGTACTAATGGCACTGGTCAGGAAGGGGTTAACAGGGGCGAGCAAAGGGTTAACTGTGTGCTGGGTGTGTTTTACTAGGGGGCCGCGTCAATATGCTTCACTGTAAGCGCACTGCTTTGGATGGCTGTGCTGTGCTGTGCACAGCCATCCAAAAGCAGTGTGCCCGAGCTGACGGAGGAGAACTGTTAATAAATAAAGCAGTCCCCCCCCCCCCCCCGTCGGAAATCACCGGGCATCGGTGAGTAATCACCGTGCGGGACCCGGTGATTGACAGCCGCGGCCGCAAATGGAAATGCAAAATCACATATATGTACGTGATTTTGTGCACCCATGCCACCCTGTAGCAGTATTTCTGCTATAGGGCGGCATGGAAGCAGTTGAAATAAAAAACAATAACGACATTGTAACTGGTATTTGCTGTCATCAGCAATTTGCAGTCTTCAGTAGACCTATTTTAGGCTCCATGCACACTAGCACTTTATTTTTCCTGCTCCTAGAAGCTAAATAATGTTACCCTATGCGTCCATGCACACTATTTTAGGCTATTCGCATTTTTTGAGCTTCAGCTTCTAGGTCAGGGGTCTTCAAACTATGGCCCTCCAGGTGTTGAGGAACTGCAAGTCCCATGAGGCCTTGCAAGACTCTGACAGCCATAAGAGACTCCCAGAAGCAGAGGCATGATGGGACTTGTAGTACTTCAACAGCTGGAGGGACATAGTTTGGAGACCCCTGTTCTAGGTGCAGAAAAAAGTTCTTAGAGTTTTTTGGGGGGTTTTCCAGCAGAAAAAAAACGCTACTAAAAACCTTTTTGCTAGCAATTTATTTTTCTACATGTACTGTAAACACGCTAATTACAAAAAAAAACACTATTACCAGCGTTTTTTGAGCTTAAAAAAAAAAAAACCGCTAATGTGCATGGAGCCTTTCAATGCTGAATGAGCAGGACTGCATCAACATCTAAAACCGTTGTCACAAAGAAACAGCAGTTTCACCGCAGAAACTTGGTTCTTTTTCTAGGCCTGTAAAAACCATAACGTGACTGATACAACAGCTAACCTGTAATATATGTAGGCAGGTCCCGGCTAGGGTGTATCCAAAGTGAGATCAATCACACACAGTCCAGGAAGTTGTATAGTTTCTTGTGTATATTAATATAATTAACCCCTTCACGGTGGCGCCCCCTGGCCCTTTAAGAGTTTCAGCAAGGGCGGACTGACTACTCATGGGGCCCCCGGGCAATAGGGGATCATGGGGCCCCTGTGTCCTTGCCCAAACTCAAAAAAGCCTATAAAAAGGTACCAGGGGCATCTCATGGGGCCCCCCCCTGCTGACCCCGGGCCCTTGGGCAGCGCCCGAGTTTCCAAATGCTTGTTTAGTATCACTTTGTCTTTGGGAGTTCAATAAAGTGTATAGTGGCAATGCATGATTGGTTTGTGTTGTCTTGTGTGTGTTTTTTAAGGTTTATATTAAGATAATTGCTTTTGACAATCAAAAAGTAAATTTTCCATACTCCCCAAATCCTTTAGAGCTTGTTTGTCACAGTATTGCTAGTATTTCCCTCTTTAATAAACACAGTATGTTTGTCATTTTCATAAAGTTTGGGTCCCCTCTGTTCCAAGAACCTTTCGGACCTCCTTGTCTTGGGCTTTTTTTGTATTTCCATGGTTTTTATTAATTTTAAACAGTATAAAACAGAGGCAACAAAACACACCCACGCAGGGGCTATCAATTGCACCAATAAAAAAGGCATAATAGAGCAGACAACGCTCTAATTCCAATAAGGCAAAACGTATGCCCACGCAGGGGCTATCAATGGCACATAGGTTACAATAACATCAGTAAGACTCTGACTATCGCAACTAAAGACAGTTGTCCACTGTCACATCAAAACAAATAGAAAAGGAGAGAAGAAGAGCAGAGAAGAAAGGGAAAAAAAACAAAAAACAAAAAAAACCAAAGAGCAGGGGTCCACGAGCGCCAATACCAAACTCCATTACCTCCCCACACTGGCCGGGGGGAGCGTGGGAAAGGCGTATTGCAACCACGGCTCCCATACTTTCAAAGTCTTGGGCTTTTTTTAAACAGAAAGAGCAGTATCAGCAAAATATTCTTTCACCTTAAACCTGTTCAACATTCAACTTTTTCAATGGAAAAGTAATTTTTAAATTTTTCACATACAAGTTAAAATACAAATTTTTGGCCCTCAAAATTACTGAAAAACCTGAAAACAGTACAGTTATTGGAAAGCAGATAAGATAAAAAGATGATAGTTTTGAATTTACATGTTCAACGCCTTGTAAATCATACAAGCATATTAGCGCTCAAAATGTTGATGGACTATATACAGCCTTAGAATAAATAAATAAATATATATATACACATGCACACACCCAAATAAACAATAATATACTATAAAGATACCAGTATAAATGTCTTATGGTATAGAAAAACAATATCAGCGCTCACAGCAACAATGCATGGTATAAATACGTGCTCAGTCCATGTGGAGTACAACACCAGATGGATGGATGGACAGCTGAGAGGTTATGTTATTATTATTATACAGGATTTAAATAGCACCAACAGTTTGCTCAGCGCTTTACAATATAAAGGGAGACAATACAGCAACAATACAGTTCAATACAAGAGTGTTAGGAGGGTCCTGATCCTTGAAGCTTACAATCTGAGGAAGAGGCTAGTGGTACAAAAGGTAACAACTGTGGGGGGCGAACTGACAGGCGAAAGAGAAGATTTAGTTATTTGCTGAAGGCAGGATAGGCTTCCCTGAAGAGAGAGGTTTTCAGAGATCGCCAAAAAGTGGGAAGAGTAGACAGTAGTCAGATTGGGGTATAGAGTTCCAGAAGATGGGGGATGCTCTGGAGAAGAGGATGGGAGGAGGAGACAAGGGAGCTAGAGAGCAGGATGTCATGGGAGGAGCGTAGAGGACGGTTTGGGTGATATTTGGAGACAAGATTAGTGATGTAATTTGGGGCAGAGTTATAAATGGCTTTATATGTTATTTTTAATGTTTTGAATTGTATTTGTTGGGCAATGGGAAGCCAGTGGAGGGATTGGCAGAGAGGGATGGCAGATATGGGACGATTAATAAGGTGGATGAGTCTGGCAGCAGCATTCATGATAGACTGAAGAGGGGATAGCCTGCGATGAGGTCGGCCAATGAGGAGGGAGTTACAATAGTCAAGGCGAGAGACAACAAGGGAGTGAATAAGTTGCTTAGTGGTTTCTGAGGTGAGGAACGGGCGTATCTTGGAGATGTTGCGGAGGTGAAGTCTACAAGATTTGGACAGTGATTGGATTTGGGGCTGAAAGGACGGATGGGAGTCTAGGATTACACCGAGTACCCTGGCATGAGGGGAGGGACTGATGGTTGTATTATTGATCTCGATGGAGAAGTCGGGGGAGGGGGCACGGGCTGGAGAGAATAATATGAGCTCAGTTTTAGAAAGATTTAGTTTGAGGAAGTGGAGTGACATCCATGCCAATATGTCACTTAGTAGGTTAGTAATGTGAGAGGAGACTGAAGGGGTGAGGTGAGGGGTAGATAGATTTGTGTGTCATCAGCATGGAGATGGTACTTGACACCATGGGACTATATCAAGTGACCAAGGGAGGAGGTGTAGATGGAGAAGGGGTCCTAGGACAGAACCTTGAGGGACCCCTACAGAAAGAGGAAGTGGAGAGGAGGAGACCGAGTTATAGGTAACGCTGAACGAGTGCTGCAATAGGAAGGAGGAGTACCAGGAGAGAGCAGTCTCGGAGGACAAGAGAGTGGAGTTTTTGAGGAGGAGGGGATGCTCAACAGTATCAAAAGCTGCACAGAGGTCAAGTAGTAAGAGTACGGAGTAGTGGCCATTGGTTGGGATGAGTACGGAGTAGTGGCCATTGGTTGGGATGAGTACGGAGTAGTGGCCATTATTTTTAGCACTTAGTAAATCATTAGTGAGTTTTAGTAGGGCAGTTTCAGTGGAGTGTAGTGAGTGAAAGCCAGACTGTAAAGGGTCAAGAAGGTTGTTGTCAATGAGGTACCAGAACTAAGTAAGTATGCAGCAGACAATTGTGAGGTTGGGGCCAAAAAGGATAGGGAAAGAGTCAGAAAACAATGCTCAAAAGTTTACTAACCTTAAAGCAGAAATAAACCCTCCTATCCATTTCAGCCAAAGAAGCTGCCATATTGGCTTCTGTTTGATCTGCAACTGCCATGATACTGAGATCAGTTAGGACACTGGCCATTTTATGGTTTGACAGTTAGTTGTCAGCACAAGCAAATGTGAGTTACATTCCCAGCACAGTCAGGGAAAGTAACAGTTTTTGAAACTGGTAAATCAATGGGTTAAAGCCTAGTACACACGATCAGAAAATTGTACATAAAACACTGCTTTCAAAGCAATCGTTTGATAATCTGATTGTCAATACACATTTTTCGTCTGAAATTATTTCAAGGGACAAGGTCAGTAGCAGGAGATCAGGCAGAGAGTAGTCAGAGTGATCACTGTGATAATCAGAGGCTATCACAGCGATCATGTGACCTGGAATTGCTGGTCCTGATCATTAGAATGGGATCCAGGGCTCTCAGTGACACCCCGGCGTTTGTGCTGGGAGCGCGCTATGCAGCGCGCTCCCAGCAGAAAGACAGGTATGCAAATTTGTGGCCCCACTGAAAAAAGCCCAGTTCTGTGAGGCCGCATATTTGTGTTACGTTGGTGTGAAGGGGTTAACAAGTTTTCTACTGCTTTAAAGTATAGCTAAAGGCAACATTTTTTTTTCAGTTTTGGATAGAATAGAGATGGATTAGAACGCTTGTCAGTTTTTATTAACCTCCCTGGCGGTATTCCCGAGTGCAGCTTGAGGTAGAGTTTCAGTACCAAAAGTGGTAACCCCGAGCTACACTCGGGCTTACCATGCGGCGTTGCACAGGGATTCCCTGCAGCGCTTACCTTGTCCTTCACTCCCGTGATGCGTCCCCTGCAGCATCTCCGGCCGATGCCGGCATCCGGCTTCCGTGTTCCGGTCCCGGCGGCAAATTTAAAAATTTTAAAAAATGACTTTTATTAAAAAACGATTATTACATAGTAAAACATTGCTGTTTCAAACCATTTCACATACATTTTGTCCCGAGTGCTTTGTCCTGTGCCCTGCCTGCATTTTGACTGTTCTTTCTGCCTGGAAACTGAGAAACGTCCATGGCATCCAAAAAGCATCTCTTTAGGTCAAAAGCGGTTTTAGACCGGCTAGAGAACAGCGATAGTAAATCAGAACCACTTGCAGAATTGAGTGATAATGATTCGTAGGGGAAATTCGTCATCAGACACTGAATACGATTCTGTGACTTTGCTCAGCGATGTGCGAACTTGGCGCTATATTTCAAATTTCAGTGTTTTTGGTTTGATTTTTATTATTGAATTAAATGTATTATTATTATGTTATTATTTTTTATGATTATTAAATTATAATTTATGATTTCGTGTTTCAAGTTTTATCATACTCGAGATGTTTACTAGACTCTTGTTCGGACAGATTTCAGTGAATTATTCCTAAATTACAGACCTACAATAAAAAAACTACATATTTCCATGCAAAAAAATGGTACCGCTTTCAGCACCAAAAATCTGAAATAATCAGACCGCCAGGGAGGTTAAGGTCTGTGCCCCAATTTGGGAGATCCATATGCTCAGCTCCCAACAGCTAGTGCATGCATTTATCCATCAGGTGCTAAAGGGGTGTAACCACATATAGTTGGCCAGCTTAAGCATGTATTGCAATATGTGTGGACTAAATATCCCTATTTATTGCATAGTCTGCTTGAAAGGGTATATACCAGTGTGCAGAGGGTCCTCAGAATTTCTAGTGTTAATATGTGGTTACACCCCTTTAGCACCTGATGGATAAATGCATGCACTAGCTGTTGGGATTTGAGCACAGGGATCTCTTGTTTGTTGTATTGTTGGGTCAGTAGCCAGACCTGAACCTTGTAGCTCTCCCCATTGTGTCTTTTCCCCTATGTTAGCATTGTGTCCACAGTAGCATTTACGTAGGCAGAGCAGAGTAGGGACTGGCCAGAGAGGGATTACTTTGACGCAGTTGTCCAGTTTAAGCATGTATTGTAATATGTGTGAACAAAATATCCCTATTTATTGCATAGTCTGCTTGAAAGGGTATTTACCAGTGAGGGTCCTTCAGA
Organism: Staurois parvus; assembly: GCF_062004578.1. Classification (NCBI taxonomy): domain Eukaryota; kingdom Metazoa; phylum Chordata; class Amphibia; order Anura; family Ranidae; genus Staurois; species Staurois parvus. The sequence continues at coordinate 1,581,093 of NW_028317799.1, read as the reverse complement.
ATTTCCTATTTGGGAGATTCACCCTATTTGTCCTGTTTACCATTAACATAAAAAGTAAAAGTAAAAGAAAATCCCAAATTTTGGGTTGTCCCCAGAAAGGTAATAGAGGGGAAATCTTTCAATGGGGACACTAGTTCTAGGGGTCCCCAAGAAATTCCCTTAATTTGCAGAGATTTCCTCCCACTTCCTGTTTGGCTATGGGACAGAAAGTAAAGGGAAATCTCCACAATGGAACAAAAAAAAAGTTTTGCCTAGAGTTCTACTTTAATGTAACAAACAACCAATGGCTGCAGACAATGGAGGTCACGTTTCCTGTTGAAAGTAGAGCTCCAATCTGCAGCCAGACCCCCTCTCCTTTAACATAACAACCAATGGCTGCAGACAGGGGAGGTCACGTTTCCTGTTGCACATGGAGCTCCAGACTACAGCCAGACCCCTCTCCTTCAATGTAACAAACAACCAATGGCTGTAGATAGTCGAGGTCACATGTTTCCTATTGAAAGTGGAGCTCCAGTCTGCAGCCAGACCCCCTCTCTTTTAACATAACAGACAATGGCTGCAGCCAATGGAGGTCACATGTTTCCTGTTGAAAGTAGAGCTCCAATCTGCAGCCAGACCCCCTCTCCTTTAACATAACAGCCAATGGCTGCATTCAGGGGAGGTCACATGTTTCATGTTGAACGCGGAGCTCCAGCCAGACCCCTCTCCTTTAATGTAACAACCAATCAATGGCTGTAGATAGTCGAGGTCACATGTTTCCTAGTGAAAGTGGAGCTCCAGTCTGCGGCCAGACCCCCTCTCCTTTATTATAATAGCCAATAGATGCAGACAGCGGAGGTCACATGCTTCCTGTTGAACGTAGAGCTCCAGACTACAGCCAGACCCCTCTCCTTTTATGTAACAAACAACCAATGGCTGCGATAGTGGAAGTCACGTGTTTCCTGTTGAAAGTGGAGCTCCAGTCTGCAGCCCGACGTTTAATTTTTTTAAAGCCAATGTCTGATCAACTTCCGCCCCACTGCGCCTTCTTCCCGCCCTTTTACTTCAAGCCCTGCCAGCCTTCCGCCGGAAGTGGGTGGAGCGCGACTGACAGGCGCCAATGACCAGCCTCGGGGCGCGCAGGCGCAGAGGCGGGAAGCTGCTGGTTTTGTTGATGTTGTGCTGGAGTTCATTGTTTTCAGGCTGAGCTGGGATCACGTTGCCGTGTGCGGGAGGCTGAGGGGCCGGGAGAGCGTACAGAGGAGCCCAATGAGGGTCTGATGGAAAAGGCCAAGGAGCTGGTGAGTGCTGCAGGCCTGAGGTGAGGTAGGGTGGGGGAGGGGGCTTTGTTGTCAGTGTTGAGCTGCAGTGAGGCCTGGCTGGGGTCCTGCTCCATGTCACCCCCCTAGGCTGTGTCTGACTGGAGGAGCCAGGCTTCACCAACTGTGGGGGGACTATAAGGCTCAGCCTGTGAGGGAAGCTAGCAGGGCATGCTGGGAGTTGTAGTCCCACCACAGCTTAAGAGCTCAGGCTGCATCTCCTCAGCATGTTCCCAGTCTTCCCTGCCAGCCTGAGACGGCCAGGACATCCTGGGACTTGTAGTTCCTATGATCTGGAGAAGGGGTGATTACCCCCAATCGTTGTGTGATTTGGATCTTCTCTGACTACAGATACAATATAAAGTAGAACTCTAGGCAAAACTGCCTTTTCTTATTGGATAGAGTAATGGAGGGTCATAACCCACGACAGTTCCCCTCCAATTTGTGTCCCATTGGGGAGATTTCCCTTCATTTCCTGTTCTTTAACCAAAACAGGAAGTGAGGGGCAATCCCTCCAAAGTGAGTTGTCACCAGAACTGATGTCCCCATTGAAAGATCTCCCTTCACTTTCCGCTCTATAACCAAAACAGGAAGTAAGGGGCAATTCCTCCAAAGTGAGTTTTCATCAGAACTGTTGTCCCCATTGGAAGATCTCCCTTTACTTTCCGCTCTATAACCAAAACAGGAAGTAAGGGGCAATCCCGCCAAAGTGAGTTGTCACCAGAACTGATGTCCCCATTGGAAGATCTCCCTTCACTTTCCGCTCTATAACCAAAACAGGAAGTAAGGGGCAATCCCTCCAAAGTGAGTTGTCACCAGAATTGATGTCCCCATTGGAAGATCTCCCATCACTTCCTGTTCTATAACCAAAACAGGAAGCGAGGGGCAATCCCTCCAAAGTGAGTTGTCACCAGAACTAATGTCCCCATTTGAAGATCTCCCTTCACTTCCTATTCTATAACCAAAATAGGAAGTAAGGAGCAATCCCTCCAAAGTGAGTTGTCACCAGAACTGTTGTTCCCATTGAAAGATCTCCCTTCACTTCCTGTTCTATAGCCAAAACAGGAAGCGAGGGGCAATCCCTCCAAAGTGAGTTGTCACCAGAACTGATGTCCCCATTGAAAGATCTCCCTTCACTTTCTGCTCTATAACCAAAACAGGAAGTGAGGGGCAATCCCTCCAAAGTGAGTTGTCACCAGAACTAATGTCCCCATTTGAAGATCTCCCTTCACTTCCAATTCTATAACCAAAACAGGAAGCGAGGGGCAATCCTTCCAAAGTGAGTTCTCACCAGAACGGATGTCCCCATTGGAAGATCTCCCCTCTATTCCAGTTCTGGTGACAACCTAAAATTTGGGATTTACTTTCATTCTTGGTGGTAAGGGTAAACAGGACAAACAAAGAGGGGTAATGTCCCTAATGGAGAGAGCAGACAGCCATAGAAACCCGCTAGCGGTTCAAATCCTTCTGCACTCTATCCACAGCTAAAAAAATAAGTGTGGGGGTTGTCACCAGAACAGAAATAGAGGGGACAACTTCCACTGGGAACACTAGGTCTGATGACAACTCGCTTTGGAAAGATGTCTTCTCACTTCCTGTTTTGGTTAAAGGACAGGAAGTGAAGGGAAAACTCCCCAATGGCACACAGATGGCAAACCAACCTGACGGGTTATAACCCTCCCTAGACTCTATCCAGAATGGAGGGGGGGGGGGGGGGGTTGCCTATAGTTGTTTAGGTTAACCAGTCAAGGACACTGGATGTGCTACACATGCCCACAAACCTCATCAAAGCTCACAGGGGGTTGATTATTGTGCTGAATATTGTGCAGCTCTGCATGGTACGGCTACTTTCACCCCCCGGTTCACATCTGTGCTGGTGGTGCCGCTGCGGATCCACACAAAAATCCATGCAGCCGCACCACCCACACAGAGAAATGCGGACCCGCGGGTGCTATTAGTTCTAATGGCACGTCGCCCGCACTGGAAAACGCAACCGTACTGGGAACCGAGGTTCCCATGCGGGCTGCGGTTTCAGAAGTGCAGGGACTTCTTCTCTGGGTGTCACGGGCACAGGAGTCCATTCAAATGAATGGGCTCTCGTGCCCACGCAAAACGCAGCCCACACGGCTGCATGGATGTGAACCGGGGTCACACTGCTCAGTTGCAAAAACACAGTTCTATGCATTTTTGGTGCATTTTGCACCTGTGATAAAAATGACGCGACTCGAAAAAGCACCAAAATGCAGCCACAGGTGCGTTTTTAATGCTTTTTTTGCTGCATTTTCCATTCATTTCAATGCAAAGGTGCGTTTTTGCCACTTTTTTTTTTTACCGCATATAAAAATGCAGCTTGCAGGGCTTTGAAAAACACATCAGACTCGCAACTGAGCAGTGTGAAGACTTCCATAGGATTTAATGGTCATATGTTTTTCTTCCACATTTTTAACGCCTAACCAGGGGCGGACTGACAACTCATGGGGCCCCCGGGCAATAGGGGATCATGGGGCCCCTGTGTCCTTGCCCACACTCAAAAAAGCCTATGAAAAAGGTACCAGGGGCATCTCATGGGGTCCCTACTGACCCCCAGCCCTCGGGCAGTGCCCGAGTTTCCAAATGATCAGTCCACCCCTGTGCCTAACCAATCGGCTTTCTTTTTTTTTTTGTCAAAGTTTAATTGAACAAGCTGAAGTTAGGAGCTGATTGGCTCCCATGCACAGCTGCACCAGTTTTAGTAAATCAACCCCAAGCTGTGGGTAATGTGTCCTCTTTTCTGCTGCATCCCCCCTCCCCCTTCCGATACCGATTCATTTTTGGCTGTGAAAATGAAGCCAGGGCTTGCTGTGTACATTCATACAGATCCAGCCTCTGCTGCTGTCAACAGAACCCCATGTGACTCCTCTGTGTTTACCAACAATGTGTAGACAGGAAGTAGAGAGATACAAAGTATCAATGTTTACAAACATTCTTCAATTATGAGATGGATATAAAGTTACATTGTTACTTTTGTATCTATTCTCTTCCCTTCATCTGCAGAGCTGAGGGATAAGCTTCCGCCTGTATATGTCAGCTAAAGTAGAACTCCAGGCAAAACTTTTTTTTTTTTCTTCATTTTGGATAGAGCAAGGAAAGGTTATAACTCCTGCCAGATTTTTTGTTTTTTTTTTGCATCTGTGTCCCATTGCAGAGATTTCCCTTCACTTCCCATCCCATAGTCCAACAGGAAGAGAAATCTCTATAAATTAAGGGAATTCCTTAGGGACCCCCCCCCCCAAGTCATCAGAGTTAGTGTCCCCATTGAAAGATTTCCCCTCCATTACTTTTCTGGGGACAACCCAAAATGTGGGATTTTCTTTTACTTTCAATGAGGATGGTAAACAGGACAAGTAGAGAGGGTGAATCTTCCCTAACCCCCCCAGTTCACATTTATGCGGCCGTGCGGGTCGCGTTTTGCACGAGAGCCCATTCATTTGAATGGACTCCCGTGCACTGTGACACACAGGAAAGAAGTCCCTGCACTTCTTTGGAAACTGCAGTCCGCACGGGAACCTTGGTTCCCAGTACGGTTGCACTTTCCAGTGCGGGCGGCATGCCATTAGAACTAATGGCACCCACCCGTGGGTCCGTATTTCTCTGTGCGGGTGGTGCGGCTGCACGGATCGTGGTGATCCGCAGCGGCACCACCCGCACAGATGTGAACCTAGGGGCACAGATAGCAATAAAAACTGACAGGGGTTCTAATCCATCTCTACTCTATCCAAAAAAAAAAAAGTTTTGCCTTTTAGTTATACTTTAAGGACCAGTTCACACTATAGAAATGCAGTCCAGATGCGTTCCGGACACGTTTCCGCATTCATGGTTTTTAATGCGTTTTTGGCACATTCTGGTACGTTTGTGATGCATTCCAGTTCATGTTTTCCCCTCTCTTTTTCTTCAGTTTAAATAGGGTCATTTTGATGCATTTTACCGCATTTCAGTACAGTTCTGTACAGGAAAAATGCAGCATGTTCTACTTTTTTTTTTTTGTCACTGCATCCGGAACACACTGGAACTGCAAGCACTGCTGTGCACACTGAAACGTATGTAGTGTGAACTGGCCCTTAAAGAACTAGTTTACACCAGATGCAGTCCAGTGAGCTTTTTTTTTTTTCTGCATAAAAAATGCATGCACAGTGTTTTCCATGTATTCCAGTAGCCCTAGTTCACACCAGTGCAGTCAGTTCCTGTGAGTTTCCGGTGCAGAAAAAAAAAGTAGAACATGCTGCATTTTTTGTCTGCACAAGACTGTACTGGAACATGGCAAACTGCATCAAAACTGCACCGGAACAGAGTGTGGTGTGAACTGTAAACAAAAACATATCTGGATTGCATCTAGAGTGCGTTTTTTGAGGTCCTTGGGGCCAGTTCACACTACATGCATTTAACTGTACTTTTTTTTTTTTGCATCCAAAATGCACAGAAAGTAGGTTATATGGTTGTCAATGTCATAGTTCACATCAGTGCTTGCAGTTCCAGTGCGTTCCGGCTGCAGAAAAAAAGTAGAACAGACTGCATTTTTCCTGTACAGAACTAGTGGAATGCAGTAAAACGCACTGTAAGGCACATGTCCCTATTTACATTGAAGAAAAAGAGAGGGGGAAAAAACACACTGGAACGTGCATACAGAAATCTGCATCTGCACTGTTTCTATGGCCTGAACCGACCCTAAAGCAGTCTGACTAAAAACATTTTTTAAAAATAAAATTTGTCTGTTTAACCCTTTATAAACCCTTAGTTTACCCTAGCCCCCCCCCCCCCCAATTAACAAATTTACTGGAACTTATTTCAGTTTTAAATTTTATATTCACTATTAATATATAAACTTTTTTTTTTCTTTTGGTTTTTTTCTTTTTTTTTTTTTTTTAAGGGATAAGTTTACCTTTTAAAAAAAAAAAAAAAGGCTGCTTTGACACTTTTTCGTTGTAAAAACACGTTCTAACATCTTCGCAGTGCGTATTGCACCTGTGAAAAAAGTGGCTCAAAAATGGCTCCAAAAACGCAGCCAACTTTTTTGATGTGGCTTAATTTCAATGGGGAGGTGAGTTTTTTATTTTACCACACCAAACATGCAGGAAAAATGACGCAAGCAGGGTTTTACAAAATGCAACAGACTTGCAACTGGTCATTGTGGAGCGTTCCATAGGATTTCATGGTCGTGTGTTTTTTGTTTTTTTTTTCTTCTGCTTTTTTTAACACAAGAGCAGAAGGAAAACAGATAAGTGTGAAAACAGCCTGAATGCACCGTTTTGCAGGTAAATAAAAAAATACATTTATTTATGTTTCTTAGGTGCCTGTAAAGCTTTACACCCGTGATTAGCAGATCGCTGTGCGATGTCAGGGTCCCCTGATCAGCAGATCGCTGTGCGATGTCAGGGTCCCCTAATCAGCAGATCGCTGTGCGATGTCAGGGTCCCCTGATCAGCAGATCGCTGTGCGATGTCAGGGTCCCCTGATCAGCAGGTCGCTGTGCGATGTCAGGGTCCCCTGATCAGCAGGTCGCTGTGCGATGTCAGGGTCCCCTGATCAGCAGGTCGCTGTGCGATGTCAGGGTCCCCGTGATCAGCAGGTCGCTGTGCGATGTCAGGGTCCCCGTGATCAGCAGATCGCTGTGCGATGTCAGGATCCCGTGATCAGCAGATCGCTGTGCGATGTCAGGGTCCCGTGATCAGCAGATCGCTGTGCGATGTCAGGGTCCCCTGATCAGCAGATCGCTGTGCGATGTCAGGGTCCCCTGATCAGCAGATCGCTGTGCGATGTCAGGGTCCCCTGATCAGCAGATCGCTGTGCGATGTCAGGATCCCCTGATCAGCAGATCTTCCAATGGGGACACTAGTTCTGGTGATGGGGGACACTAGTTCTGGTGATGGGGGACACTAGTTCTGGTGATGGGGGACACTAGTTCTGGTGATGGGGGGACACCAGAGATTTCCTCACTTTAGAGGGATTTCCTCTCACTCCCTGTTTTGACTATAGGACAGGAAGTGAAGAGAAATCTCTCCAATGGGACCCAGGTGGCAGAGAAAAACCTGACAGGGATTATAACCCTCCCTAAGGCTGCCCATACACTATACAATTTTCTGTACAATTTCCTTTAGATTTACCTTCAATTATGTAGTGCAAGGGCCTTCCTAATTGGATACAACTGAAAGTGTTGTTAGTTTTGACCTCCTATTATATGGTTTTTGGTAAATATAAACCAAAAATCTCAGGAAAATTGTATAATGTATGTCCAGCCTTGGGATAGGTCCACACCTAAGTGGCTCTGCGTGCTATGTTTGCATGGGCACAACAGACTATTGGTTTGAATGGGCTGCTGTGCCTGTGGACCATGCGGGAAAAAAAAAAAAAGGTCCTTGCACCTTTTTAGCCACTTGCGGACCAGCAACGTACCCGTACTTCGCTGGACTTCTGGTGGTTGTATTGGAGTGATGCCTGCAGCTGCATGCGTCACCCCCAGTTCAGTTTTTTAAAGCCAACGGTCGGCTCTCTTGTACAAGCGACCAGAACAGCTACTAGCCACTCAATTGCTTGTACAAGCAGCAGAAGGGGACATCCCGCCGCTCTCTCAGGATCTACCGTCCCATCGGGAGTCCCGAACAACCAGCCAGCATGTCCGCCGGCAGGCCAGACAGCCGAACAAAGCCAGAACCGGCTTTTGCTGTCACAGGATGTTTACTATATTTGTGACAGCAATAAAAGCGATCAAAAAAATAAAGTGACAGTGTAAAAAAAAAATAATAATAAAAAAAAAAAAATGAAAGTGCCCTCACCCCCCCCCCCCCCCATGCTCCTGCGCAAAGGCGAATGCACACGTCTGTCCAGCACACATGCAAACAGTGATCGGCCCATACCATACATGTGAGGTATCGCTACAATCACCAGATCATGGGCAGTAATTCTAGCACTAGACCTCCTCTATAAATCTAAATTGGTAACCTGTAAAGGCTTTTAAAGCTTTGCCTATGAATAGTAAACATTACGCCATCTTTTACTGTTGCACGGGCGTGCACAATTTGAAAGCGTGACATGTTTGGTATCTATTTACTCGGCATAACATAATCTTTTATATTTACAAAAAATATTGGTATGTATTGGGGTTTTTTTTTGTTTTGTTTTTTTTGCAATAGAATTCTAAAAAGTGCATTTTCCCCAAAAGTTGCATTTGAAAAACTGCTTTGCAAATACAGTGTGACATTACAAAACTAAAAAAAAAAAAATTATTCTCTAGGGCCTCTGCTTTCAAAAATATATACACCGTGTTCCAAATTATTATGCAAATATTTTTCTCATTTAAATTGATGTAAATAACAGTCAGCATAATTCTCATGTTATCAACTATTAAGAGTACAAGTCACATTTTATTGCACAAACCTCCTAATGATAACAGGATTTTTGTTCCAAATTATTACACACCGTAAGTTTCAAAACACTTTATAGGTTGTAAAGAACTGAAAATTGTCATTTGTTGTGTTCGCAGCATATTTACTGAAATCAAAAGCTATTTCAATCAAACTTTTAACAACATTTTAACTTTTTAAACATTTGAAGCGGTCACGTTACATTGTAACATAGGACCTGTTATTTGATAGCAGCTTCACAAGTCTTGCATCTATTGAACTTGGGAGTTTTTGGACAGTTTCTGCTTGAATTTGTTTGCAAGATGTCAGAATAGCCCCCCAGAGCTGCTGTTTGGATGTAAACTGCCTCCCACCCTCATAGATCTTTTGCTTGAGGATGCTCCAAAGGTTCTCAATAGGATTGAGGTCAGGGGAGGATGGAGGCCACACCATGACTTTCTCTCCTTTTATCCCCATAGCAGCCATTGATGCAGAGGTATTATTTGCAGCATGAGATGGTGCATTGTCATGCATGAAGATGATTTTATTACAGAAAGCATAGTTCTTCCTTCTGTACCAGGGAAGTTATAAATTCCTCATTATATATTGTGATGAAGCCCTCAACTTATATAGTGTATAAAATACCTTCTTACTTCAAAATTATTGTGAAATTCCCAAATTAAATAATTAATTCCTTCTTAAATTCTACCAACCTATACAAATAACTAGTGCAAGATTCCCACACACAAATTATAAGCCCCCTAGTGGTAAACCGTGATAATTAACTAATGACACTTTATCTGTGCAAAGTGATAAATATATTCAATTGTATAAAATAAAACAGTTCAAAAACCAATTCAAAAAAACTTGTGATGCCACACTGTGCAAAATATTAATAAGTGTTCAATACACAGTGATTAAACTTCACTCCATGCTGCAATTGTGCTCTTCGGGATACTCTGATGTGACTCCCCTGGATTTAGCCAAAATGCCCCCTCACCTTCCACATTCGACCCTTGCGGGTCACAAAGCTTTAAATATATAATATCTCAGCCAGGTTTTCACACTCCACTGACTCCACCGACTCAATTAAGATCCTCCTCCAAGCAATGATTTCCTCTCAAATCACTTCCTCATAATATGGACTTAGACACAGGGCGTATCTCGAGTGCCCCCAGTGCTATGTATGGCTTGTATAAGAAGTGCCATACATACAGGGCGTGGTCTGTGACTTCTTATACAAGCCATACATAGCACTGGGGGCACTCGAGATACGCCCTGTGTCTAAGTCCATATTATGAGGAAGTGATTTGAGAGGAAATCATTGCTTGGAGGAGGATCTTAATTGAGTCGGTGGAGTCAGTGGAGTGTGAAAACCTGGCTGAGATATTATATATTTAAAGCTTTGTGACCCGCAAGGGTCGAATGTGGAAGGTGAGGGGGCATTTTGGCTAAATCCAGGGGAGTCACATCAGAGTATCACGAAGAGCACAATTGCAGCATGGAGTGAAGTTTAATCACTGTGTATTGAACACTTATTAATATTTTGCACAGTGTGGCATCACAAGTTTTTTTGAATTGGTTTTTGAACTGTTTTATTTTATACAATTGAATATATTTATCACTTTGCACAGATAAAGTGTTATTAGTTAATTATCACGGTTTACCACTAGGGGGCTTATAATTTGTGTGTGGGAATCTTGCACTAGTTATTTGTATAGGTTGGTAGAATTTAAGAAGGAATTAATTATTTATTTTGGGAATTTCACAATAATTTTGAAGTAAGAAGGTATTTTATACACTATATAAGTTGAGCGCTTCATCACAATATATAATTTGTTTGCACATATCTTGAGGTATAAAGAATAGGTGATAGCAGCTAACTTTGGGTTAAAGATTCTGTGGAGCGCAGGGGGATCCTTTCTATATTTATAAACTCCTCATACTTTGCAGAGGCCATCTTTACACCTTAGGGGACCCTAAACGGCCCAACCAGCTCTGTTCCCATGAATCCGGCCCAAAACATGACTCCACCACCGCCTTGCTGACGTCGCAGCCTTGTTGGAACAGGGTGGCTGTCCACCAACCATCCACTACTCTATCCATCTGGACCATCCAGGGTTGCACGGCACTCATCAGTGAACAGGGCTGTTTGAAAATTAGTCTTCATGTATTTTTCTGCCCAATGCAGCCGTTTCTGCTTCTGAGCATTGGTTAGTGGTGGCCGAATAGAAGATTTATGCACAGTTGCAAGACTCTGGAGGACTCTACAACTTGATGTCCGTGGGACTCCAGAGGCACCAGCAGCTTCAAATATCTGCTTGCTGCTATGTAATGGTATTTTAGCAGCTGCTCTCTTGATCCGATGCATGGATCTGGCAGAAATCTTCCTCAATGTGCCTTTATCTGCACCAACCCATCTGTGCTCTGAATCAGCCGCAAATCTCTTCATAGTGCGATGATCACGCTTAGGTTTTCGTGAAATATCTAATGTTTTCATACCTCGTCCAAGGCATTGAACTATTTCACTCTTTTCGGCAGCATATTTATTTCAGGTACTTATATAGCGCCGTCCATTTATTTAACACTTTACATATATATTGTACATTCACATCAGTCCCTAACCCTCAAGGGGTGTACAATCTAAGGTCCATATTGCTTGAAAATGGTGCTCTGCTTAATAATGTGGAACACCCTCCTTTAGTAGTTTTTCCTTTTAATTGGGCTCACCGGCCAATCTAATTATCACAGGTGTCTGAGATTGTTTTCAGTAATCAAAAGAGCCCTGACACACAATGCCATCCATGAGTTAAACTGAAAAACAAAATATTTAATCTTTGCGACACTTGTATAGAATTTGCATAATAATTTGGAACGCGGTGTAATGTTTGGGGTTCTAAAACTTCTTTTTTTTTTTTTTCTAGTACAAAATACAGATTTTAAAATGTAAGCAAAAAATGCCAGAAATAACTTGGGGCTGAAGTGGTTAAAATCACAGCCAAGGAAGGAAAGGAAATTGCATGGTGCTTTCCAGCAACCGAAAATGCACTGTGTATTCAGATGCAAGGGAGTGCCATTAAGAATGAATGGCAGCCTTGTATGTCTGCAAAAGAGCAATGTGGTTTGGCTGTAGGTGCGATTTACATTCTTTCCCCCACCCGCAGAAGTGTGACCCTAGCCTTAGGCTGGGCATACACTATACAATTTTCTTACAATTTTTTTCTCCAATTTCTGCCCAGTTTCTTTTAGATTTACCTTCAACTGTGTAGTGCAAGGGCCTGCCTAATTGGTTACAATTGAAAGTGTTGTTTAGGTTTGACCTCCTATTATATGTTTTTTGGCAAATCTAAAGCAACATTCTCAGGAAAATTGTATAATGTATGGCCAGCTTTAAACCGGCCATACATGGGTCAAATTCCAAAAGAATTTTCATTCGAATTTCTCGCCATTAGTGGACCACAGCAATGACCGATTTTCAAGTGACCATCGAGTTTGGGTGATCGGCATGTTGGAAATTGTTTTTAAATTAACAGAGTTTCTAATCAATAATGGGAGAATCGTGTGAGAAATGTAATAGAAAAAGAAATGAGCTGTGACCTGGAAAGAAAAGAAAATTCTTTTCTGTAGCATCGTGTTGTGAAATTAAAAGCTTGGTTGGTCGAATTTTGAAATCAATGGTGGCGCCATCGAATTACAAAATGCACAACATTTCTGATTTTCTAAAGAAAGTCTGTTCTGAATCCATGTATGGCCTACATTAGTTCTACTTTAAAAAAATAAATACATAAAAATTGTCTGTTTTCCATAGTCAGTCCTAATTAACCTCTTGCCCTCCAGAGGATTTACCCTCCTTCTTGACCAGACCATTTTTTGCGATATGGTGCTGCTTTACTTTGACAATTGCGCAGTTATGCAACACTGTACTAAATTTGTCATTTTTTCCCCACAAATTTATTTTTTTAAAAATTTATTTCAGGTACTTATATAGCGCCGTCAATTTACGCAGCACTTTACATATATATTGTACATTAACCACTTGCCCTCCTGAGGATTTACCCCCCTTAATGACCAGGCCTCTTTTTGCTACTCGGCGCTGCACTAATTCAACTGACAATTACGCGGTCATGCAATGCTGCACCCAAACGAAATTTTTGTCTTTTTTTTTTCACACAAATAGAGCTTTCTTTCGGTGTAATTTGATCACCTGTGCGCTTTTTATTTTTCACGCTATAAACAAAAAAAGACCAAAAATATTGAAGAAAAACGATATTTTTTACTTTCAGCTATAAAAAATATATAGTAAACTCAAAGTTGGTTATAAATTTAGGCCAAAATGTATTCTGCTCCATGTTTTTGGTAAAAAAAAATCAAATAAGTGTATATTGATTGCTTTGTGTGGAAGTTATAGCGTCTACAAACTATGGTATAGATACTGCAATTTACGCCATTTTTCTACTATACAGCGCTGCGCTAGTTTAACGGACAATTGCGCGGTCATGCAATACGGTACATAAATTAAATTGACGTCCTTTTTCTCCCACAAATTGAGCTTTCTTTCGGTGGTATTTGATCACCTGTGCGTTTTAATTTTTTGCGCTATAAAAAAAAGGCTGACAATTTTGAGAAAAAAGCAATATTTTGGACTTTTTGCTATAAAACGTCCAGTAAAAAAAATTTAAAAATCAAATTTCATCATAAATTTCGGCCAAAATGCATTCTGTGACATGTTTTTGGTAAAAAAAAAAAACCCAATACGTGTAAATGAATTGGTTTACGTGAAAGTTATAGCATTTACAAATGGCGGGAAAGATACTTGGATTTTTTTTTTTTAATACTATTAATGGCGGCGATCAGTGACTTATGCCGGCGATCAGCGACTTATGGCGGGACTGCGGCGGACATTCTGACACTGGGGGGGAACTGATTTGGGGTCACTAACTTTCCCAGTGACACCAATACAGTGATCAATGCAAAAAAAAAACCACTGACACTGTACTAATGACATGGGGCAGGAAGGAATTAACATGTGGGGTGATCAAAGGGTTAACTGTATGCTGTGTATGTTATACATTGTGTGTTCTACTAGGGAGACATGCTGTGCAGAGAGATACAAAGCAGCATGTCCATGCTGACAGGAGAGAGACCTGTGTTGTTTACACACAGATCTTTCCCGTCAGCTTAGCTACCGATCACCAAGTCCAGGTGGGAACCGGTGGTTGACATCCCAAGCAGCCAATAGCGGCGCAGGTAGGTTATACATGATTTTTCACAGCTGTGCTGCCCTGTAGCAGTACATCTGCTATAGGATGGCGGGCAAGCAGTTAACGCAGTCTGCCCTTTCTCCCTTCAACTATTTTTTTCCTACTTTTTACATTTTTGTTCTATTAACCATTAATATTTAACTTTTTTTCACTTTTTTAATTTGTTTTGTGTGTTCATTTTTTGGTGTTGCACACAAAAAAGTATAAAGTTGGGGAAAAAAACCCTTCGTTTAAATGTAATGTCAATATCTTTGCAATGCTTACTACTAGAATTATGATTTTACAGTCATTTATACAGGACAAGTTATGGAATAAAATGTCATGTTTTACAGTAAGGGCTCATGTCCACGGGGCGTTTGGAGAACTCATCTGAATGATGGAAACTGACTGCTGGAAAACGTAGGTTAAAAAAAGTCAGTTTAGCCGCGTTTATGAGCGTTTGCGTTTAGAAGCGGTTTTAAAAGATAACCTCAGAAGACCTTCCCAAATGCCCAGAATGCACTGAAAAACAGTAAAAAATTATTTATTTCAGACATTTTGAGAGAAATAGAGCAGAAGCAGAGAGAGCCGTATGTGTTGAGATTTCCTGTCTTTTCTGGTTGTATTCACTATGGATCCCATCATGAGCATAATGCGGCGCGTTCTACCATTTTTTAGGGATATGGCCGTTGTGACCGGACGAGACTCTGTCACTGTGAAATTTGTCAGTTAAAGGACACAGGGTGTGCACATTGGCTGAGTGCAGGACTACGGAGTATAGCTGTTGAGTGGAGAAAACTGCTTTTGCAGGTTTTTCCAGGTTTTGGTATTCCTGGAAGGGGCTCCGTAGTTTGGAGATTCCATAGTGTCTTGGGTGGGATGGAATCTCCAACCCAATGTCCGGTTTTGTGGAGGAACAGCAGGGTGTGTGCCCCGCTGCACACAGGCCTTATAATGGAGGCTTAGGAATACCTCAGGGCTCCAACCAGGAGAGACAGGAGGTCTCCTACAGGAGTCAGAGAGGCTGCAGGTGGCCCCCGAAGTATGAAGGTCTGTAAGAGACCGTTAATGGCCTGAGGACTTGGCCAAAGGAGTCTTGTGTGGCTCTAAGCTGTGTACCTGAAAGAGCTGGTGGTCAGAAGGACCAGTAACTACAGTAGCAGTGCTGCTGAAGAGTAGCCATGTGGGCTAGTATTTTCATTTGGACTTTGTGTATTTTACTGGAGAAGAATCCCTGTGTTGGACTTTTGTTTTTCCTTTCCTATTAATAAAAGTGGGCTACCGAACCCTGAAAATAGTTCCTGACTGGCGTGAACTCCCTTGAAAACGCATCTACCACTAAGCTAGACATCCCCAAATGTTAATGGCGTCCTCTGGAAGCTCCGGTCAGCCATCTTCCCACAGATATATATTGTGACAGTGTGGCAATCTGTCACCCAGGATTCTCAACAAGGCAGGTTGAGGGGCTACAGGGTAAGTGTTTGATACGGAGGAAAGTGGCTTTTCACTTTCCTCCTTTGTTTGTAAGGTCCATTTTGGGATCTGGAACCTGGAGATTTCAAAGAGATCTGGGAGGAATGAAATATCCAATCCTGGGACCAGGTTTTGGGAATGGCCAGGAGACTGATTGCACAGGTGTTTGCAGGCCTTTTCATAGAGTCAGGACCAGGGTTCTGGGCTCCACCCCGGCAGATAGGAGTCAGGAGGGCTCCACCCCGGCAGATAGGAGTCAGGAGGGCTCCACCCCGGCAGATAGGAGTCAGGAGGGCTCCACCCCGGCAGATAGGAGTCAGGAGGGCTCCACCCCGGCAGATAGGAGTCAGGAGGGCTCCACCCCGGCAGATAGGAGTCAGGAGGGCTCCACCCCGGCAGATAGGAGGGCTCCACCCCGGCAGATAGGAGGGCTCCACCCCGGCAGATAGGAGGGCTCCACCCCGGCAGATAGGAGGGCTCCACCCCGGCAGATAGGAGGGCTCCACCCCGGCAGATAGGAGGGCTCCACCCCGGCAGATAGGAGGGCTCCACCCCGGCAGATAGGAGGGCTCCACCCCGGCAGATAGGAATCAGGAGGGCTCCACCAAGGAGAGGTGGAAGCCAAAAGCGGCAAGGAGCTGCTTGGGAGTAGCTGTGTGCTAGTGACCAGCTGTGTGCGAGAGCCACATTTTTGAAAGAGTCTGCAGGAGGCAGACGTAAGCCTGAATAGGAAGTCCAGTGGAAGATTGTGTATATCTGAGAGAGCCAGGAGGCTGAATTTTGTTTATGTGGATGATAGATACCCCTGTGTGGGAAACTTCTGATGTTTTGAACTCTCATTTAAATAAAAGTGGGCTAAAAAGGCCTTAAAAAAAGAAAGCGAGTTGCTGTGTGCGTTTACCCAAGCTCTACCATTTGAAGCGAGTTCCCACAATATATATATATACATATACACTGTAGTGTGCCCTGGCTATTGATTGGTTAGAGAAAATTGGTCTCTGACAAGATGAATTCTATACTGTTTCTGGTTCCCATAAAAACTGCATAATGCCGTGTGGACTAGTGCTGACGTTTACACATCCAATATCATATATAAATATAGAAAAAATTGATAAAACATAAATACAAATCTTTAAGTATAACCTATTAACCTGTGCGCAGGCAGAGTCCATATCAGTCTTTCTCAACTTTTCCAACACAGAGGAACCCTTGAAACAACTTTCAGGTTTCAGGGAACCTCTTCTAAAAATGACTATATCTACAACTCATGATACATTAGTGTGATGGTCAGTGGAAAGAATGCCCCTTACACTTGTGGTCATTGGGAAGAATTCCCCCCTTACAGATAAAAAATTATTAATGGTGTCAGTGGGAACTTCTCTGAAAGTCAGAAATTGCTCAAGGAACCCCTAACAAACTCTGGAGGAACCCTAGAGTTGCATGGAATTCTGGTTGAGAAACCCTGGTCCTTATGGTTAGGTCATGCTCTGAGCAACCATGCCTCATTGATTCATCCACCAATCCACACATGCCATCTAGTGTTCAATTTAGAGATGACCACCTAAATGCACTAATCATTTGTAATCTACATATATAATCCCTCCTCCTACACTATATTCCTTTAGTCCAGGGGCGGACTGACCATTTGGAAACTCGGGCACTGCTCGAGGGCCCGGGGTCAGTAGGGGGCCCCATGAGATGCCCCTGGTACCTTTTTCATAGGCTTTTTTGAGTTTTGGGCAAGGACACAGGGGCCCCATGATCCCCTATTGCCCGGGGGCCCCATGAGTTGTCAGTCCACCCCTGCTGTAGTCTTACCAAAATACTAAAAATAAAACCTAAAAATAGAATAGTATGAAAACCTACTTAAAATCCCCCAAGGAGCCCCCTATTGAACCCCTTATTATAATCTATTGGGGTTATACATATTTCCCTTTACTGAATTAATAGGTTTTGGATTCTAGGTCTCCTCATTGGCATTTTTTCTTCGCTTCAGTGCCCTACAGGAAGCTCTCTCCCCTATTTCTGCATGTGGACTCAATAGTGTTCTCAGCCCCAGAAAACCTAGTATTGGCTATTCCTTTTCAAAAATCAGTAAGGAAGCAATTCAAATCTATATCTATATTTAATCTTTGCAGTGCCATAGAATCCAACTCATATACCCATCTCATTTCATTTCTTGAAATTGTTTCACAAGATCGCTTCCCCTCCCACTGCCTGGTTACCTTATCTTTACCTATAAAGGAGAGATAAGGATCCTGATTGTGTGCCACCCTAAAGTGGTTGGACAGGCTATGTTTTCTATACCCATTTTGGATGTTAGTAATGTGTTCTCCAGTGCATTTGGATAATTTTCTGGTTGTGCGTCCAATATAATCTAATCCGCATGGACACATTAAGTATGTGACATGCTTATTATCACACGTGATTAATTTTTTTATATCATATCTTTTACCTGATGTCTTCCAGGACAGCCCCTTGAGACGTAGAGCTCCTCCTTCCAGGACAGGAAACATGTAAGCCCAGAACCTTAAAAGGCGGACCTCCAGGCCTCCCTCTTCAGTATTCGTGTTTCCTTCAGAAGCATAGGTTACAAGTTTTAGGAATCTGTTAGGATCCCTAAGCTCAAGGGTGGTGCTGGTGCTCAAGGGTGGTGCTGGTGGATCCTGTTTAGGTAAGTACCTCCTCCTTGCCTGGCGTGATCCCTCCATTTCAGTAGAGGAGTGGGGCTGTGCTCCTGTTTGCCTTGCAGTCCTTAGAGGAGGAGGACTGCCAAGGGTGTCCAGCGCTACAGCATCCTGACGGGTGGGCGGACACAATTTCCGGGAGGCAGAGCAATTGCGCTCCAAGCTGGTTAAACTGGAAGTTCTGGTCGTGGTGACGTCATCGGCAGGTGCCGATAGACTCGTCATTTCGGCCTTCTTGGTGGCGCAGGCAACAGTGCTCGGGTGGCTGGTGTAGCATGAAGAGACCCAGTAGAGGCTGTGGCTACCACACGACAATTAATATAATGGAGGGCCCTGCCTCCCCCCCACCAGCAGCAGACGAACTCTGGGTCCTCAGGCATCGGCTCCTCTCAGGTAGGCTTGGGGACTTTTGGCTCCCTCTTGCTGATTCCTAGGATTGGTCTTTTTTCCCAATCTCTGAGTCTCAGGTGACACTGGGGCACACTTCCGTTTTCTCCCCCAGCTCAGTGGTGTTTGGAATGAGGAGCCTGGGCTGATTATCTTATGTGTTGTTTTTATTCTTGTTGTAGGTTAAAACTCAGGACAAGACACAGAATCAGGCCCCCAAAAGGAAGTGTGCAGTTTGTACGGCAAAATTGGGTTCAGCTTAGGAAAAGTCCTTATGCCGCAATTGTGTGCATAGCCTAATTAAGGACGAGTCATTTCCAGCCTGCCATGGGGTTCTCACCTCCATTAAGGATGACATTATTATTATTATTATTATTATACAGTTTTTATATAGCGGCAATGATTTGCTCAGCGCTGTACATTATAATGGAAGACAGTACACGAGACAGTACAGTAACAATACAATTCAATACACAAGGGGTTCGAGGGCCCTGCTCCTTGGAGCTTACAATCTAGGAGGGAGGGGATAGTGGTACAGGAGGAAATAGCTGTGGGGATGGAGTGGTAGGAAGAGTGGAGGAGATCGGCAATTAGCTGAGGGCGAGGTAGGCTTCCCTGAAGAGATGGGTCTTCAGGGTGCGTCTAAAGGAGAGGAGGGTAGGTGATAGTCTGATGGATTGGGGTAGGGAGTTCCAGAGGATGGAAGAAGCCCTGGAGAAGTCTTGGAGATGGGCATGGGAGGAGGTGACCAGGGAACTAGAGAGAAGGAGGCCTTGTGAGGACCAGAGAGTACGTTTAGGGTGGTATTTGGATATCAGGTCGGTGATGTAGTTTGGGGCAGTGTTATGAACAGCTTTGTACGTCAAAGTTAGCATTTTGAATTTTATCCGTTGGGCAATCGGATGACTACATTTCAGTGGTTTAGATACCTGTTGAATAGAATGCAGATGCAGCTGGGGCCTTGGACCTAGTATGTGGGTACTGCAGTATCCGAGGCATTGAGAAGGGGGGAGGACCCAGAAGAGGATCTTAGGTCCCTTGCTTCCGCACAAGCAGGGTCAGGCTCAGAGGAGGACGATGACGGAGAAGGTTGCTCCTCCAGGGGTTCCAGGTACAAATTGGCCCTTGAATGATGTAGATGACCTCCTGAAGGCTATCTGAAACCTTAAAGATTGAGGAGGAGGATGTATGTTTGTCCAAGCATGACCACATGTATCATGGTCTACATGCTAAAAAGAATAGGGTCTTTCCAGTCCATAGTCCCCTGGTTGATACGGTGTGCAGCGTCAGACCCCTGCCCTTCTCACCGACTCGTGACCGAAGGACCAGCCGATTGTCACTTGTGTAACAATGCCACTCTCAGCTGCACCCTACACAAAGATTTTCCAGCTCGCGGAACCCCAATCTATGTGCCAACAGCCTGAGAGCGCTTGTTACTGGGTCAGGTTAATTACGCAATTAACCCTTCACACTGCCACAACCACCTTTTTACAGAGAAGGAGGAAACTCACAAATCTTAGCAGTAACACTATGATATTAATATAAGCGTCTGTAATACACACTGTCACCACAGACAGATGTATTCAGAGGATTATTACATACAGTAGCACTCTTCAGAGACAGGGATTCTTTAGTTTGCATTAAAAGCTTTAGCGACATTTCAACACTTTTCAGAAAATAGGATTTATTACTAACAAGGTCAAAATGGTGCAATTTAAAATATTTACAGAAAAAGATGTAACAAAGAGAGAGCAATAAAACAAAAGAGAAATAAGAGAGAAGTTCAGAAGGCAGAATACTTGCAAAAGTCCTTGGTGTGAGTAGAGTCCAATTGTCCGAACAAAAGGCTGGTTTGGCTCTCAAGTCTCATAGATGGTTCCTGATCGATGTTAAAGGAGAGCTCTTTTTTTTTTTTCCAGGCTGTCAGTCTTTTGCTGTCATTTCAAAGGGGTGTCTCCTGAGAACAAATGACCAATCATCCAGTTTGGGGTGGGTGTTAGGCGGTAACCAAGGTTATGACCAAATCCCTTACAGTTTCATACTACGGTCAATAACCTTCAATAGGTACAGGTAGTATCCTAGCAACTGGCAGATTAATATTTAGAATTATATTCCAAACGCAAAGATACCAAACATCGCATATCCTGCCACTCAGGATAAAAGAAATTGCTTTCTACTCTCTTGTAGGTGCTAACATAGGGATGTAAGGTCTCATGTGACTCATTAAAATGACCTATCTGAATATATACTTCATATTAATGTGCCCAGTTCCTGCTGAAGTTTATGAATTTGTATGAAAAATGTCTCATGTGGAATGTACATTTTATGGCACGCTCTAGCTCTAATGGCCTAACAGGTCATGACTGACTGAGTTATTGTTTTATGATTGGACAGAGGAAAGTGGTTTTCAAGCAGACCCCCTGGAACCTGACTAATTAGTGATTTGCAGCCATGGAGCTCATCTAGCTGTGTTTTATTTAGGATAAGAGGGCCTTTTGACCTCTGTTCACTTACAGACTCACATTCCATTCAAAAGGGAGGAGGGAGGACAGGAGAAACAACATGGCTGCAACCTAACAAGATGGCTGTTCATGTACAGCTTCCATGCTTCTATGGCACATAATCGTCACAGATACCATTAACCTGGAGTGGGAAAACCCTGACAGAAAGCCCTTTTTTTTCTGGTAATTTTAAAAGGAGATTTCCTTTTGAGGAAGACGGATCCCAGCCATGGAAAAACGTTGGGTGCCCTCTTATCTAAAGTCTCTAATAAGACAGACCTAGCATTTGAAGATATGGGGGCTCTAAAGGATCTAATGGATAAGAGAGGAGAAATCTTGCTCCGGAGGGCCTGGGATTCTACCTCTATCGGCTTTAAGCCGGCTTTATCAGCCACCTGTGTCGCCAGAAATCTGGAATGCTGGCTTACCCCGTTACAGACTCCTCTCTCAGCAGAAATTTCCAGGCAGCAAATACAAAAGTCCTTTCCTTTGCTGTTTAGAGCGGTAGGTTTCCTCGCGGATGCCTCGGCCGAATCAATTAAACTAACCACGAAAACATCTGCCTTGGTGAATTCAGCTAGAAGGGTGTTTATGGTTGAAGACCTAGGCAGGGGACTCAGCGTCCAAGCTACGCCTTTGTGCCTTACCCTTTACAGGCGATAACCTTTTTCGGTCCAGGTCTCTAGGAGGCCTTGGAGCATACAGCCGATAAAAAGAGGGCGTTTCCAGAGAGTAAAAAGAGTTCTTACTCCAGGAGGGTTTTTCGTCAGAAAACGCGGGTCCAGCAAAGTACGTGTAAATCAATTCTTTTACGTGAAAGTTATAGCGTCTCTTTAGTACTAGTAATGGCGGCGATCAGCGACTTATAGCGGGACTGAGGTGGGCATACTGACACTGGGTGGGAACTAACTGTCACTGACATTCCCAGTGACACCAATACAGTGATCAGTGCTAATAAAAAGCACTGACACTGTACTAATGACACTGGGCAGGAAGGGATTAACATCTGGGGTTATCAAAGGGTTAACTGTGTGCTGTTTTACATTATGTGCTGTGTGTGTGTTTTACTAGGGAGACATGCTGTGCAGAGAAATACAAAGCAGCATGTCCTTGCTGGCAGGAGAGAGACCTGTGTTGTTTACACACAGGCCTCTCCCCTGTCAGCCTTACACGGCGGGGAATCTCCGGCCGGGACCTGGTGATTGGCATTCCTAGCCACCAATGGTGGCGCGTGCCCCCTACCTGGAAATGCAAATCACGTGTGTATATATGTGATTTTGCGCAGCCCAGCTGCCCTGTAGCAGTGGTTCTTCTGTAGGGTGGCAGGAAAGCGATTAATCAGAAATCCGACCGTCGGCTGAAAAAAAGATTCCACTTGCTAACGTATATATACGTTTTGCGGTCAGCAAGTGTTTTGATATATAGTCTTTACTAGGGAAACATGCTGCTTTGTATCTCTCGGCTTCTGTGTTCCAGTTCCCGTGACGTCGGGACGTACGGGCGCCTCCGGCGGCGGGAAATTTAAAAAATTTAAAAAATGTCGTTTTTTGTTTTTTTTATTTTAAATAGTAAAGCATTGCTGTTTCATCCCATTTCACATACATATTGTCCCTAGTGCTTTGTCCCGCGCCCTGCCTGCATTTTTACTGTTCTTTCTGCCTGGAAACTGAGAAACGTCCATGGCGTCCAAAAAGCGTCCCTTTAGGTCAAAAGCGGTTTTAGACCGACTAGAGAACAGCGATAGTAAATCAGAACCACTTGCAGAATTGAGTGATAATGATTTGTGGGGAAATGTTCCTAAAAATTACAGCCTACAATAAAAAACTATTTCCATGCGAAAAAATGGTACCGCTTTCAGCACAAAAAATCGGAAAGAATCATACCGCTAGGGAGGTTAAGGCTGCCTACCCCTGCTTTTAACCATTGGCTAAGACATACAAAATAAAAGCAAACAAGGGCTCACTCTCATCGTGCATTACCGTGGTACACCACATATTTATTGTGTAAACAAAAGGATGTATACTCACAAACCAAAGGTAAAATAAAAAGCAGAATATGTAATTCGCAATGGCAGTCCATACAATGCTCTGCCCTAATTAGGGATAAGCTGACGCGTTTCGGGAGACGATCCCCTCTTCTTCAGACTTGGGTAAGACATGTTCATTCTGTGACAGTTGTCAGTAAATGCATGTTTTTACACAGGAAGAATTGACCATGTTGGGGGTGTTGAGTAACTAGCTTGAAAACCAATCCTTTTTATTTCCTGCTTCTAATGGATAAATCACTTTTAATTGCAGCATTTATTCCCTTGGCACCCAGTCTTAAACTCGATGCCTCTTCCTTGGGAAGTTTCAGTGGTAACATTGAAATGGTTACAGGTAAGTTGCATTAAGCAACCTTCCTGATTTGTTGTCTACTGTAGATGAATTTGTTTTGTCTGGGTGGCTTAAGGTAAATCTGTTGGTTCAACACACGAAGAAAAAAAAAATACAAATTAAAGGTCTAAGCAAGAGAAGAAGGTATTATACTCACCTCTCTGGTGGCCCTTGTCTTCTACTTCCTCTTTGCTCCAGTGCTGCAGCCTCCACCCTAGTCTTTGGCATTCAACACTTCTGGGAATGTCAGATGCCTGTATCCCCCACCATGTGATGTGACTCCATCCTCCCACCCCCTATATCAGTGGTTTCCAAACTGTGGCCCTTTGCTTGCCTTTATCTAGCCCTTGGTGCACTATTCTTCCCACTAACACCATCATGGGGCACTATTGCTTTCAGTGATACCAACAATGGGCCACTAAAACCAACGATGGGACATTGTTTAATGCCACTGATGGCAGGCAATTTTCTACGGTTAGTGGCCACAGTCCAACCCCCCCCCCCCCAAAAAAAAAAATAAAAAAGCCTGAAGTGCAGTATATTGGACCCTTGTTTAGAAGGGCCCCTTGCACTACATTGGTGCTATGTCCTGGAGCATAGTGGAGGGCATATGACACTCCCAGAGGTGTTGCATGCAGAAGACACTAAGGGCTCGTTCACACCTGACTTTATTTCTAACTCTTGCCAAATGCCCCTTTAGCGTTTCACAGGCGTTAGACAGGCATTTGGGAAGCGTTTTTAACACTCCCCAAATGCCCTATGCACGGTTTTGAGGCGGTTGAAACCGCACCACAAATGCCTATAATGAAGTTAAATGTTATTAACGCTCCGCAACTGCCTCGCAACCGCACCGCAAACTCCTGCCAGGCGTTTGCGGAGCGGCACCATAGACTTGAATGGGAGGCTTCAACTCCTCCTGACTCCACACAAGGCGTCAGTTTTGCCGCGATGCTAACGCTTCAGTGTGAACAGAACTGTGTGCTGCCATGTGCAGAATTTTCATAGGCGTTTGAGAAGCGTTAAAAACACTTCCCAAACGCCTGTCTGACGCCTGCTGACAAAGCTAGTGTGAACTGAGCCTAAGGCTGCCCATATACTTATAGATTTCTGCATCCTTGCTAAAAACTGTGGTTAGAGGAATGTCCATTGCCAGCTATTGAATTAAAAAAACCAGAACCTGTGGCTGTCTGAATACTCGAACAGTGACTGCCTCTGATTAGACATTTCAACCATATTTGCAGAAAAGTATTTGCTGAAATTCTACCAGTATACCACAAGTGTAAGGCTGAGTTCACACGGTTAAGGGGTGATAAAAACCAGTCCTCCACCCAGGACCACCTGGAGCGCTGACACCAGCGTGCTAGAGGACTGCATTTGAGAGGTAATTCTACCATAATGTACTAACATGGAGCCCATTTAAAAAAAAAAAAAAGTTAGCGGCGTTTAATTCCACTTTAAAACAATACATGGCGATCTTGCCATGAAGGTCTTTGTAGAGGCACATCCTGTTATATGGTGGCAACACTCTTCAACTTTTTAATTCTGTCCCATGGGCTTTTGGTGTAACCCACATACAGTGGATATAAAAAGTCTACACACCCCTATTAAAATGTCAGGTTTCTGTGATGTAAAAAAATTAGACCAAGATAAATCATTTCAGAACTTTTTCCTCCTTTTTAATGTGACCTATAAACTACAGCTCAATTGAAAAAATATTTTAGGGGGAGGGAGTAAACGTGAAAAACTAAAATAATGTGGTTGCATAAATGTGCACACACTCTTCTAACTGGGGATGTAGCAGTGTTCAGAATTAAACTATCTCATTAAAAATCATGCTAAATAGGAGTCAGTACACACCAGCCATCATTTAAAGTGCCTCTGATTAACCCCAAATAAAGTTCAGCTGTTCTAGTAGGTCTTTCCTGACATTTTCTTCAGTCGCATCCTACAGCAAAAGCCATGGTCCGCAGAGAGCTTCCAAAGCATCAGAGGGATCTCTGTGTTAAAAGAGATCAGTCAGGGTGCAAAAGAATTTCCAAGGCATTAGATATACCATGGAACACAGTGAAGATAGTCATCAGTGGAGAAAATATGGCGCAACAGTGACATTACCAAGAACTGGACGTCCCTCCAAAATTGATGAAGACAAGAAGAGAACTGGTCTGGGAGGCTGCCAAGAGGCCTACAGCAACATTAAAGGAGCTGCAAGAATATCTGGCAAGTACTGACTGTGTATTACTTGTGACAACAATCTCCCACATTCTTCATAAAGTGAAGGAAGTAAGTATTTGATCCCCTGCTGATGTTGAATGCCCACTCACAAAGAAATGATCAGTCTAAAAATCAAATGGTAGGTGTATTGTAACACTGAGAGACAGAATAGCAACACAAAATTGAAAAGAATTGCATGTCTAACAAATTATGCACTGATTTACGTGTTCATGAGGGAAATAAGTATTTGATCCCCTTCACAAAAGATGACTTAGTACTTGGTGGCAAATCCCTTGTTGGCAATCACAGAGGTCAGATTTTTCCTGTAGTTGGCCACTAGGTTTGCACACATTTCAGGAGGGATTTTTGCCCACTCCTCTTGGCAGATCCTCTCTAAGTCATTAAGGTTTGGTGGCTGACGTTTGTCAACTCGAACTTTCAGCTCCCTCCACAGATTTTCAATCGGATTAAGGTCTGGAGACTGGCTAGGCCATTCCAGGATCTTAATGTGCTTCTCTTTGAGCCACTCCTTTGTTGCCTTGGCTGTGTGTTTTGGGTCATTGTCATGCTGGAACACCCATCCATGAACCATTTTCAATGCCCTGGCTGAGGGAAGAAGATTCTCACCCAAGATTTGACAGTACATTGCCCCGCCCATTGTTCATTTGATGCAGATCAGTTGTCCTGTCCCCTTAGCAGAAAAACACCCGCAAAGCAGAATGTTTCTACCACCATGTTTGACAGTTGGGATGGTGTTCTTGGGGTCATAGGAAGCATTCCTCCTCCTTCAAACACGGCAAGTTGAGTTGATGCCAAAGAGCTGGATTTTGGTCTCATCTGATGACAATACTTTCAATCAGTCCTCCTCTGTATCATTCAGATGTTCAGTAGCAAACTTCAGATGGGCCTGGATGTGCTTTCTTGAGCAGAGGGACCTTGCGGGCACTGCAGAATTTCAATCCTTGTTGGCTTAGTGTGTTACCAATTGTTTTCTTGGTTACTGAGGTCCCCGCTGCCTGGAGATCATTGACAAGATCCTCATGTGTAGTTCTGGGATGATTCCTCACTGTTCTCATGATCATTGACTCTCCAGGAGGTGAGATCTTGCATGGTGCACCAGACCTAGGGAGACTGTCAGCTGTTTGTGTTTCTTCCATTTGCGAATGATTGCACCAACTGTTGTCACCTTCTCACCAAGCTGCTTGGCGATAGTTTGATAGCCCAGTCCAGCCTTGTGTAGGTTTACAATCTTGTCCCTGACATCCTTGGACAGCTCTTTGGTCTTTGCCATGGTTGAGAGTTTGGAGTCTGATTGTTTGATTGCTCCTGTGGACAGGTGTCTTTTATACAGGTAACAAAATGAGATTAGCAGCACTCCCTTTAAGAGACTGCTTCTAATCTCAGCTTGTTACCTGTATGAAAGACACCTGGTAGCCAGAAATCCTGCTGAATGATATGGGATCAAATACTTATTTCCCTCATCAACATGCAAATCAGTCATCATTTGTTAGACATGAATTTCTTTTGAATTTTTGTTGCTATTCTGTCTCTGTGTTACAATACACCTACCATTAGATTTTTAGACTGATAATTTCTTTGTGAGTGGGCAAACATTCAAAACCAGCAGGGGATCAAATACTTATTTCCTTAACTGTATACCTACACAAGGCTGGACTGGGCTACCAAACTATCACCAAGAAGCTTGGTGAGAAGGTGACAACAGTTGGTGCAATCATTCGCAAATGGAAGAAACACAAAACAACTGTCAGTCTCCCTAGGTCTGGTGCACCATGTAAGATCTCACCTCGTGGAGTGTCAGTGATCATGAGAACAGTGAGGAATCATCCCAGAACTACACATGAGGATGTTGTCAATGATCTCCATGCAGCTGGGACCACAGTCACCAAGAAAACAATTGGTAACACCCTACGCTGACAAGGATTGAAATCCTGCAGTGCCCGCAAGGTCCCTCTGCTCAAGAAAGCACATGTCCATGCCAGTCTGAAGATTGCCACTAAACACCTGAATGATGCAGAGGAGGACTGGTTGAAAGTGTTGTGGTCAGATGAGACCAAAATCGAGCTCTTTGGCATCAGCTCAACTCTCCCTGTTTGGAAGAGCAGGAATGCTTTCTATGACCCCAAGAACACCATCCCAACTGTAAAACGTGGTGGAAACATTCTGCTTTGGGGGTGTTTTTCTGCTAAGGGGACAGGACAACTGATCCGCATCAAATGGACAATGGGCGGGGCAATGTACTGTCAAATCTTCTGTGAGAACCTTCTTCCCTCAGCCAGGACATTGAAAATGGGTCGTGGATGGGTGTTCCAGCATGACAATGACCCAAAACACACGGCCAAGGCAACAAAGGAGTGGCTCAAGAAGAAGCACATTAAGGTCTTGGAGTGGCCTAGCCAGTCTCCAGACCTTAATCCGATTGAAAATCTGTGGAGGGAGCTGAACGTTCATGTTGCCAAACGTCAGCCACCAAACCTTAATGACTTGGAGAGGATCTGCCAAGAGGAGTGGGCCAAAATCCCTCCTGAGATGTGTGCAAACCTGGTGGCCAACTACAGGAAACGTCTGACCTCTGTGATTGCCAACAAGGGATTTGCCACCAAGTACTAAGTCATGTTTTGTGAATGACAAAATGTATGAAAGACACCTGGTAGCCAGAAATTCTGCTGAATGATAGGTGATCAAATGCATATTTCCCTCATGAACATGTAAATCAGTCATCATTTGTTAGACATGCATTTCTTTTGAATTTTTTTGTTGCTATTCTGTCTGTGTTACAATACACCTACCTTTTGATTTTTAGACTGATCATTTCTTTGTGAGTGGGCAAACAATCAAAATCAGCCGGGGATCAAATACTTATTTCCTTCGCTGTATGTGTGGGCTATGGGGTAGAGTGGCAAGACGGAAGCCTTTTCTCAAGAAGAAAAACATCCAAGCCTGGCTAAATTTTGCAAAACCACATTTGAAGTCTCCCAAAAGCATGTGGGAAAATGTGTTATGGTCTGATGAAACCAAGGTTGAACTTTTTGGCCATAATTCCAAAAGATATGTTTGGTGTTGTTTTTGCATCATGCTTTGGGGCTGTTTTTCTTCAGCTGGAACTGGGGCCTTAGTAAAGGTACAGTGAATTATAAACAGTTCCAAATACCAGTCAATATTGCTACAAAACCTTCATGCATCTGTTAGAAAGCTGAACATGAAGAGGAACTTCATCTCAGCATGACACGACCCAAAGCATACATCCAAATCAACAAAGGAATGGCTTCACCAGAAGAAGATGAACGTTTTGGAATGGCCGAACCAGAGCCCAGACCTGAATCCGATCGAAAATCTGGGGTAATCTGAAGAGGTCTGTGCACAGGAGATGCCCTCAGTCTGACAGATTTTGAGTGTTTTTCCAAGGAAGAGTGAGCAAATATTGCTAAGTCAAGATGTGCCATACTGATAGACTCCTCCCCAAAAAGACTGAGTGCTGTAATAAAATCAAAATGTGCTTCAGCAAAGTATTAGTTTAAGGGTGTGCACACTTATGCAACCATATTATTTTAGTTTTTATTTTTACTTCCCTCCACCTAAAAGATTTGTTTGTTCAACTGAGTTGTACAGTTTGTAGGTTACATTAAAGGTGGAAAAAGTTCTGAAATGATTTATCTTTGTCTCATTTTTTTACATCACAGAAACCTGACATTTTAACAGGGGTGTGTAGACTTTTTATATCCACTGTATGGCCTTTTCAGTGCATATTCTGCAGGCATGGTCCACTGTTGTCACGCTCTGAGAAATCCCATGCAGCCATTGCTGGAGTTCATACAGACAAGAAGAGGCTGCCATGAGACAGCAAGAAGATCAGCAGTACTGAGATGTAACAAAGGATGAAAAAAGGTGAAAGCAAAAAATGTTAAATTGCTTAACCTCCTTAGCGGTATTCCCGAGTGTAGCTCGGGGTAAAATTTCAATACCAAGAGCGGTAACCCCGAGCTACACTCGGGCTTACCATGCGGCGTTGTTCAGGGGGTCCCTGCAGCACTTATCTTGTCCTTCGCTCCCACGATGTGTCCCCTGCATCGTCCCCGGCCATCTCCTCCAGCTGATGCCGGCATCCGGCTTCCGTGTTCCAGTCCCTGTGACGTCGGGACGGACGGGTGCCGGCGGGAAATTTGAAATTTTTAAAAAATATCATTTTTGCTGTCATTGCTGTTTCAATGCATTTCACATATATTTTGTCCCTACTGCTTTGTCCTGCGCCCTGCCTGCATTTTGACTGTTCTTTCTGCCTGGAAACTTAGAAAAGTCCATGGCATCCAAAAAGCATCCCTTTACATCACCACTTGCAGAATTGAGTGATGATTCGTGGGGGAAATTCGTCATCAGACACTGAAAACGATTTTGCAACTTTGCTCAGCGATGTGCAAATTTGCCTCTGTATTTCAAATTTCAGTGTTTTTGGTTTGATTATATTATTGAATTAAATTTATTATTATTATATTATTTTTTATGCTTATTTATTAAATTATAATTTATGATTTTGTGTTGCAAGTTTTATCATATTCGGGATGTTTACTAGACTCTTGTTCGGACAGATTTCAGTGAGTTATTCCTAAAAATTACAGCCTACAATAAAAAAACTACATATTTCCATGCAAAAAATGGTACCGCTTTTAGCACAAAAAATCGGAAAGAATCATACCGCCGAGGAGGTTAAAACACAGTGTCTTGGCACACTAATGCCATTTAGTTAAAATGTACGTTTACTATTAAGCATCTGAAGGTTTACAAAGAAGTGCAAAAGACAGCAAATATATACAGAAGCATAAATATGTGCAACTTAGGGCTGAACAGTAGAGTGCTCAGATGGTTATAAAATACAAAGCTAGGACAGTAAAACCAAAGCTTTTTTTTCCCCTCTTTCTGTTTTGAGGCATTTGGAAAACAGGGCACAAGGTAGGTGGTTTCCTTTTAGAAGGCTGGGCATCCAGAGGTAGAAGGCTTAGCCCCACCTCTAGGGCACATGTACAGGAAGTCAGCCTTAGTTCAGTGTTGGGGTCTAAGGAGAGAAGACTTCTTTCTCAGCTCTCCTGTTTCAAGGCTGGAGATTGAAACTAGAAGATTGCTGTCCAGATGCTTTTGCTTTACAAGCACCCCAAGAAGAGATCTTGTCTATTTCATCCAACTGCTTACTTGGTGTCTCACCAAGCACTAAAACATGGATTTTCACCACAGGCTGTGCTTGTTCCTCACCATTTGCATATCTCTCAATGTTTGGTGGCCTACCAGGACCCTAGACTTGGAGAAGCAAAGCAACCTTTCCCTTCTCCTTGCAGCCATGTGGGTGCATCTGCAAGCTCAGCATCTCACCAGGTGCCTAGCCATGGGGATTCACTGCAGACTGTGCTTCCTCCAATTGGTCCTGCAAATCTATTTGGATGCACAGTGAACCTCCAGGCCTCCAGATTTGGGAAATCCCCGCACACTCTGATCTCTCCTCACACACATGCAAATGCAGTTGCAAGCCCAGTGTCCCACCAGGTGCCCAGACGTGGAGATGTACTGCGGTCTTTACTTCCTCCACGTGACCATGCAAATGTATCTGCTTGCCCAGTGAACCACCAGGCCCCCAGATTTGGAGAATCGCAGCATCCTCTGATCTTTCCTCACACCCATGCAAATACATCTGCAAGCCCCCTATCTTTCCAAGAGCCCAGTCACGAAAGTATATTGCAGCCTCTGCTTCGTCCACCCTACCATGCAAGTGTATCTACTAGTTCAGTGTATCACCAGGCCACCAGACCTAAAGATTCAACGCAGCCTCGGTTTGCTCATCACTACCGTTTGACTGCATCTGGATGCTCAGTGTCCCACCAGCCCCCCAGATTTGAAGAAACAATTCCTCAGGTTTCTGCTCGTAGCTATGTGATAAAATCTGCCTGGTCAGTGCCATCCCAGGCCCCCAAACCTGCACATTCAGGGCAGCATTTGATGTCTCCTCCCAGCCATGCAAGTTCCCCTGCATGCTCAATGTTCAACCAGATCCCTAGACTTGAAGAATTAGCGCAACCTTTGATCTCTCCTCACAAAGATGTAAGTTCACCATGCTCCGTATCTGAACAGGATTCCGGATTTGAAGAATCACTGCAGCCTTCAGATCCACCTAGCAAAATGGTGAGTAGTCCAGTTCCTGGGGGGGTTCTGCTGTGTCCCTTGGTGGGGCTGAGTTGTGTCCATTTAGAGAGTGAATCTATATGGAAATATTATAATTATCGATCAGCTGCTGCACTTGCAGGGCTCTAATGAGGAAAGTAGCAGGGTCTGCATCCCTTTAGACGTGATTTCCCTTTAAAGAGTAATTCCAGCCTTTGTTGAGGGAAAAAAAAAAACATTCCCCTCTGGGCGATCTATGTAAATTTCAAGGATTTTAACAAACTTTGTTGTAGATTCCTACCTTTTGTTATTCTGAAGAAGTACCTTATTTTTCGCTCCATAAGACGCACCTAGATTTTAGAGTAAGAAACCAAGAAAAAATTATTCTGAACCAGTGGAATGCGGACGTAGTACAGGAGATGACCGGAGACTGCGGACGGAGTGCAGGAGATGACCGGAGACTGCGGACGCAGTAGAGGAGATGACCGGAGACTGCGGACGCAGTGCAGGAGATGACCGGAGACTGCGGACGCAGTGCAGGAGATGACCGGAGACTGCGGACGTAGTACAGGAGATGACCGGAGACTGCGGACGCAGTGCAGGAGATGACCGGAGACTGCGGACGCAGTACAGGAGATGACCGGAGACTGCGGACGCAGTACAGGAGATGACCGGAGATTGCTGACCATTGTGAAGCTGGGGGGGCACCCGAATTTGACAGGTACCTGCTCTCATTTCCGCGGAGTTGTCCTCCCCGTAGTCTTGTGGAACACGTGACAGGTCCCAGAAGACTACAGGTGGCCATTCACAAAGCGCAGCGCTCCTCACACATGCGCAGTGGGCACCCGGCTGTGAAGCTGCAAGCTGTCACAGTCAGGTGCCCACACTGAAGATGCTGGCGCCAGGGAGAGAAGACGGCCGGTGAAGGCAGGACACAGCTGGATCGGGGAGCGGGTTCTTCTGCACAGTAGAGCCGAGCGGCTGGCCTGGTATTCTATCACAGCGGCGGGAATACCGGTCCAGCTGCTCCATATTCGCTCCATAAGACGCACAGACATTTCCCCCCGTTTTTTTTGAGGGAAAAAAGTGCGTCTTATGAAGCGAAAAATATGGTAGATGTTTGTTTCCCTGTGTCCGTGTGCAGAGTGAATCTGTATGGGAGTGACTGATTATCAATTAGCTGTTGCTCCTGCAGGGCACTAATGTGGAAAATTGCAGGGTCTGCATCCCGTTAGACATGATTTCACATAGGGAATATTTTGCCAAAAATGACATTTTTGCTGCAGACGATGCCAAAAATATGACTTGTATCTTAGTGCAGACTTTTGGGGAAATCAATGAGTCAATCACAAAAGCAGGAAATGACATATTCTGGGGCCATTCCAGAGAACACTTCCAGGTAGCCATATTGCATCTTACAGGAATTTACAGCACTGCAGATTGAAAAGTAATGGTAATGTTTGAAAAAATTCAGTTACAATATGACTTGTGATGCAATTGTGTGCGCTATATTATTTCATTTGCTAATTTCCCCCCCCCCCCCCACAAAAGTAGAGTTGCGCTTTGAGTATCTTGCCAAAAATGAAATTTTTGTTGCAAAATCCGACTTGTAGCTTAGTGCAGACTTCTGGGAAAATCAGTGAGCTAATCACATAATCAGGAAATGACATTTCATGAGTGCGGTCCATACATCATCTGTGTACAGAGTCCTCCAGGTTGTCATATTGCATTGCATTTTACAGAATAATACAGAGCTGTAGGTTAAATAGGAAAGTGGTTTCTAATAACATTGAGCCCGGGTTCACACTGATACGGTGCGGAATTCGCAGCTGTTTCTGTGCGAATTCCACACACTGCATCAGAATCGCACCGTGTTCTGCGGTTTTTACTTTTTGTGCTACAAAAACAAAAAAGACCGACAATTTTGAAAAAAAAGAACAGTATTCTTTATTTTCTGCTGTAAAACCTATCCAATAAAAAAAATTAAAAAAATCTAATTTCTTCTTAAATTTAGACCGAAATGCATTCTGTTACATATTTGTGATTTTAAAAAAAAAAACAAAAAAAAACCCCAATAAGTGTATATTGATTAGTTTTGTGCAAAAATTATAGTGTCTACCAACTTTGGTACATATACTGGAATTTTTTTTTTATACTAGTAATGGTGGCCATCTTCAACTTATAGCGAGACTGTGATATTGCAGCGGACGTTTTTACACTAAATTACTAAATTTGTTGGAACCAGTGATACTGATACAGTGATCAGTGCTACAAATGTGCACTGTCACTGGACTAATGACACTGGCTGGGAAGGGGTTAACATCTAGGGTGATCAAAGGGTTAAGTGTGTGCTTAGCTTTGTGCTTGGTGTACACTAGGTGATGCTTTTACTATGGGAAGTGATGAATCATGTTCTCGGCTCTACAGAGAGAAACGATTCAGGACTTTCCACTGTCACAACAGTGCTCTGTAAACATAGCCATATCTCCTTCCTGACTGACTATCTGCAGGTGCTGACACTTGCTCACCAGGGCTTGCAGATCGTTTTGTGCTGTGACAGTTCACTTCTGAAGATCTCCTCCGGCAGTGTGCGTGTGCCCCCGTGTGGCGAAAGTGCAAAATTACATTTATGTGATTTTATTTATTTTTTTTTTTTTGCACTGGAATGCTGCCCTGTAGCAGTAAAACTGCTATAGGACTGGGGGAGGGGGGGCAAATGGTTAAACCCTGGAACTCTGCAGTAGTGCACCAGAGCCATATGTATTGCACTCAGTTGTGGGGTGCCACCTTTCCGCAAAATGGATTGTGTTCACTGGGCCTGTTGAACGTAATGGCGGGGTTAATGTTTGTAGAAATATAAAGTGTCGTGCCGGTGACATGTACACCCCTGAGTGTTGTGCCAGTGACATGTACACCCCTGAGTGTTGTGCCAGTGACATGTACACCCCTGAGTGTTGTGCCAGTGACATGTACACCCCTGAGTGTCGGTTGTGCCGGTGACATGTACACCCCTGAGTGTAGTGCAGGTGGCATGTACACCCCTGAGTGTCAGTCGTGCCCGTGTCATGTACACCCCTGAGTGTAGTGCCGGTGACATGTAGGACACCCAACATTAGAGGTGATTTATTCTTCCAAAGAAAATACACTTTTGCACCCTGGTACTGACTAGTATTCCAATGTTTCTCTTCTCCCTCAGTTTTTTTCCATCACTGAGCTAATGTGACCCCAGCACTGATGGAGAGGGGCGGGGGAGGGTCAAACTAGGATGCTGTGCAGGCAGCTGACATCCTCCTTATCAACTGATGATGTCATTGGTTGTCAGGATGGCAGCGGCTAGAAGGTCATAATGGTGCACAATGAAAACCTGTGGCTTTGTGTAACTAAAAGGTAGGCTTGCTCCACCCTCTGGCTTGTATACAAGTTTTGGCCAATTTTTAGACATTTTGCCAAGGCACCCCAGAAGACACCTCAAGGCACCCCAGGGTGCCTGGGCACCCTGGTTGAGAAAGACTGCTTTAGAGCATAAGGGGGAGTGATTAGAGAGCAGTTAAACCACAGATTAACCCCAGATCACTCCATAAAGAGGACCTGTCACTGCTCCAGCTATCACAAGGGATGTTGTTCATCCTTTGCGACAGCAATAAAAGAAATTAAAAAAAAAAAAAGCCAATGTAAAAATAAATGTTTTAATTTATTATAAACATTTTTTAAAGCACCCCTGTCGTCCTCCTGTGCTCATGCGGCAAAGGTGAACACATACATAGGTTGCTCACATATATATGAATGGTGTTTGCACCACGCATGTGAGTTATCGCCATGAACATTCTAGGGAGAACAATAATTCTAGCACCAGACCTCCCGTGTAACTCTCAACTGGTAGCCTGTAATAGCTTTTAAAGCGTTGCTATGAAAATTTTTTAGCTACCATAGTTTGTCACCCTTCCACATGCACAATTTTAAAGCTTGACATGTTTGGTATCTATTTACTCGGTGTAACATCATCTTTTATATTTTAACAATCAATTGGGTATTATACTGTGGTTGTGTGTATTTGTGCAGCGGTTTTTCAAAAGCCAATTTTTGAGAAGAAATACACAAATACCATGTGGCATACAAAATTGCCACACCCACCATTTTATTGTCTAGGTCTGCTGCTTAAGAAAAATATATAATGTTTTGGGGGTTCTAAGTAATTTTCTAGCAAAAAAAAAAAAATGCAGATTTTTACATGTATGCGAGAAGTATTAGAATCGGCCTGGGAGTCAAGTGGTTAAATAAAACATGTTACAGAATAGCTACAAACCTTGAGGTTCATTATAATCTGGTGAGTGCGTTGATTCATGGGTGGGCATAGTATCGCAGGTGGGCATGAGATTACATTAGTTACTCATAGTATTACCACTTTATAAAGGAAGAACAAAAAATAAAAGACCGCTATTATTAAATATTCCTTTTATTAGCACCTGGACATTTAATCACATGGATTTTTTACATTTTACTGACCTATATTCCGGAAATTATATGGCATATATTTGAACGAATTAATTTATTGTAATATATTTGTGATATACTTTTATATGGATGCATTTGATAACACAGGTTAATAGTTTGCTATAACGCTTTTGAGGGTTTGTTAGCACTGTCTTTTTATCAAAGTGCCTATGGACAAAAGTGGCAGCAAAGAAGCCATAAGAGATCAACAGTGTTGATATACAGCAAAAGATGAGAAAAAAAAAGTTTTAAATTAAATTTAAAATATAAAAAATTTAAATCCAAAAATCCATTGCTTATGATTTAATGTCATTCAGTTATTGTCTTCCATGTACATAAAATTTGAGCTCCTGACTTTTTTGTCTTGCAACAGGCTGACCATTCTTCAAGTACTGTGCGGAAAAGACGGGATTCGTTCGGAATGTTTGACGGGTATGATAGCTGCAGTGAGGACACCAGCAGTAGCTCCAGCTCTGATGAGAGTGAAGAGGAGGTGGCACCACTACAGTCCAGCCTGCCCATTATAAAAAACAATGGGCAGGTGTACACTTATCCCGATGGGAAATCTGGAATGGGTAAGCACCCAGGTCCCCATTTACTAAAAGTATATTGCTTTTTTTCTGCAAGTTTTAAAGGATAAGTTCACCTTTAAAAAAATAAATACATGCACTTCTTTTTGCAGATGATTTATTATTATATTTTTATTATTAGGAGCATGTAAAACCTTGCACCCTCAATCAGCAGATCGCATGTGCAATGCAAGGCTCTTCAAACTGTCAGTGTAGCCGTCTGCCCATAGCTCATACCGACAGGCAGTTACTGAATGATGGAAGAATAAATGGACTCCCAGAGCACTCACCAGTGTACTAGTAGTTCATTGAGAAGTACAAGCCATCAGCCGCAATGGTAACGGTAGCTGACAGTAGTTGTAGTTCTTCCATTCACGGAACTCTATGAATGAATGATGTGGCCGCGCTTTTTTTTTTTTTTTCATTTCTGACAGCTACGGGGAGAAGATCACATGTCATAGCGGGGGCTCGGGGTTGAGCAGGGGCGCTACATCAGTAATATGTTACATGTTACACCCTGAATACGGATGTAACATGTTACCAATGGTGGCCTTATCCTTTTAAAAATTGAATGGAGAAACCCAACTGGCTGCAGGAGGAGGTTCAAGGTTTACACTGGTTAATTTCCAGACACGCCCATCCCTCTTCTTCCTACCACCCCCCCCGCCCCCATTCCTTTAAGCAGTTTTTTTTTTTTTAATGGGTCCCTTTTTAGATGCTTTTTTTTAATTTCTTCCTGCCTAAGTCCACCAACCCTTGTCAGCACCGCTTCTAGGAGTCTCAGCTGGTGGATCTAGCGCTTCAGTAGACTAGTCACTTTTTCGTGGCATCATCTTTGCTGCAGTCTTCTGAGGATCCTGCTGCTGGTCCATGTTATGTAGGCAGTGATGTGGGCGCCTAAAGAAGGATCCTCCTCCTCTGCAAAAAATGAGACACATGACTTGGGACCTGAAGTGTCATGTGACTGTGGATTTACTGTAGGTAAGTATTTTGGTTATTTAGGACCTTGTATTTTTTTTTTTTTTAATGTATCCATTTTTGTCGACGTGGAGAGCTAGTGGAGGAGGAGTGCCTGGAACCAGGGGTGAACTGACAACTCATGGGGCCCCCGGCAATAGGGGATCATGGGGCCCCTGTGTCCTTGCCCAAACTCAAAAAAACCTATGAAAAAGGTACCAGGGGCATCTCATGGGGCCCCCTACTGACCTCCCGGGCAATAGGGGATCATGGGGCCCCCGTGTCCTTGCCCAAATTCAAAAAAGCCTATGAAAAAGGTACCAGGGGTATCTCATGGGGCCACCTACTGACCCCAGGCCCTCGGGCAGTCCCTGAGTTTCCAAATGGTCAGTCCGCCCCTGCCTGGAACCCAGACCTTACAGCATCTTCTAATTCCAGCTTTCAGCAAAGCATTCTCCCTTCTTCAGCCTCTCCCACAGCTCAGTGCAAGGCTTTCAAATAAAGAGTACACAATGATAATATTAGCGATGGAACCTCTTTAAGAGGTTATCTAGGGCCTTAATGCATTTTCTTTTTCTTTTTCCTCTTTACAGCAACCTGTGAAATGTGCGGAATGGTCGGGGTTAGGGATGCATTTTACTCAAAGACAAAGAGGTTCTGTAGCGTCTCCTGCTCCCGAAGCTATTCCTCAAACTCTAAGAAGGCAAGCATCCTGGCGAGGCTACAGGTAGCAGGCTGAGAAACACCCTTGCTTATCACGTCTACTTGGTTTAGGGTTTGTATAGATGAACAGGGCTTCGTTGCCCGTTATGATGAACCACCGTCATTTCACCGCTATGTGACCGCATGTCTGTGCCCAGGTATACGCCTAAAAAAAAAAAGCACGCACACAATCACGGATTCCACTTGTTTCATGAACTCCCTAGTTGCACTTGAAATTCTGTATACCAGCGCTTGCTGATCCCATACAGGTGGGTTGACCGTGGTTCACTGGCTGGTTAATGCGGGCCAACACAGGTACATGGTAAACACACCCTCTTCTATACAAACCCTTGAAGGGGTTTTCCACTATGGTCCTAAAGTGGAAGTTGGCACCTAAGGAGAGGTCATCTCCTTCATTTCCACTTTAAGCAGTGCCACAGCCTGCTGATTACATTGTTGCAAAGGTTTCTTTTTTTGGGGGGAAAATCTATTTATTCAATGCAAAGGTTTCTTTTAATCTAAAAGTGGAAATCCCCTTTAAATACCAAAGCACTGTGTATTGAGTGTAGCACTATAGCTGGTAGCACTGCTATGGAGCATGTCTTTGTTGGCAGAGGCTGATTTGTTTGCCACAGTACACTTACTGATGGGTTTCACGTGTGAATATAAAAGTGAGCAGAGATT
Organism: Staurois parvus; assembly: GCF_062004578.1. Taxonomy (NCBI): domain Eukaryota; kingdom Metazoa; phylum Chordata; class Amphibia; order Anura; family Ranidae; genus Staurois; species Staurois parvus. The sequence goes on along the minus strand of NW_028317799.1, from coordinate 1,541,986 downwards.
GTTGGTGAATGTCTGACAAGTTTAAATTGCACCTGTAGTGTTTTATAAAAAATATGCTGTAAATGAGGGCAGTACTGGAGGTAGCCTTTGCTTTTTATTCTAGATGTGTGTTGTCACTTGTATTCTCTCCCCATCAAAGCAGAATGATGTAAAGCCGGCCGTAGATGGGTCAAATCTCGATTGCTTCAGCAGGGACCAGTTGAGATTCAGTCCATCTATGGGCAGGCTGCTTGAACTGAAGTTAATCCGTCAACTTCAGTATGACCAGCCTGTCAGATTATTTTGTATGCAATTACTGCTGGTAGCTATATCCTCCAACAGTGATCATTGTAAGATGTCTACAGGGAAGGCTCCTCGCCAGCACAATGGCAAAATGGAAGTATTCCCTCATCAACACTGCCGGTTGATGGGGGGAATCAGGGGAATAAACTATGGCTTGTTTAGTTACGGTACATATAAAGGTGCAGCGCTAAAATAACATAAATAAGAACAGCATATTATCGCATAAAATAAAGTGCAGAGTATCGGATCACACTGAGGTGAACTTGAGTGAATAAAAAGTCCCAAGATAAATGAGGGCCCAACGTGGGGATCCAGTAGATCCTAATGAGTGTGTGGGGCAGGATTCCAGTGTACCACACGGTGAATCTAGGGTAAAAAAGTGCGCACTCACCAGAAGTGCGTCAAAAATACGCATGTGAAATTATCCTGTTACATCAGGTAGCGGTCATCTACTATAGTGATCTGACTGACACAGCTGTAGTAACTTGTCCCACTAGAGAGGTTATTGTAGTTTCCACTGTTTGGATCCGTGTCTGTAGCCTGTCAATCAGCCCCTGGCCACGCCCAGTCCTGCCCACTAATTCTGGATTGACAGCACTGCCTCTGGTGCTGAAACTCTTCTGCTGTGAGCTGTAGTGTCAATATAACATTAATGTACTTTTGACGCACTTCTGGTGAGTGCGCACTTTTTTTACCCTAGATTCACCGTGTGGTACACTGGAATCCTGCCCCACGCACTCATTAGGATCTACTGGATCCCCACGTTGGGCCCTCATTTATCTTGGGACTTTTTATTCACTCAAGTTCACCTCAGTGTGATCCGATACTCTGCACTTTATTTTATGCTATAATATGCTGTTCTTATTTGTTATTTTAGCGCTGCACCTTTTATATGTATTCTGTTGGAAGGTTCATTCTCGGTTACCTTTTTGGTGTTCTAGCAGCTATCTTTTATATAGTTTTGGATAGCGCTCGCATATTACCTCTTTACTATGTTTAGTTACGGTGTCTGGCTGTCCCCCAAGGAGAATGACCTACCTCCTGTCTGAACTCAGGGTTCACTGCTGCTCTAGGAGGATACAAATGTTAAATTTAAAGTCTTTAATTTTCATTCCTGAAATTTTACAGCACATTTGTTTTATGTTTTGGCCCGATGAGCTCAGGAAAAGCTAGTATAGGCTTACAGGCTTCTGTTCCGAGAGGGAGAGAATATAAGTATCTAGCACAAAAAACGTTCCCTTAGAAGTAAACTGGCGATATAACAGTTCAATAGCAGACATTTTGATTATTACAGATGCTGATTGGCTGACTGGTTTCAGCATTTCTATAATACACTAAAGCATTCATACCTGAAAACACAAGTATGTCCTGTACTCCTACCATCACAGCATTGTGTTGACACATACAGGTGCTCTTTAAAGAGACACTGGCCCTTTACATATTCAGGACAAAGGGACACTGTGTGAAAAGGATCTTTCTTCCCTGACCCACTGATGCTCACCTTTTCTGCAATCCCCTGCCACTTCTTTCTCTATATCAGCTGGAATAAATACGCGGTGTTTCTGGGTATGGGTGACCATATGACCTCCTCCCATGTGACATTGTTACAGTGCTTGGGCCTATGGGAACAGGCACAGTGACACAATTGAGGGGGTGACATTGTTTCATTAAAGCATAAATGTAACTCAAAATAAAAATATAAAAATCAGCACATAACTTACAGTCTGTAGGATGTGTCCCTTGTACCAATTCTTTTTTTAGTTGAAATCCTCCTTTGTACCTGTCACCTTCCCCCCACTGCTGTCATAACTCCCGGAGCGGTGGGAATTAATACAAGAGGCGGTCACAGGCTCTCATCAAGAGTCCGGCTATGCCTGCTATTTCCACTTAGCTGCACCATTCATAGTAGCTGTACGGCAGCTTCTATAAATGGAATAGGATCTAAGATTGATGTATGGGCAGGTGATTGATTGCTCCATCCCCTCCATTCATGGATCCTGTTAAATTCGGTGAAGCTGTAGTACAGCTTCTACAAACAGAGCAGCTAGGCAGAAAAATGGCATATTCGGGCTCTCTTGATGTGAGCCTGTGACAGCCTTTTAGTTGTATGAACCCTCACCCGAGATTACAGCAGCGGTTGTGGTGGACTGGTACGGAGAAGGAGTCGGCACAAGGGACACATCTCACCGACTCCCTTGTGCTGATTTTATCTGGTTTTAATTTTGGCTACACTTAGGCTTGACAGGAAACTTATCAGATGCATTATAGTATGTAAAGTAACATAAAAGCTTAATACAGAGATTCTGCAAGTACTTTTTCTGATCCCATCTTAGACACTCTGACCACAGCAAAGGCATTGACTTGTCTGATTTGGACCTCATCTCTAACATTTGACAAACATTTATTAGAACCTTACTGGCCACTAAAAGCTCTGGTAATGGATTGCAAATCGTGCCCAGAATAGAGGCAGACAAGGTATTTGCAAGTATATCTTGATGCCTGCTGCTAAATGAAATCCTTTCATGTACTAATCTATATCTGTGCAAAGATCACTCCTAGACACCTTATACTCCTCTATCCTGCACTCCCTCTCAATGCCCCTTCCTACTGCCACTGAAAAAACTGGAATCAGAACTTTAACATATGACAGTGCTAGGTCAGACCAAACATTTGTGAGAGGAGGTGACGCGCTGCCTCATACCTAGTACCACCAAGTAATTTGCAGTAGAGTATTGGCGAGCCCCCGTATAAAGGTGGTCAATTTTACACAGACCCTGTCATTTTGCCCTGAATGTGCGAGTGACAGGGTCTCTAAGTCCAGGGGCAGCTTAGTTCATTTCAGCCTACCAGTAATCATTGCTGCCTTGTAGCATGTTCTATTCTGATGTACTTCTCCCTTTTTAGGGTAAACCTCCCACTAAAAGAGCAAAGGTTCTCCAAAAACAGCCACTTGTGGCTAAGCTTGCAGCTTATGCGCAGTATCAGGCTACACTGAAGAATCAATCGTTAAGTAAAACTGGTAAGTCCTCTCTCTGCGTGCATTCTCCCTGCAAATGTAGTACTCAGAGTTGGTAATTTTGTCATCCTTATTTTGCAGCAATCACTGCAGAGGGATTTAACTGGGGCACCTACATCACTAGCAATAACCTGGTGGCAGCTCCAGTCTCTTGCTTCAAACATGTAAGTTCAGCTGTCATGGATTATGTGAATGGTAACTGTACTCTATCACTCGCTGGGGACACATGTACTGGGAAGGTTACTTTCCCTTACTTAGTAGGTGACGGATGCTAAGAAACTTGACTCTACCCTTCTGGGCTGCTCCCAGTGTTAGCCACTCAGTCAGTTTTTCTTTTGATCTGTCAGATTGGCTAATTACCAACAACTGTGTGTAATGATTTGCTATCTGATTGGATATCATTTGAATGGATTATTCCATAAACTTCCAAACTACTTCTACAAATATATGTTGCGCTCCTAAATACTTCTCAATAAATAATAATTAAATTACTACCATTAAATTAATTCAAATTATGATACAAATAACTAATAAAAGTGTATAAATACCAAAAAATATTTAAATAGATAATTTCAACTAATCAATCTCCTCCAAATAAATATCAAAATAATTCCACATAAAATACTCCTCTAAAAAAATTTTACTAAGTGCTCATATATCATCTATTAGTGACATGATGTACTTACTAATACCCTCAATTTCATTTATATTCATAATACCCTCATTTAATATAATAAAAATAATAAACCAACTGATAACTCTCAACTAAAAGGCATTTAAATGATCTCCCATAAATAAAAATAACCAAATGCTCATAAATAATTAGTAGTGATTAGTATGAATCCAAACATCATCAAAATAATAGTCCCATTGAATAAACAATTGTTTATATATAGTGACTTGGTGCTTGTTGTTCTTCAATTTGTGACTTTTGTGAATCCTTCAAATAGTGAAGATGTGCGCTCACCTCCTTTGATGCCTGCATTTAGGCTATACACGCTTTCGGTTCACTTTCCCTGGAACCTGCTAGACATATACTTTTGCTGGTAAAATTGGGAGATCCTTCCTTTAGGAGTAATGGATGTATCCTCCGGTGGCTGATTATCCCCTCAGGGATTACACACTCCTTTTGTTATCTCAGACCTCCTAATTATCCTCTCCTTGTGTTACTCCCCATGCAGGAAGAAATAGAGGACATAGTGCTTTACCTTTTAAAACTTTTTATTCCCACCATCCAAGTATTAAACTCACATTAGACAGATTTAAATAACGCAATATCCCATTGGAAATTTTCTTCCCCGGTCCCCCTCTAGCTCCAATACCGCTCCTCCACCTGCTGGCATAAAAGCCAGTCTTTTACTGTCCAGTGTCTGACTTGAAAAATGGGTGGATCCCTGAAACGTGCTGTGCCCAGGGGCGGACTGACCATTTGGAAACTCGGGCACTGCCCGAGGGCCCAGGGTCAGTAGGGGGCCCCATGAGATGCCCCTGGTACCTTTTTTTTATAGGCTTTTTTAAGTTTGAACAAGGACACGGGCCCCATGATCCCCTATTGCCCAGGGGCCCCATGAGTTGTCAGTCCGCCCCTGGTTGTGCCCACCCACATCCTGGCATCGGTGGTAGCAGTTGGGATTAGAGGGAGGCTGTGTATGGTGTTGGTTGTGTTTGTTTTTTTCTTTCCCCCCGGTGGGTCCGGCTCTCCACCACCTGGCTCATTGATCTGTTGGTCAGAGTTGCTGTGGATTTAAAGTTCATCCCCTACCCCAGAGCTACTCTTCACTTGCTTTCATGTAAGTTTAGATCTGTTTTTGTAAATAAGCTTGGTTACTTTGTACTTTTCCAGCACCTTGGTTACACTGACTATTGCCATGACATTCTACTATAACTAGTGTATGAATATAGTTGGGGCTAGCATCTTCTGGGAAGTTCTTCTGCTGGTAGCTTGAGCCTTGTCTCAACAGTGATTTACAGTTAGGTCCATATGTATTTGGACACAGGCACAATTCCATTTGCACAGTCTTATCCCATACCTCACCCTGCCACCCCCCCCCCTCCATTTTCCCTAGTCCATACCACAATCCTAGTTTCTATCCTGTCTTATTATCTATCTATAGATAATACCTACCTGATCATCTATACCTGATTATCTATCTATATCTGTATCCCTTCCCTCCTATCTCCTTCTCTCTGTCGGGTACTCCATTAGAACTCCTAACACTCTTCCACCTATATTCCAACCAATTCCAGATATCTTTTGATGTTTTAAAAACCAACCAGCTACTCCACATTTTCTCGTCCATCCTCCTCAATATGACACAACTCCTCCCATCCTGTCGATATTTTCCACTCTGTTAACCCAGTCATTTATACTTGGTGGATCTGCGGCAGGCCAAAATTTGGGAATCAAGCTCTTGGCCGCACTGACTAGATTATATAATACCCTGTTCTTGTGTAGTTTTACTAAAGGTTCAAAATTATAAAATAAACATGTCCACTGGTCTCTCTGTACAGTAATCCCGCTTATTTCCTGAATATATTGTATTAGTCCCTGCCAGTAATCCTGTATTTTCGGGCAATCCCATCATATGTGTACCATTGTTCCTTTTTTCCCCACATACTCTCCCACATAAAGGTGAAACATCTACTTGTTGTTTATGTGCCTTACTCAGTGTCATATACAATCTAACCATACATTTGTAATTCATTTCAACTGTGCTCATATTCGTCACCTCATGTTTTAATTTGAATATATTATTCTTTTGTTGCTCATTCAATTTTGATCCAAGCTCCTGTTCCCATTTTTCCAAGAACTGGGGAGGATCAGTACCCTCCATATCCATAGGAATCTTATTAATCCTAGAAGTACCCTGTTCGGGGTCTATAGCTACGTTCAGTAGTTTCTCAAATGGATACTGATCCTCCAATGTCCTCATTGGTTGTGGAAGCGTTGAGACAAAATTACCTAATTGGCCGTACTGCAACTCTTTTAATGTGGAAAATCTTCTTTTTTTTTTTTCTCTTTAAATCAAAAAAAGTGTGCAATTTCCCCTTTATTTATATTTTATTTATATATATTTATATATCTTTCAAACATGCATTCTGATCTTTGATCCATTTCCCAGAGATATCATCATTCCCTGGGGGAAAATACTCCCTTCCCACCAAGGGAATCATAACTGAATTATATTTCCATCCCTTTTGCTTATCCATTCTATCCCAAACCCTTAAAACTTTCTTTGCAGTGGGCTAATATTCACATCCAATGTGCGGAATTTATGTGGTACCCAAACCATCTTCCCTAACGGTGCCTTACTCAGAATCTCTCCCATGTTCACCCAACCTTTCCCTTGTGAATTAAATATCCAATCTATTATTCGTGATAATATCACCGCTTGATAATATTTCTTAACATTTGGCATACCCAAGCCCCCATTCCCTTTTGCCCTACACAATACCTGGTACCTAATTCTCGGTTTCTTATTTGCCCAAATAAATTTAAGTATCTTCTTTATTATCCCGAAAAAAGATCCTTGTAGGTGTACTGGGGGCATGTGAAACTTATACAGATTTTTGGTACTATCACCATCTTACCAGGTTTATCTGACCTCTCCAGGAAGATGTTAGTTTTATTCCCAAGTAGCCTATTTCCACTTCCCTCCATGGAAATGGGGATAGGAAACAATGATGGAAGTTGTGCTGCTAGATAGTATTCTTATTATTTAGATAGAATTTTATATATATATATATATAAGATTTAGGAACACTTTAATATCCCACAATATTTCCATCGTATGTGCTAAGCATAGGTCTAGGGAGAAAACAATGCAAGCCAATGCACTGATAAATAAAAATGTGGGTATAAACTGTTATATTAAATATTCAATAATGATCACAAACAAAAATGTCACAACACCGGAATGTCTTTAGATCATGCTGCAAAATGGCACTCGCCTATGGACAGCACCTCTGACATTATCTTCTCATCACAGGCACCAATGGGCAACTGCTGGGGGGACATAGCTGAAGGTGTACGAGTCGAAGTCCTCAACACAGATCAGAATTTGACTTCAAAAGTGTTTTGGATTGCTGTAATTGTGAAACTGGCAGGTAGGTTTTTTATGGGGGTTTTTTTGTTTTTTAATCTTCACTGGCTTCTGATTAATATAATAGCTTTTGTACATAACAATACTGTAAAATGCTGGCTTTTGTTTTCAATTGCAGAGCCACTCAAGCACATGCCTTCAATGCTAAATCACAGCCAAGTGCTGCATTTGGCTTACTTTACCTTAAATCACACATCCTAGTAGGACTTACTTTATGAACCTGTAGGTTCTGAATACTTTTCACTGATTTCCTATCTATGCTAAAGTAACTTCAGGCTTTACACTCCATCACACTATTAGTAAATCTAAACTCCAAAACTAACCTAAGGTATAGTCCAACCTTTCTTTAAAATAATAAATTAATGAACGCACACTTTTATAAAAATGTGCTCTTGTTAATGTTTTGCATTAAGTGTAAAGGACTGCATCTGTGATCAGTGCATCTTGGATCCAATGCACAGGTTCCTACAGGGTTTTTCCCCAGCCCCGGATGGGTACTGTCCTAGCATTTATGGGGCTGGAGGAATTAATCCATGGACTACAAATATGGTGATGTAAATCCTAATAGAGTACGAGTGTGGCAACGCGCCCCACTGCCACAGTGGCAGATGGGCCTTGTAGTCTAAAATGCTCAAATTTCTGTGAATGGATTACTCGGCTGCACGGGCGAAGCAGCGCACAGGCTTGCCGAATTCAAAACTACACAGAAGCCTATTGGGAGAGGAATCTCGCAATTCTGGTAATTGAAAATATGGGTGTAACATGAAGCCTGGCATGAAAGGCGGGATATGCTCTTTTTTGGCCACATGTGTGCGTGCATGCCAGTGATGACCGCATGACATTTCTAGGGTAAGTTTACAAAAGCCACTGTGTTGCTGATTTCCTGGTGCTGCAGATATCCAACATTGTGTCATATACCTACTCCGCCTGCCATGGCTTTACCCAGACTCCTACATCCTGTGATAACATAGGAGCTTATGAGGAGCTGGTATATATAATCTTCTGATATGCAATAACTGTAGACCATCAGATTAGGTGCATTTGTAAATTCAAGACAGTGTGTCATGTTAACTGGTCATGGTACCAGCTAAAGCAGGAACATAGGCAAGGATTAAAAGATAAGGAAGCAGTATACTTGGTAAGTGATTAACTAGAAAAACTGTATGTTTAATATCACTTTAAAAGTTGTCCGACCATTTTTTTCTTAAGATAGCCTTACAGTAATCATTTTTTTTTTTTTTTTTCCTTTAGTAGGTTGAATGGAAAAAAAATTACCCATTTCCCCCATCCACAGATTCGAGGTGGATGGGGCAATAGCTCCTCCTGAGTTACTGTATGCTGACAGCAGGTAGACTTCCCCACAGTCAGAATACACTGATCAGTGCTGCCGGCTGTAGCCGGTGGCACAAATCGCTCAGGAAAAACCCAAAACATTGGTTGTACAGAAGTTGATCATTAGATCGACTTCTATACAACCACTCTGCCCATACATGGATCAAAATTGGTCTGGTCCTTGCTGAAGCAGCTGGATTGCGATCCATATATGGCTGCCCATAGTTTTGCGTAGAATGGGGAGCCCTTGTCAGGGTTTTACTGCTGTCTGGAATGCCTTTACTCTTTAATTCCTGTCTGCGCTGAGGTTTTTACCAGAAAGGGAAGGGAACTCCAACAGCAACAAAGACAGAAATAAAAATGGTTTTCTTTAGTAGAGTAGGAGAAGGCTAGCAGGCCTGTCAAATATTTACTTCTGTCTTTGTGCTTGTGCACATTTTCCTTCACTGCCTGTCTGATTAAACTTATCAGGAGGACAGTCATTTAGGGTAAATTTCTCTAAGGCTAAGCTCACATCTGTGAGGGTGGTTCACGCTGCAGGTCCACCCCTGTTCCTGCGGCCACAACCACCCAAGCAGAAAAACACACTGGATGCATGCTGGATGCATTAATCCTAAAGGCGTGCCACACACTAGAAATCACTTCCACACTGGGAACCACAGAGCACTTGCGGTTCCCTTGGGGGCTGCAATTTCTAAAATGCTGCAGGGACCTTTCCCTGCGTTCCAGGAGATGCAGCAAGCCCATTCAAATGAAGAGCCACATGTGTGAACCTAGCCTAATGGAGTTACAGATGGCACTAAAGTCCTGGTGGGAGTTCTGACTCTTCCCTACACTGTCCAAATCCAGTAAGAAAAAGGTTTCTTTTTAGTGGTTAAAAGCCAGCTATATAAACATGTGCCCCCAATGTCCACAATGTGTTATTTTGTGTTTAATATTGGACTTTTGTCTTTTTTCAACCAGACTAACTATGTAACTATGTAATTATGTAATATTCCTTATACTGTCTTGCATTTCCAGGATACAACGCCTTACTGCGATATGAAGGCTTTGAGAATGATACCAGTCTGGATTTCTGGTGTAATATTTGTAATAATGACGTTCACCCAGTTGGTTGGTGTGCAAGCAGCGGAAAGCCACTAGTACCACCCCAAAGTATGTTCATTTTTTTTTTCTCACTCCACAGGATTCTGTTGCTTCCAACTTTATTCAGTTGTCAAAGCGTTAAATGCTGAGGTGATGTCTTTTGTTACTAGTTAGTATATGTGAGTGATTTTTATTTTGGCTCAGAACACACTTAACCTCCCTAGCGGTATTCCCGAGTGTAGCTCGGGGTAAAATGTCAGTACCAAAAGCGGTAACCCCGAGCTACACTCGGGCTTACCATGCGGCGCTGCATAGGGAGTCCCTGCAGAGCTTACCTTGTCCTTCGCTCCCACGATGTGTCCCCTGCAGCGTCCCCGGCCATCTCCTCCGGCCGATGCCGGCATCCGGCTTCTGTGTTCCGGTCCCTGTGACGTCGGGACGTACGGGCGCCGCCGGCGGCGGGAAATTTGAAAATTTTAAAAAATGTAATTTTTTTTTCCAAACAAATTTTACATAGTAAAACATTGCTGTTCCAAACCATTTCACATACATTTTGTCCCGAGTGCTTTGTCTGGCGCCCTGCCTGCATTTTGTCTGTTCTTTCTGCCTGGAAACTGAGAAAAGTCCATGGCGTCCAAAAAGTGTCCCTTTAGGTCAAAAGCGGTTTTAGACCGGCTAGAGAACAGCGATAGTAAATCAGAACCACTTGCAGAATTGAGTGATAATGATTCGTGGAGAAATTCGTCATCAGACACTGAAAACGATTTTGCGACTTTGCTCAGTGATGTGCGAACTTGGCGCTATATTTCAAATTTCAGTGTTTTTGGTTTGATTATATTATTGAATTAAATTTAATATTATTATTTTTTTATGATTATTTATTAAATTATAATTTATGATTTCGTGTTTCAAATTTTATCATATCCGGGATGTTTAATAGACTCTTGTTCGGACAGATTTCAGTGAGTTATTCCTAAAAATTACAGCCTACAATAAAAAAACGACATATTTCCATGCAAAATAATGGTACCACTTTCAGCACCAAAAATCTGAAATAATCAGACCGCTAGGGAGGTTAAAGGACAATTTCAGGTTTATTAGAAAACCTCTCAGCGCCTCTCCCAACCCCTCCAAATATACACGGTTGAGCCACCCACTTATCTGCGGCATCGGATCTGTGATCAATAATACATCATTAAATGCATTTTTTTATATTTTTTTTGTAATGCAAACAGTCTTAGTACTTGAAACTGACTTAGTATCAGCTGCGTTCAGTCCTTATACCAAGCTGGAGTGAAAGAGTAAGCAGCCACTGGAGGGTGGGAGGAAGGAGCCAATCAGTCCATGTGCTGACAAGGAATATGCTGATAGGAAGGAAAAGGGTGACAGTGAGATGAGCTCATTACTGTGCTGTTTCTCCTTTCACTATCCATTCACAAGCTAGGGTGGGTCCAGGATGACCTGGGCTCAGAGGAGGTGGGTTGAATGACGCTGACCAGAAGACTAAGGACATTTAGTGCTAAAAAAATACTGAGGGGAAAATCTTTGGAATTAAAGTGAATATTGCAGATAAAACTGTTTTTGTTGTTATATCTTTTAATGGGCAGTTCATTTTTATCTTCATTTCAGCTGCTGTAATGTAAATCTGTATAAAAAAAAAAACTCCGGGACTGGTATCACTGAGCTGCTTCTGAAAATGCTAATTATCTTTCTGTCTGCGACAAGGTGCTGACCTTGAACAAGCATGCAGATCAGGAAAATCGGTACTTTCCGAACTCCTGGTCTGTATGCTTGTTCCAACTTTGTGATTGAGTCAGCCAGGGAACAAGCATGTTCGGAAGACAAGGGCAGCCACAGCAGTTTCCTTACTTGCTGTAAACCTCCCACCTTTTAAATAGATCCAGCAAGGTTTGGACTGACACATTAATTTCTGCAATTCAGTGATTAATTCTATAATTGTGCAGGCCTACTTATAAAACGTATACGTATTTTGCCCATATATGTTGTGCTACTTTTGAAGACAACTCTGATGCTGAGAGGCCCCCAATGACATTTGCTACTCTATAAACTGTCTGACCTCATGTTGATAATGCACACAGCCCCCCCAGCTCCTGACTATGCAAAATGTTATCCAGTAACAGAGCCTTTGGGTTGAGAAGCACAGACAGGGCTGTCTTTAACCGCTTCAATACCGGGCACTTTTACCCCCTTCCTGCCCAGGCCAGTTTTCAGGTTTCAGCGCTCTCACACTTTGAATGACTATTGCGCGGTCATACAATATTGTACCCAAACTAAAATGTTATTTTCTTCACACAGCTAGAGCGTTCTTTTGGTGGTATTTAATCACCGCTGGGGTTTTTATTTTTTGCTAAATTAACAAAAAAAAGACCAAAATTTTTGAAACAAAAAACACATTTTTCTTTGTTTCTGTTATAAAAATTTGCAAATAAATAATTGTTCTTCATAAATTTAGGCCGAGATGTATTCTGCTACATGACTGGTGAAAATAACACAAATTAGGATGTATTTTTTAGTATGTAGGAAAGTTATAGAGTTCACAAACTATGGTATAGATCTGAAAATTGATCAATCCTGAAGTATTGACGGCCAATCTAATTTCTTGAGGTCCAAGAATGCCAGAACAGTACAGATATCCCCCAAATGACCCCTTTTTGCAAAGTAGATAGTCCGACGTACTTCATAAGAGGCATGGCAAGTTTTTTGAAGTTGTATTTTTTTTTTTGTCGTAAATTTTCGGAAAATAAAAAAATTTTAAAAAATATTTTCGCTATTTTTTTTGTACATGCTGTCACCTGTGCAGTACAGCGCCATCATATAACTGGCATGGCGGTGATCAGGGACACTGACTGGTGACAGTATGAAAAATAAATTTTTTTTTTATTTTTAATTTTTTGTTAAATTTTTTTTTCTTTTTCTTTTTTATATTTCACTGTGACCAAAGTAGTACAATGTTACCATAGTAACATTGTACCACTTTGGGGAAGTGATCAGTATTTATTTTATTTATTTTTTTTTACACAATTTGTGTATAGCAAAGAATTACTTTGCTATAAGCAAGCATTTACCTGAATGACATCGATTCATTCAGGGTTTTTTTTTTTTTTTGTTTTTTTTTTGTGCTTAGCTGTGATTTGGCCACAGCTAATCACATGACATGGCTGGGCTGTGATTGGCCCAGCTTGTGCATGCGATCGTTCTGACCATTCACAGCTAGACACATTAGTATACAATGGATGGCATAAATGAAGCCATCCATTGTATACAACTGTCATGTGACCTGCTGTGATTGGTCACAGCAGGTCACATGGTACCGGCAACGGGGTCGGTACTCAGATCTGTCATCGGCCGTGTCCAAGGTACACGGCCGGGGACAGATCGCGTGGCTCTGCAGGCGTGCAAACTGCGCATGCCTGAAAGGAGGCCATATGGTGTCCACCCGGAAAGGTGAGTGTTTTTGCCGGCTGCCATTCGGCCATAGGCCGGGCGGGAACCGGTTAATAATAGTTGCACAAATTAGTTGTGTACGTTCAGTGTAAGGATGCGTAAACTGGCTTTTAGGAATCCATGTATGCTTTATTTCTCTGTTGTGTTTTTTTTTTTTTTTTTTAGTTGTATTTTCTATGAAATAATTGGGTTTTTTTTGTCTATTTTACAGCCATTCAACACAAATATTCAAATTGGAAAGCTTTCTTAGTCAAGCGACTAACTGGTGCCAAGACACTACCTGCAGATTTTGCTCAAAAGGTAACAAATATTTTTCGATACTGTAAGTCTAAATTTCTGTGTTGCAAAGACAAGCACAACTGCCCTCTCGGTTTGATGGCTGAATGCAAAACTTTAATGAGAACCTATCTGTAAAAGCTGTACCAAAAAGAGGCAGGCAGATGCCAAGGGACTAGTCACCAATATTGCCTGTGGGCCTCCTGCAGCTAGTCCTTTTTTTTTTCTCTTACTGATTTACCATACCTTGTTCTGGCCTGTGTTTTTGTGCATAGGCGGCCATCTTGGAGCAGGGATTTTGCTTTTTGTTAGAACTGGAGGGAAAATATTCAAGAAGCAACAGAAGATGTGCACAAGAAACAGAGGGGATGAAGCAAAAGCAGAGGGAGATCATTATATTAAAGCTTTCTTTCTAGCAAGGAGAGTCGTAAGCAGCACTGTAGCAACATCACCAGATCTCACTCCAAATGTGGCTAAATTAGCAATTTACAGACAGCAGTGCCTTTTATTACAGATAATATACACCTATGAGGGTGTAGGTACACTTAAATGCCAGGAAGTGCAATGCTCTTTTTCAGGAGGAAATCCAGACAAAAGGTAAATCTTTCAGGGTAGTGCTTAGACACGACGACAATTTCTTGATCTTCCCTAGAAGATTGCAAAACGTAAAGCAGACCTTCCAGGAGGCACAGGTGATGTAAAGTACGAGTTTGAAATCCCATGAGAATGCACTCCTCTTCCATTTTTTTTTTTTTTTTCTAGCTCTAGTAGAAGGCACAGTGAGCTCACTTGTGTATCCCAAAAGCATCAGGGGCTGGGGTCTAGATAATTTTGGATACAAATGACCTTTTTAAAGTTATATTAAAGGCAGATTATTTTTTTTTTTGTTTAAAAATAAATAACGTCATACTTGCCTACTCTGTGTAATGGTTTTGCACAGAGCAGCCCTGATCCTCCCCTCCTCTGGCCCCCTACTAGTGCTTCTGCCCTTCCATTATTATTATTATTATTATACAGTATTTATAAAGCGCCGATAGTTCACTCAGCGCTGTACATTACAGAGGGGGACAGAACATGTGACAGAACAACAACAATACAATGCAAAACATGAGGGGATCGAGGGCCCTGCTCTTTCGAGCTTACAATCTAGGAGGGAGGGGATGGTGGCACAGGAGGAGATAGCTGTGGGGGATGGGGTGGTAGGAAGAGTGGAGGAGGTTGGCAAGTTAGCAGGGGATGGGGTAGGCTTCCACCCTTCCTAGTGCCCCCAAAGCAAGAAGCTTTCTTTGGGGGCACCTGAGCAGGCTTTCTCCCGAATCCAAAGAACAAAGGTATACCGCTCAAGCAAACAATCCAGATCAATCCACAACAGGTTCAGGCTTTGGCTCACCACCACACACAATGCAATAGGAAGAAGGGTCATCCGCACACCAGAGGATAGATGAATATAGTGTGTAGTTATTGATCCATAGGACACACAAAACACCAGGACAAGAATACAGGACCTGTTAATGCGTTTCACACGATCTCGTGCTTAATCATAACCAATTATTTTGCTTATGATTAAGCACAAGATCGTGTGAAATGCGTTAACAGGTCCTGTATTCATGTCCTGGTGTTTTGTGTGTCCTATGGATCAATAACTACACACTATATTCGGCTATCCTCCAGTGTGTGGCTGACACTTCTTCCTGTAGGCTTGCTCCTGAGCCACTGTTCTGTGTCCATTCACACATGGAGCAGTGGCTTGGCCCCGCCCTCGCTTTCTCCTCATTGGCTCACTGGCTGTGATCGACAGTAGCAGGAGCTGTTGGCTATTGCTTCTGTCTCAGCCAATGAGGATGGAGAGACCCAGGAAAATCTAAGGCTGTTGTGCACATTGCTGAATTGAGATCGAGTTCGGGTACGTTTTAGGAGGAGCTGGGGGGGCTGCTGCAGAAAGGTTTTTCACTGTCATGCAAAGAATACATGATGGTAAATAACCTTGAGCCTTTACAACCACTTTAACGCCATTCTTGTTGGCGGATAGGGTCGAGGCACAGGGGGCTTGCAATATTATTATTATTATTATTATTACATCGAGTTTATATAGCGCCAAAGGGTTTGCTCAGCGCTGTACAATAGGGGGGACAATACATGGCACAGTACAACAAAAACAGACAGTGTACGAGGGGTAAGAGGGCCCTACTCTTTCAAGCTTACAATCTAGGAGGGAGGGGGTAGTGGAACAATAGGAAGTGGCTGAGGGGAATGAAGTGGCTGAGGGGGATGAAGTGGTGGGAGGAATGAGGGAGGATGGCTGTTAGGTGAGGGTGTATTATAAAAGCAGACCTCACTTTTGACATGGAAGGTCCACCTTAACTTTTATACTTTCAGGTCCATTTAATGTCCTCATATGGCTTGACCTATTGCATCATAACAAGTTTAGTATTCACTACCTGAGGGTAATTATTCAGGCCAAACCCTATAGTGTCAGTCATGTGACCAGCTGTAGACCATTCATCCTGAGATCTCTATTGAAGGGGAGACTTGTGGTTAATGCTGCTGATAATCCAGCTCTGCCTGAATGCCTGTATCCCAAGCCCTTTTGAGTGAACCCACAAGACCAGTGTTCTGGCTTTAAGTCCTATGTCTGGCACTTGGTCACTTGTCCCCTTTGCATGGTTTCCCATTGGTCTAGAATATGCACTCTTTCTGTGGCTTTTGGTGTGTCAGCAGTCATTGAACAGTGACAGTGTTGTACTATGACTTGCCAATAGCTGCTTTCAAGTGACTATAGACCTGCATTTGAAATATTAAGATGTTAAACATTAAGAAGTGTGATGTCAATTTGGTTTTACTTATGTGTTGTATTTATAAATTAAGGTGAATTCTTGAAAAATACTAAATAGATAAAAAAAATAACAGTTTTATGTATACCACACAAAAATAGAATTAAATTACACTCTGCTCTTTTTTTTCTTTTGTTAAAAGGTGTCTGATAGTATGCAGTATCCCTTCAAGCCTTCAATGAGAGTGGAAGTAGTCGACAAAACACATCTATGCCGGACGCGGGTGGCAGTCGTAGACAGTGTAATCGGTGGTCGGTTACGACTGGTGTACGAAGAGAGCGAGGACAAGACGGACGATTTCTGGTGTCACATGTACAGCCCCCTCATTCATCCTATTGGATGGTCTCGAAGCATAGGCCATCGGTTTAAGAGATCAGGTACATGCAGAGTAGGGTCTTGTTTACAGTTGGCCTTTATCATTCTCGTACAGTAAATCAAAGCTGCAATCAATGAAATACATCTACTGAGCTGTTTTTCCAATAAATGAAATTATTTAAAAAAAATTCTGTTTTGTATCTCACACACACCTGCCACACTGTATAGCCAAGTAGTGGCTGCATAGTCAAAGGTGGGTGACACTGATATACAGAACATGTAGCTCTGTGACTTCCTGTGAATTGCCCCTTAGAGTTCTAAAACTGGAAAAAGGGTAGAATTAAACTGTTGTTTTTTTATTCTTTTCAGACATCTTAAAGAAAAATGAATCTCACTTTAATGCGCCTTCACACTTATTTTCAAAGGTAAATTTTATTTATTTCAGGTACTTGTATAGCACCGTCAATTTACACAGCGCTTTACATACATATTGTACATTCACATCAGTCTCTATTCCTCAAGGGGCGTACCAAGGTATTCATATTAGACATCTTTTCTGGCCCTGTTTACTAAACTTCTGTTTGTGTAGTTAGCATCCTTTATTAGGTATTGTTTGTGCAGGAAAATTATCAGATTCAAACATCAACGTGTCACTTGTGGTTTGGCAGTGAAAGATATCGTACCTGACAACCACCAATCAGACCTCCCATGGATCTGATTTCAAAAGACAGATCTAAAACAATTCTCTGACTAAATGATAAATATGCCCAGTGAAGTAACTAGCTTCACATAATACACAGAGATGAAACAAATCCTCCTATATAAGTTGTAACAGTTTATCTGCAGTCTTCTCTCCTCTACATCTGTTCAAAATCATGAATTACACAGCATTTTTCAGCTCTAGAAGGCAGGGGGCGGGGATATGATGTCACACTGCACAGCATGAGTAGGAAGCTGAGTTTAATATGAGACCTGAGTGGAGTGAAAGGACACACCCCCTCCTATGCAATCCCATAGGGAAACATGCACTTCTGAGGCTGTCAATCACCTGCTATGAGCTGGAGTGGAGAGTGGAACTGGGACGTTTTCTCCAGGATTATGCGGTGTCCACATAGACTGTCAGAAGTGACACATGCCGATAGTAAGAGAAATGCGAGTAGCTACAGAAATCACGATTGTTTCTTTGGATAAACCTAGTACACACCGTAGAAGGATATGCTTTGTTTATCTTTCATTTCGGAGGTTTAAAACCACGTTAAAGGGTACATCAAGCCAAGTCGCTTTTTTTTTTTTTGGACTAAATGAACTCTTGCTTGGTTTTTACTGCCATCCCCAACTGCATTAGTGATACCTTCTCACTTCCAGTCCTCTGGACAACTGTTTCACCGTACACGATGTGAGGGAAAATCTATAACAGAAACACTGGCCAGGTTTCAAGGTTTGCCCTATTTCTCCTAGCCTTATTGTTTGTGTTTATGATGAAGACTTTCTCTAACCTATTGTCTAATAAATCGCTGTCAGCAGGACAGTAAGTGTGGGTAGTTTTTCTCTAAAGAAGCCTGGGATAGCAGTAAAGACCTGGCCGCTTCTAACCCATGACCAATGCCAAGGCATTGGTCATGTGATCTCTGTTGATGTAGAGGGTATTTATTCAGGCAAAACTGATGAGACCCCAACTTTCTTTTTTTTTTTTTTTTTTTATCTGTGAAGATAATCTCCTTCTTGCATTCATTTTTTTTTTTTTTATAAATACTGTTGCTGTAACTGCCTAAAAAGTGACTAGTTGGGCTTTAAAGTGGCTTTAAAGCCAAACATTTTCTGTCTTAATGCATTAAGGTAAAAAATGTTTTGCAGTGTTCTGTCCTCCCCCCCCCCCCATCTCCATAAATACTCAATCGATGCATGTCTGCATCTCTTCTTTGCCCTTTCTTCCTCTTCACACAAGGACTTAGGCTCCTCTTCACACAGGGGCTTAGGCTGCTGTCAATCAAACGTTGTGAGGAGGAAGCAGGGGGTGGGACCAAGCCGCGCTGTGTGTCTATCCATGGAGTGCTGCTCCATAGACATACACCGCTCGGGCGCAAGCACACACTGTGCCCCCATAGCAAGTAGCTTGCTATGGGAGCACATGGAGAAGAGAAGCCAAGATCACCTGCAGAGAACCCCAGAAGACAAGGTTCAGGGCCGCTCTGTACAAAACCATTACACAGAGCAGCCGGTAAGCATGACATGTTTATTTTAATTTTAAAAAATGCCTTTATTAACACCAATTTGCCTGTTAAACTACAGTGCATTCAGAGCAAAAGTCATGAGGTCCAAAGAACTGCCTGCAGAGCTCAGAGACAGGATTATTGCAAGGTACAGATCTGGGGAAGGCTACATAAAAAAAAAATCAGCTGTAATGCAAAATAGCTTTTGCAAGCTCCAAGCAGGCTTTCCTGTATTTTGCACTGATGAGAGGCTTCCGTCTAGCCACTCTACCATAAAGACCTGAGCGGTGGAGGTCTGCAGTGTCTTCCTTCTGGAACTCTGTCCCATCTCCACACAGGATCACTGGAACTTAGTCAGAGTGACCGTCGGGTTCTTGGTCTCTTACTAAGGCCCTTCTCCTCTGATTGCTCATTTTGGCAAGGGAACCAGCTCTTGGAAGAGTCCTGGTTGTCCCAAACATCTTCCATTTGAGAATTATAAAGGCCACTGTGTTCTTGGCAATCCTCAGTGCAGCAGATCTGTGCCCTGCAGTAATCCTGTCCCTGAGCTCTGTAGGCAGTTCCTTTTTGACCTGATAAAGTATGCATTCTCAGCTGTGGGGCCTTTTATAGAGAGGATTGTGCCTTTCCAAAACATGTCCAATCCATTTATTTACCACAGGAGGACTCCAATCAAGGTGTGAGGCACCTGAGCTAAATTTCAAGGGTTGTTGCAAAGGGTTTGAATACTTATGCCAATGTTATATTTCAGTTGTTCCTTTTTAATAATTCACAGAAATTTCTAAAGTTCTGTTTTCACTTTGTCTTTATGGGGTACTGAGTGTAGATGAATGAGAAAATTAATTTAAAAGAGAAGTACAGCCAAAGCTCTTTTGCCTTTACTTCTCCTGTGAATCCCAGAAGTGCAGTTCGTTCTCCACTCCTGTGACCCAGTTTCAGCTGATGATAGACTGAAGTCTGCTGTCGGCTGACGTCATTCAGCCGGTCAAGGCTGGGGAAAGATCCCGACTTCAGGGTCTGGAGCGGCACCTGGCTCAGCCTCTCAGCGAAGCACTGAGAGCCTGAGCCAGCCGGTCCCTTCCCCTCCAGTGCCCAGCGCTCCAGTGAGCGCCGGGGGGGGGGGGGGGGGGGGCAGACAGTGGTGACTGACAGCTCAGCTCAGAGTGGCTGTGAAAACTTGGCGATCAGCGGTCATGTGAACGTTGACTGATTCTGCATCCACCTAGGTAAGTATAAATGGGCCTTGCTTCTCTTTTAAACAACTGTGGTGTCGGGCTGCAACGTTACAAAATTTAAAAAAATTAAGTGATCTGAGTTCTTTAGGAATGCACTATACATGTCCATCTAAAACTACTCTGTCCACAGGGTGACCGCTATGCAGTGATTTTACAGCGGAATAAAAAGTGTTGTCACCCTGTTAAAAGGTAGCTGTAAAAAATACCCAAACTGGGAGGTAATAGTTCCACTTTAAGTACTATTCAATTTAAGCACCCTCTCTGCCCCATACCATGTGACAGTACTGGATGTCTGAGTGGCCAATCTGCATGCACCGATGCTCCTGTGGGCAGAAGGGGAGCAAGTTGCATGAACCCCATACCCAGAAGTATGGGGTTTTTCACTTTGTTGCTTATATTTAATGCATAGTTCCGCTTTAAATGAACTTGTGTTTTTTTTTTTTCATTAGGTCAAAGATGTTGACCAAAACGCTGAGTGGTTCAAGGAAGGGATGAAACTGGAAGCTATCGATCCACTAAACCTCTCTGCAATATGCGTAGCCACCATTAGAAAGGTGAGTGTTTTTCATGCTAAAGCAGTCGCATAGTCATTGGCTTGGAGTTAGTACACTATAATGTAGGTTGCTCATTAAAGTGTTACACACACACACACATATGTGTATATGGATAGATAGATGTGTGGATGTGTGTGTATGTATGCATATATGTGTGTATGTATATATATGTGTGTGTGTGTACACACACACACACACACACACACACACACACACACACACACACACACACACACACACACACACACACACACACACACACACACACACACACACACACACACACACACTAGAGCTTGCTGTGTAAAAAGGCAGTTTGATCCTGCCTTCTTTGGTCCTCCCCTTCTTCCACAGTCCTCAATTCACCTGCTGATAGTACAGAGCTCTAGGAGTCCTTCTGCACATGCTCAGTTTAGTGCGTATTTCTAGAGACTTTTCTTTCCTTGGGCAAATGCATGTGATGAGCACAGGGCCAATCAGTGCTATGCCAGACAGAGGGTCAGGGGTCATGCAGCCCCATAGGACAGTCAGAGGAGAATGAAAACTCCTCCTGCAAGCTTTAACCTGTGCTCTGCTGGACACTGATAAAAGTCACATGACTATATACTGCTGATGAAAAAAGGTATTTGGCAGTTTTTATTTACTAAAATAATTGCACTTCCATGTTGTATGCACTGTGGGAGACCAGATATAGTAAATGCTGGGTCCTAGGTTTAGTAACACTTTAACATCTAGATTAAACCAAGCAACTCTTCTGATTCCAATAAACATAACACGTTTGTTTTATGTGCACCTTAAGGTGTTAGCCGAGGGCTACCTGATGATTGGAATTGACGGGTCAGAAGCAGCAGATGGTTCAGACTGGTTTTGTTATCATGCTTTATCACCCTCGATATTCCCTGTTGGCTTCTGTGAAATTAACAAGATTGAACTAACTCCGCCACGAGGTAAGGTTATGTATTGGTTTACAAATCTTTAATTCAGGGTGAATTCATGACACACAGGTTTTGGTTCCTGTAAGGGATTACAAACTTCCAAATTTCTGCTCAGCGCAAGTCTTTGTACCATTACCTAGAAGGCAGTTGGGATTCTGAGAACAGGTACATAGTTTGAGGGTGCCCAGTACTGGATTGTATCTTTTCCAATAGTTTTTATAAAATTTGCAAGTATACAGTGAGGAACAGAAGTATTTGAACACCCTACGATTTTGCACGTTTTCCCACTTAGAAATCATGGAGGGGTCTGAAATTCACATTGTAGGTGCATTCCCACTCTGAGAGACAGAATTTAAAAAAAAAAATTCAGGGAATCACATTGTATGATATTTATAGAATGTATTTGTCTTGCACTGCTGAACATAAGTATTTGAACACCTGAGAAAATCAGTGTTAATATTTGGTACAGAAGCCTTTGTTTGCAATTACAGAGGTCAAACGTTTCCTGTAGTTCTTGACCAGGTTTGCACTGCAACAGGGATTTTGGCCCACTCCTCCACACAGATCTCCTCTAGATCTGTCAGGTTTCGGGGCTGTCGCTGAGCAACACGGAGTTTCAGCTCCCTCCAAAGATGTTCTATTGGATTTAGTTCTGGAGACTGGCTAGGCCACTCCAGAACCTTGATATGCTTCTTACGGAGCCACTCCTTGGTTATCCTGGCTGTGTGCTTCGGGTTGTTGTCATGTTGGAAGACCCAGCCACGACCCATCTTTAATGCTCTGACTGAGAGAAGGAGGTTGTTGCTCAAAATCTCACAATAAATGGCCCCATTCATCCTCTCCTTAATACAGTAAAGTCATCCTGTCCCCTTTGCAGAAAAGCACCCCCAAAGCATGATGTTACCACCCCCATGCTTCACAGTAGGGATGGTGTTCTTGGGATGCAACTCATCCTTCTTTTTCCTCCAAACATGATGAGTGAAGTTTAGACTAAAAAGTTCTACTTTGGTCTCATCTGACCACATGACTTTCTCCCATGCCTCCTCTGGATCATTCAGATGGTCATTGGCAAACTTCAGACGGGTCTGGACATGTGATGACTTGAGCAGGGGAACCTTCCGTGCAATGCATGATTTGAAACCATGACGGCGTAGTGTTCTACCGACAGTGACCTTTGAAACTGTGGTCCCAGCTCTCTTCATGTCATTGTCCAGCTCCTCCCTTGTAGTTCTGGGCTGATTCCTCACCTTTCTTATCATCCGTGATACCCCACGAGGTGAGATCTTGCATGGAGCCCCAGTCCAAGGGAGACTGACAGTCGTCTTTTAGCCTCTTCCATTTTCTAACAATTGCTCCAACAGTTGATCTATTTTCACCAAGCTGCTTGGCAATTGCCCCGTAGCCCTTTCCAGCCTTGTGGAGGTCCACAATTTTGTCTCTGGTGTCTTTTGACAGCTCTTTGGTCTTGCCCATGGTAGTAGTTGGCGTCTGACTGACTGTGGGGTGGACAAGTGTCTTTAAAGAATTCAGACAGGTGCTACTAAGTTAGATTAATGAGTGGAGTAGAGGTGGACTTTTTAAAGGCACAGTAACAGGTCTTTGAGAGCCAGAATTCTTGATGTTTCTTAGATGTTCAAATACTTCTGTTCAGCAGTGCAAGACAAATAAATTCATTAAAAATCATACAATGTGATTTCCTGAATTTTTGTTTTAAATTCTGTGTCTCAGAGTGGGAATGCACCTACAATGTGAATTTCAGACCCCTCCATGATTTCTAAGTGGGAGAACTTGCAAAATCGCAGGGTGTTCAAATACTTCTGTTCCTCACTGTAAATACAGGGATTATCAAACAATAGGGATAAACTCCCTCTAGCCCCTCCACCCATATATCGTGTTTAATCCACAGGGAAACCGGTGCTTGGTCAGGCTCCTGTCAGTCTCTGAAACATCCAAATAAAAGGGAGAAATGGCACCTGGCCTTTGTTCTTCTATGTCTTTATTTCCTCTCTGGCTTACCTACAAGGCATAGCAGTGGTGAATAAAGATATACAGCAGAACAGAGACAGGGTGCCACTCTTTCCTTTCATTTGGATAAGTATGAAGATACTTTTGAAGTACATTGATTACATTTTCTGATGGCCTCTTGACATATAAGGCAAATGGTACAATTATTATTTCAAGATATCCATTCTCTGTTTGCTGTTCCTATAATAAAACTGGTATTCTAGAATGATGGCTAAGGACTCTCCAGTAAGGAAATCCTACTCCTTGGCTATGGAAATTCAGAAACACAACAGATTATTTTGTTGTATTGTTTCTACAAAATACAGATATTCAATATAATCTGCTATGGAATTTAGTTATAAAACTAACCCAGAAATGGATAAAAAAAGGTCTGGATTGCTTCTTAGCTGCTTTCCAATTGCAGTGGTCTCTGTGCCACTGACCAGAACAATATCAACTGGATAAAGGAGTTGAGAATGTTTTTATATATTGCATGTTTTCCGCAACCTCTGTAGTCTCAAAACCAGAGGATTGATTTGTATCTGTTTTATAGGATATACAAAACTACCTTTCAAATGGTTTGACTACCTCAGGGAAACTGGATCCATAGCTGCTCCTGTGAAGCTTTTCAACAAGGTAAGTAAAGCTAGCATTGATTGTACTTTGAGTGTGAATTCTTTAATGCACAGTTAATCCCAAAAACAAAAATGTAGAATTTTGCTCTTTACATCTCGTAATGCTGCAAATAACACTCACTGTCCCTTCATATCTGCACATACTATTCCATGGTATCTATGGGAGGAGAAATGGTTGTTACACAACCATTTGGACTTCAAACATTTGCCTTTGTTCACCTCTGTTGCCTGGTTGATTGATGGTACTAGTTTGGAAAAGAGCAATAAAATTGTTTTGCTGTGTTTCTTTCTTAACCATTGAGTATTGCAGGAAGTCTTGAAAAGTCAGGTTAAACTGCCACTTGCAGGAGGATTGGATACTGGCAAATGTAAAGATTTGCAAGCCATCCCAGGATAATCTCTCATTTCCATCCCTTCCTAGTATGATGGACATGTTTATTTGGCTACCATTTTTTTTTTCCAATCAAGCAAGCCTACTGATGGTGCCAATGTCTGAAGACTAATCATGTTATCCTCTGTTTAGTCTCTTCCTTCCCTAGAGTCCCTAGCTCTGTTGATTGTGGTTGAGTCCTCTGCCCTTCTGGTTTTGGAGGCCTTTCTCCCGGTCATGCAAGACATTTACTTGCTGACTTGGATTGCAAAGTCCCAAGCATGCTTCCTTGCCCTGTCCAGCAGATTCTATATCTGGTTTTACTTTAACAATTTTTGAGCCATCTGCCATTGAGACTCTGAATATGAGTCGCTCAAGTTCCATGTGTTTACTCCCAGGGGGTTGTAGTCTTCTGCTTTCACTTCTTATCTAATAATTTTGTCTCCTTATGATGCAGTGCGTACTGCTCTGAAACTAGAAGGTCAACTTGTTGCTACCAGTACTGTTTTTAGTCTTGAGTCGTTAGTGTCATAAGCTTGGAAAGACGTTTTCTTTGCCCCTGATTTTTCAACTCTCTACTGAGATCAGAAGCATCCTGATAAGTTGTTTGCTCCACCAAAGCATTTTTTCAATTTTTTGAGGATTTTGTTCAGAAACAGTAGGTTCTCACTGTGGATCTGGATGTATCTTTCCTTAACAAAGCTCTTACTGTACCAGAGGAGAATACACTCTTTTTAGGACACAACCGGGCTGGAAGCCCTTTCCAAAGCTTTATTTTCTCTGCAGTGTTCTGCTGTAAACATAGTTCTGACTGTGTCAAACCATGTCTGACTGTCTAAATCCCTTAAAAGGGAGCTAGCTACTGCGGAAGTTGATCCCTTGCTTACTGAATGTGTGGAACAGATGCATTTTTAGCTGTGGTTTGTTGAAAGCTTCTACTATGTCTAGAATGGCCTTCATATAACCGCACCAGAAGCATTTGATGTGCATGGCCTTTAATGGACAACATCTCTTCAACCAGCTCTTGATAACATAATCAATGATACTACCAGTTACAAAATCACCGATCTTCCCCAAAGAAAGAAGCCCAAGGAGCAGAACGGTAATCTCCCTCTCTGACAGACTGGTAATGATTTGTTTCTCTATTCCCTCAGCTTCACAGTCCAGATCCCCTCAAGCTTGGTTCAAATCTTCATACAAGCCTTCCTCTGCATAAAGGTGTGCCCCCACTTTCTAGAATAGGGAGAAGTCTGTACTTTGTGGATGTTTGGACCGTGTGGGTGCAGAACGTGGTGTCCCAGAGTTACAAACTTGAACTGCCACCTTCCTGTGATTCTGCACAAACAAGCAAATTTTCATCAAGCCCTTTCTGGTCTTTTAGATCAAGGTGTCAGTTCCCCTAGTCACTGAGGCCGAACAGTTTCAGACTTGGTTGTATGAAGAATCTTGCCTCCTGATAAGCTTTGGACAATTTGGCTGTCCCTTCAACGTAGGGCCACCCATTGTGACACTCTTAGATGACCTCATGTTGAGGGAACAATTGTTTAGGACTTTGTTAGATGTATCTCTGACTGTCCAGACTTTACAATGATTGGGTCAGTGGAACAATCGCTTGGAGTGTCTGATCTAGCCCTGAAGATAGGACTCACCGGTTGGAGTGTCTGGTCTAGTCCTGGGCACATCTTTGGCCAGAGTCTAGCTTTCCCAGATGAAACTTTTAGATCTCTCTCAAATTCAAACTCTTAAATCGAGAAGAGTTGTGACTCTGCTTTGCATGAGATTCTTGGGGCTGATGGTAGTCTTGGAGGCAGTCCACTTTGCCCAATCTTACTGCAATGCAACCTTCTGTTGGTCCGGAAGGCCCAATATGGTTGGTGCCAAAGACAAAGCTATCCCTGGCTCTGCGAGTCAGGAATCCAGTTCTTTCCATCTGTTGGAAGATTCTCCTTATGGACAGAAGCCTATCGGGCTGGTCACCTTGTTGTCTGAGAAGTATTGCTTTCTAATAAACCTCCTGTAACTTTGAGCAATTTGGCTGTCTTTTCAGCCTTAAACCACCCTGTTGGTGAATCATCTGATCTAGGTTCAGTTGGACAACACCAAGGCAGTGGCATACTATCAGGGAGGAACCAGACGTCTCTAGCAAAAGAGTGTATTCTCTCCTAGACAGGCATTCACATTCCTACAATGTCACCAAAGTCACCATGTGCCTTTTAGGCATTTACAGTTGCTAGGCAGATTTTCTGGATGGGCTGGGAAGAGTGATCACTGCACCTGACTCTGAAATTCCTGGTCTCCAGGTTCATCAGCTCACTGTATACCCTGCTCAATACACCCTGAAACGTCTTCCTCCATCTGCTCTGTAGAATTGAGATTGAGTGCATTCCAATGATCCTCGTTGCACCAGACTGGCCCAGGCAAATGTGAGAAGCCAAACTGGCAAAACTGCTGGCAGACCCTCTTTAGGCATTGCCAAGTTATCAGGCTCTTCTGTCCCAGGGGCTCATCCTCCTCAATTGCTGGCTTTAATGTCATTGCTGTTGAAGCCCACATTCTAAGAGACAGGAGAATCTGAGTTTTTGCATTCTAAAATTCCTTTAAGCCAGGACGTTTACTACTTCTTACCACAGATGAGTTTGGACCAGCATTTGACTTTCAGTAATATCAAGGATCAGGTATCTGCCCTTTCCATTCTGTTAAAGAGACCTTTTGTACAGGGGGTCTCCCATAGGGCTCAATTGTTTCCCAGTGACTCCGAATCAATTAACATTGACGTCATAGACAGCCAGGCAGCTTGCATTGACTATGGCAGTCTGTATATTTGTCACTGTACAGCTTTCCTTTTTTTGCTGTTAGCAGTACATTAATTAAAATATTCCTTTTTGATGGCTTTTTTTAATAAATGCAGTGCTGTTTGTCCCTCCAGGAAGTCCCCAATCATGGCTTCCGTGCCGGGATGAAGCTTGAAGCTGTGGACCTCATGGAGCCTCGCCTGGTGTGTGTAGCTACAGTAACACGCATCATACACCGGCTTCTAAGGATTCATTTTGATGGCTGGGAAGACGAGTACGATCAGTGGGTTGACTGTGAATCTGCAGACCTCTATCCTGTTGGATGGTGTCAGTTAACGGGATACCAACTACAACCTCCAGCTCCACAATGTAAGTAAAAATGTCTCATTTTTTTGTTTTTCTAAATGGCCAATGGTACAGTTTCTTTTAGACCTACTAAACAATGTATTTTAATTACCTGCCTGCCTGGATATACATTAAAATTGTTGGTTGTAAAGGCTGAAGGTTTTTCACCTTCATGCATTCTATGCATGAAGTTAAAAAAAAAAAACTTCAGTGTTCAGCTGCCCCTAATACTTACCTGAGCCCGAACAGCTTTCCTGGGTCTCTACCTCCTCAATGAGTGAGACTCTGCAACAGGAGCCACTGGCACCCACTGCTGCCAATCACTGCCAATATGGGGGGCAGGGCTGAGCCACGCTCTGTGTCCTATGGACACGTAGAGGCGGCTCAGGAGCGAGCACACGAGTACCCAAGGGCAAACAGCTTGCTCTGTGGGCAATCAGCGGAGGGGGTGAAGCCAGGGGCACTGGCGGGGGAACTAAGAAGAAGAGGATCAGGGCTGCTCTGTGCAAAACCATTGCACAGAGCAAGTAAGCATACCATGTTTGTTACTTATTTATATTTTTAAAAAAGCTGAAGTATCATTACTAATTAATTTTTTAAGGAGACACTGTTGCTTTGCCCATTCAGTAATTATGTAAACCCCCAGTTTCCGAGGTTGAGAAGCAGTGAATCTCATTTTAATATGGTTCTTTTAGTGCGTGGGTAGGAATTTGGGATGTTTATTCCTCACCACTCTCAAAGGTTCACTTGGCAGAAGTCAGGGGCTTCTGTAGATGTACCAAATTAGGATGGGG
This sequence comes from Staurois parvus, assembly GCF_062004578.1. Classification (NCBI taxonomy): domain Eukaryota; kingdom Metazoa; phylum Chordata; class Amphibia; order Anura; family Ranidae; genus Staurois; species Staurois parvus. The sequence continues at coordinate 1,513,406 of NW_028317799.1, read as the reverse complement.
GGGGGGGGGTGCTTACCCAACAGCTGTGGTTGGTTTGGGGGTAAGAGAGATTAGTAGATATTACTGGATATTGCATATGGTCCTTTTTTGCAACAGAATTTAGAAAAAGCTTTGCTGTTGAAGCCTTGATACTGCAGCACAGACTTTTTGAGGTTTGGATATTCATTTAAAACCAGCAGTAACGTGAAATACAGAGACAAATTAAGAGGAATAATAACTCTGCAGTGGTCTGCTTTAGATCTTCTGAGGATGGACTAAATGCAATTTCCCCTGCGCTCTGGGACCCAGGCCGGTGGTGGGTAGATCAAATCCCAACAAAGCAACCACCGGGGCATACAAGGTCGTGCAGCTCCAAACCAAGGCTGGGGAAGCCCGAACAGAACTGTGAAGTAAAACAACAAGAAGCGCACCAACCTTGCGCATTACCTCAGTAACCAAAATTTATTTAGTAAAAGAATGGTACTCACAAACAGCGAATAAAAACAGGCATGTAAGTCCTCCCAGGGACTTCAAAGGCAAGAGGCCAGCGCGAATTCCATCATGGGGGTAGCCACTCAGTACAGCTGACGCGTTTCGAAGGTCATGCCTTCTTCGGTTCCAGTGCGACGGACAAGCTCCGACGCCGAGCAAGGACTTCTATCAGCTGCAGGTCACTCGCAGCGAGGCAACGTCCGGGGGTATAAATGGGAACCTACACTCTCAGTCCAGTCAGCTCTGAGGAAGAAGGCATGACCTTCGAAACGCGTCAGCTGTACTGAGTGGCTACACCCATGATGGGATTCGCTCTGGCCGCTTGCCTTTGAAGTCCCTGGGAGGACTTACATGCCTGTTTTTATTCGCTGTTTGTGAGTACCATTCTTTTACTAAATAAATTTTGGTTACTGAGGTAATGCGCAAGGTTGTTGCGCTTCTTCTTGTTTTACTTCTTAGATCTTCTGAGGGCCAGGTCTACCAGGGCCAAAAATCACAACGCGAGTATGTTAATCAACATATTAGCTACAATGTTCACTGCAATATTTTGCTTATGGAAATTTGTGTGTATTTATGTAAGGAAGATTAGGATTTGTGATCTGTAGATCCATTGCCTGAAAAACCAGATGGCAACGGCACTTCTTAGTTTCTCACATGTGCATGAATGGTGTAGCCGTGCCTGCAGCCTGCTGGGATGTGTGACAGCTTTGAGACCATCTACTATACATTGCACATGCGTAGCAGTGCGTCATTCGGGAGCCAGGTTCAAAAACCCAGAGGAGACCGCCTGCTCCTGATAACGTACACAGAGAAGGTGTCAGTGCTGCAGTTTACAACAGACAACTCCTGGATTTACAGGGACTCTAAGTTTTGAAGACAACCCAGTGGACAAGGGATAAAGTTCCTCTATGAAGATATGGACCACCTGATATTTCCACTTTGGGAACATTCCTGCAGATTGAACCGCTGCCTTTCTCCCTCTTGCTACCATAAAGAGTCAGTCTTGACTTGACTGACAGAATTTTATTTAAAGTGTCTTTTTCCTAAAACTAATATTTCAGCCTTTGGCTGATGAATACTTTGCTGGATGTTTAAATCCTCCAGACTGGTATTGTATTCTATCAGGATTTTGTTGGATAGATTTCTAAATTGAGTTACTGGACTTGTTTACCTGCTGTGACCATTGTGCTGTTTTAATTAATAAATAAAACATAACAAACATGTCATATTTACCTGCTCTGTACAATAGTTTTCCACAGAGCAGCCCTTTCAAATGCCCAGAGCAAGCTGCTTGCTCTGGGGCCACTCATGCATGCTCGCTCCTGAACTGCCTCGGTCCCACCCTCTGCCCCCTCCTCACTGGCTGTTATTAAAAGCAGCGGGAGCCATGGGATCCAGCTGCTGTGTCCTGTCCAACAAGGAGAGGGAGACCCAGGAGAGCCGAGGCTCTTGTGCATATTGCTGGATTGTGATCAGGCTCCGGTAAGTACTAGGTCTCCCTGCACACTGAAGTTTTTTTTTTTTTGGTTTTGTTTTTGTTTGTTTTTTCTATCTTCTTGCATAGCATGCATGAAGGTAAAAAACCTTCATCCTTTAGAACCACTTTAAGGCAGGTAGACCTCTTAGGAGGAGGTCAACAATCATTCCTGCATTTCAGACAGGTTTTCTTTAAGCCTTTGGACTTTACAGTTGGAATGATTGCTCTTATATAATTAAATGTTTATTTCGCTGCAGCAAAGGACAACCAGACCAATGTAACCAAACAGAAGAAAAAGTCTAAATCACAACAGTACAAAGGACACAAGAAAAGTGAGTACTGCTTTTTCATTACCATATCAAGTATGAACTCTGTAACTTGGGATATTTTGGAAATTTGATTTCTTGTAAGGGCAAAATCTGAAAATCTACTTCTGTACACAGACATTAGAGCCTCTCCTTTGAGGAATCTCAAAGTCAAACAGCTGGACCCAGCAAAAGACTACCTTTCTGGGCAGCAATTTTTCAGTCGTTGCTCTCTTGCAGTGTTTTTGGCTGCTGCTGGAATCAGAAACTTCTAGCTGTGCCAAATAGTGTGTGCCACACTGTGTTTCTGTCCGCTGGACCCTAGGTCATTAAAGGACATAGTACTGACTTAGAGGGCTTTGGGAGGAACTACAGCGAGCAGTGGGGGACAAAGTATCCAACACTTCTGGAATTGCCATTTTAAAGTGTCACCCAGAGCTCTGCTAATGAATAAGGCTCCATTACATTGCAACTCCTGTGTTTTCATCCATTAATGTGGGTAATCGCACCCTGCGTTGGGCAACCCAATCAAGATTAAGGCTTTAATGCATGAACAAAGGTGCTGTCTGCATTTTTTTTTTTGTGGTGTACAGAGTAGTGGGATAATGGCAACCAGGGCTGGTGCTACCACTAGGCAAACTAGGCAGCCATCTAGGGTGCAGCCACGGCCGGGGGCAGTACAGCCGGCCCTGCTTTAATTTTCAGTTCACCATAGGGGCCCAGGGGGCGAGTAGCAGAGAGGGACTTTTTTTTTTTTTTTTTTTTTTTTAAATTTCGGGCACAGGCAGCTAAAGCCGCACTGCATTTTGAAATGCTAAACAGTGGCGGCTGTAGCCTTTCACTGACGGATTGATTATTTCACTGGAGGAGAGATTATCTCTTCCTCCACTGCAGAGGGCAGAAGGCGAGGCTATAAACCTACCAGCAGTAGGTAATTCAACAGAGCAGTGGCTGAGGGCACTGGCAGCAATACGAACCTGATGCACAGGCAAGCTCACAATTTCTGTTTTCTGAGGCACAAACATACAGCCATACGCTGTATACAGACATACATACAGCACCTTCTCTACTGTGTGATCATCATCATGATAATGATGACGACCACATAAGCACAGTGAGATGCTTCCCGTTTAGTTCTTATTTACACTTGTGTTTGATGGATATTAAAATGTGGAGCTGAGCCGAACTTTTACTGTCCCCCAGCCACTCCCCTTTATGCTGCAAGGCACTTCCACCGTCGTATGGCAATAGTGGCGGGGTGTTGTGTTAAAGAACTTATCTGCTTCTCTTCAGAATATTGAGGATGAATTTCTTCACAGTGTTTGCAGCTGCCTTGTTTAGTAAGGGGTTGTTTTAAGGCTTGTTCAATTCTTATTAGGAATATACAATACTTGAATGTCCATAACATGGCCACAGATTCACTTCAAAGTGTATATATAACCAAAACATTTTTTTTTTTTTTTTCCCTTTGGATACAGTAGGGAATGGAGGTTACAGAAGCTTTTTTTGATCTCCATGGTTAGACTGTCTACTAGTTAGTATGGGTAGCCATTTAAGGGTTTAAGGACCATGTGGATATTAATTTGGATCATATGAAGCAGTGTAGACTCAAGCACTGCGCTCCATATCGCTCATGAAATGATTCACAAACTAATGCCATGTGCAATCTATGTACACTAGTCCAATAACATTTCAGCCTATTCATTATTTTTATTTTTTTTTTTTGGTTGTGGATTTTTCCCTTGTTACATATCTTTACAGCTGCTTCATATTTATTGGAATTCAACTTTTGGAGTATTTTATGCGGTTCCAGGTGATCAGCTGTAATTGAACAGTGTATATTGTCGTTTGCTATTACTGTCATTATATTAGCATGATAAAATTGATTATATTTGAAGAGGCAGTTGCCAGCACAGAAATGTAAATGAAGTGGTGTTTGACTCCACTGTTCATGCCTACCTGTACTGCACAGCAGAAACTAAGGGCTGGAGTAGCACCGCTGGAATTGTGAGGAGTCTTGGTGAATTTTAAGTCCTGAAGAGCTCCACTTCCTATTTGGAGGCTTCCTGCAGTTAACCTTTATGTGTCATGATAGACACTTTGAAGATTGGGAGGATTAGGTTGGGCTTTGCTCATAAAAGAATATATAAATGGAGCAGCATGCACTGGAAAGGAAAATGGAGAAAACAAGTTTTCCTTCTTGTCCGATTAGGGCAAACACGAAGTGTTTCACCTTCTGGTTTTACTGCCATCCACAGTTGGATTTGACACTGTAGGCAAGCCCAGGATAAGACAGCTTCTCAACATTGCTACTAGAGCTGGTCTCCTTTTTCATTTTTTTTTTTGGATTGCCATGTCCACAGCCCCTTGGGACTGGGCATCACAGGGATAACATGGAAGTGACCTTTGTGCACCGAATGTCACATTGGGCACTTGACCGGGCTCGATTCTGGTAACAAGTTGGTCACGTAGCGCTTTCTAGGCCCTGAACCGTTGGCATTGCCTCAGAGCTTGCCCTTTATCTGAAGACTCACTTTGTAAGCCGGTTGAGCCATGCACCAGGAACTCCCTAATCTACAGTGGTTGCCGGGCACCTTTAACTTCCCCACTTCCTTCCATTTTCCACTCACAGAAAGGGTTAACACTGTGGGACTGAGTGCTAACTTAGATGACTTCCTGTTGAGTGAACAGTTGGCAAGGGCGCTAGTGAACAGTTGGCAGGGGCGCTGTCTAACAGTTTATCTCTGACTGTCCAGAAGTTAGAGTAGTTCTGATGGATTCCGAATCTTCAGAAATCTGTGCTGGAATGGACACTTTTTTTTTAAGTATTTGAGTCTAGTCCTGTTGCTTTCTCAGGAGACACTTCAGACCCGGGCCTGATGGTAGCCTCCTTCAAGGCAGTTTCATTTGCCCAATTCCATGTTAGACCTGTACAAAACAACATTCTGTCATCAATTGACAGCTCAACTAGTCAAAAGACTCAATTAATTTGGCACCAATGACAAGGTTCTCCTTGGCATGGTGACTCAGGAATCCTGCTCTGGAATCTGAGGTCCTTCAAGAAAAAACTGGATAGGTTTTCCCCCCCAAGTACAGGGATCGAGTCTAGCGGAAGCAGTGGTTGTTCTGGTAGCTCCATGGCATCAGTACAACTTAATATATGCCCTTCCTCCCTGAAACGTTCTCCTTGTTTGCATCTCAGGTACATTTCAGTGATCCTCAGTGGTCTGTACTGGTGAATGTGGTATGTCAGCCTAGTTAGCACACCTTGTGGACGCTCCTTAGTCTATTCAGTTGTTCAGGTCTTTCAACTCATGTACTAATTTTACCATCCTGCTTCAAGTTTGCTGACTTTACCAACATGGCCATTGATGCCCAGGTTTTGAGAGACTGCAGCATCTCTAAATTGGTGATTCCTATGATGTTAAAAGCTCAGAAAGGTTGGGTTTCTGTCCTTTATTTTTTCTTTTTCTTTTTTTGTCTTCAGACTGTTAGCTTTTCACTTCTTGATAAAAACTTTTTACACAATGAATCTCCCATGTAGCTCCTCTTGTTTTTTTTCCCTGTTACTCTAATACTGCTTGTCCAAGTGCCTAAATCGGGGTCCCAATCCACTTGTCCCTCGTGACAATCTACTTATCCTGATAAAAAAAAAAAGCACAGATAGGGTGTTTCTGAGGAAAGGGAAGCGTCAGTCTCTCTTAATGCTGAGCAGAAGTGCATCTTCTGAGTGAGTACATGAGGTGCCGGCCCCAATAAGAGAGAAAAAAAAAATTATTAATTCAGATCCCTCGCACACAGAAGCACTTGGCTGCTCAGTACAAGAACATGCTGAGCAGCAAAATGAAGCTCCGGGGTCCACACCGTTAACGACTTAAGCTCCGGAAGAATTTACCCCCTTCGTGGCTAGGCCATTTTTTTTGTATTTTGGCACTGCGCTACTTTAACTGGCGATTACGCAGTCGTGCAACGCTGTACCCAAATTAATTTCTGATATAAAATATATCCAATAATTTATTTTTTATTTTATTTTTTTTTTAATCTAATTTTCTTCATAAATTTAGGTCAAAGTTTATTTTGCTACATGTCTTTAGTAATTCCCAAAAAGCATATATTAATTGGTTTGTGTGAAAGTTATAGCGTCTACAAACTATAGGATATATACTGGAATTTTTACTAGTGAAGGAGGCAATCGGCGACTTTTATAGAGGGACTGTTATAGTGCGGATGGCAATCTGACACGAACTGACATCACCAGTGACACTAATACAGTGATCAGTGCTAATACTATACGCTGTCACTATACTAATGACACTGGCTGAGAAGGGGTTAACATTTAGGGGCAATCAATGCATTAACTATGTTCCGAACATGCATTAATGTGTTAACTATGCTGTTTTCACTAAGCAATGTGCTGTTTTTTTATTCCCTGTTTTGCAGGGAGACCGAAACCAGCACATCGCCGCTGTCAGTAGAGAGCTCTGTGTTCTTTACCAACACAGGGCTCACTCCTGTCATTCACTCCACCAATCAGTGGGTGCTGCCCCCTACTGGGAAGTGTCAGCTCGCTACTTACCTGAAGCAGGGCTAAAATACACCTGCCCAGTGCCCGGAACTGCATGTCCTGGGTGTTAGGCGATATAAATTGTGCATCCCTGTGAAAGGAATGGTGGGCACAGCACTTCTGGCCTGCAGCTACAAACCAAAGGCAGAAAAAGACATGTGGACAGCCCCCAGTAGGACACAGATCCAAGGCAGCATCACAGCCTGTCCGTCACCTGGCCACCAAATGCATGTGATGGGCGGCGACTTGCTAAGTGGGGGCGATGGGAGGTCCAGTGACCAGAGTCACAATGCGCATTCTCCTGCCAGCCTAGGCTGTATGGCTGCGGCAGGACAGGGAGATACTGAAGACAGTGCAGTTTCACCTGTGTTTCCCACTTTGCTGGGGGGAGGGGGGGGTAAAAGGAACTGAAGCCATTCCAGTGCTCTAGCCAGCTGCCCCACACCCCTCATCCACTTCCTGGAGGTGAGGAAATGGCGCCAGATCGAGCCGCAACATCTACTGCCACAACCTCAGCACCCAGCTGTCAAACTGGGAAGGAGATATCAGAGAAGGGCATCGGTTCCTGGGGAAATATGGCGGCATCCAAGGGCAATGATGCCCACCAACAACCGTGGGGGCACATGGGGGGGGGAATTGAACCCAGACAAGGTGAGTGTCTGAAGCGATGGCCTCATCTTGCAAGGAACCCTAAGTTTGGTTTTGCATAGAAACAAGGCAATGTTGAGGCCCAGGACTTCTTTCTTGTCTAAGGTAGTGTTTGGTTTTTATCTTAACCAGGACATTATCCAGTTCATCAAAAAGCAGTGTCCCTTATTTGGATAGGGACCAGGTTGAGTCTATCTCTCAGCCATTGTTCCTTTCAGAAAGACGGATTACCTTTCTGTCATCCTATATTATCCCTATATGATAGCGCCGGCTTCTCGTTCTACCATCTCTAGGTGGCACAGACAGACCACCATCCAAGTTTATGGTCTCGAGGTTCAGGTTCCACCCTTTCCTGTCAATACACACTCTACTGGATCTGTGAGTACTCATCAACATCAAGCAAATGTTTCCCAGATTTGTAAAACTGGTCTTCTATTCACATATTCTGTGAATTCTACCTGGTGGGTGTTGTGGCCTCATCTGATTCCAGCTTTATGTAAAAGGTCCGTTTTAAGGCGGCTCTTTTAATTGCGAACAGTCCCCAATTCTATGGCATTTTTTGGGCCTTTTAGAGTTTGTTTACTGTGTTGTCCACCCCTTGAGTTGGAATGCATTAGGACATCCTGAAGGTGAAACACTCCAAAAAGAGGATTTTACGGTGAGTACAAAAATTAAAGGTGACATGGCGGGGCTAGACTACTGACCCACAACATGTTACGTCAAATTTAGATATTGCCTTGTTGACATTAGCAGAGCCCTTGATCCGTTTGCCTCCTTAACTTAAGCAGTCACTAATTCACTATTGAATGCCATTAAATTGTCTATCTTCACTCCAGCAGCACAGGCCGGTGTGTACAATTGCGGCCCTGGTGATGGTGCAGGTATGCGTCCAATTGTTCATGGAACTCTTTAGACCAGTGGTTCTCAACCTTCCTAATGCCACGACCCTTTAATACAGTTCCTCATGTTGTGGTGACCCCCAACCATAAAATTATTTACCCAGTAATTATTATTCATGAGTGTTGTTTTACCTCCAATACTGCTGCTTTCAACACAGTAGCTGCTTTTAACAGAGTAGCTGCTTTCAACACAGCAGCTGCTTTCTACACAGTAGCTGCTCTTTACACATCGGAAACGTGTTTTCTGATGGTCTTAGGGGACCCCTGTGAAAGGGTCGTTCGACCCCCAAAGGGGTCGCGACCCACAGGTTGAGAACCACTGCTTTAGATGAATACATTTTTTTTTTTTTTTTTTTTTTTTAATTTCTTTGCAATTTTTTTTTCTTTCTTTCTTTGCAATTTTTTTTTCTTTCTTTACAATTTTTTTCTTTCTTTCTTTGCAATTTTTTGGGGTTTTTTTTTTTTTTTTTTTCTTTCTTTCTTCCTTCCTTCCAATTTTTTTCTTTCTTTCTTTGCAATTTTTTTGGGTTTTTTTAATTTTTTTTTTTCTTTCTTTCTTCCTTCCTTCCAATTTTTTTCTTTCTTTCTTTGCAATTTTTCATCAGAGAGGGTCTTACTGCTAGGGTATTTATTAGTAAGTTCTTGAATTGGGGTCCCACTTTTGTCAGTAGCACTTGATAATGGTTTGTGCAGTGGACCTTTGGCACATGTCAGTGTTAATGCACTCGGCCCGCAAGAAGTCTTCCAGTGGAAGCTTCCTTTGTCAGGCCAGACATCTGTCATATATATATATATATAAATGTGTGTGTGTGTGTGTGTGTGTGTGTGTGTGTGTGTGTGTGTGTGTGTGTGCGCGCGCGCAATTCTGGATCCTCCTACTCATATGAAAACAGTTGTTTGCTGGTAATTATCTGATTGTACTTTCTGTACACCATATGGGCAATACAAGACTTTTTTTTACTGTAGACCTATTATATGCCTTGGTACTGACTTGTAATTGTCTCTGGTAGTTTTTGTTTACTACCCATTTGCTTAAATAAAGATTACATTAAAAAAAATTGTTAAAGTAGAATTGTAGGCAAAATAAAAATGACATATACTGTACAGTATGTTGCATACAAGGCCTGATTCACACAAGCAATGAAAAGCATGCAATTATATACCTGAGGACCAATTATAGGACTGTTCTAAATGCAAACAAAAATCCTGTAATGATGTTAAATAGTACAATACAGACTGCATTTACTTGCATTCAGTTTCATTGCATTTAGGAAGAATCAAAGGGTACGTCACATAAATTAACTAACAGCGAAACTTGCTGGTACTGTAAGGTGTCTGAATTTCAGCAACACTGTTTCCATTTAAACTTCTTAGGGCAAAACAAATTCTCATTAGGACTTCTGCTTATGAGTGAAAGTCTGAGGTTGTTTTAGTATTTTACGCACATTTTTACTGGAAACTACAGCGCAAACCCATCTTGGAGTCCCCAGGACAGCCAGAATACAGTGGAGAAATTATAGGGGTTAGACAAAAAACATTGAAACTCTTCATGATTAAAAAAAACAACTGCTGCAAAAGTGACTGCAGAGCTCAATCTCAGTTCCGTGCAGACTGAGATTGAGCTCTGCAGTCACTTTTACAGCAGTTTTTTTCCTTTTCCGGGTCACAATTCTGCACAACGTACTTTTTTGTCTCTTTTTTGCACTTATTCTAATCAGACTGTTTTCTCAAAACTGTATATGCCGTCATAACTTTTTGATACTGTACCTCTCGAAACAGCAAATAAATGGCAAGTTCAGTCACAGATGTATGTGCTATGCAGACACCAACAATTTGCCCTCTTTGAAGCTCAGTAAGCTCTGTCATGACTCAGTGTTACTAGCAGCGCACACAGTGAATGACAAAAGTGAGGCTTCCCACTTGTCGGCTAGGTGTCTCATCACACAGTGGAAGCAAGAGAGTGTTATTTAGGTAAATTGTTATTTATGGGTAATTACGTGGTATCCTCAAACCAAATGGAAGATATACATGGGATGGACAAAAAAATGGAAGCATTACATGATTTGCAGGTGTGAAAGTGACAACATGTTTCACATTGAAAGTGGATTTACACTTCCACTTTCAATGTGAAACATGTTGTCACTTTCACACCTGCAAATCATGTAATGCTTCCATTTTTTTGTCCATCCCATGTATATCTTCCATTTGGCTTGAGGATGCCACGTAATTCCCATAAATGCCTTGGAGTACATTGGAAGTTGGGTGGCATGCTTTGACCTGTATGCATTGCATGTTTAGAGATGTTAAGAATCAATGTTTCATTGTCTGGTATCAATGTCTGCTTATGCTGATCCTTCGGATTGATATCCTTCTGTGACTGCACTGAGTTTTGTTGGCAAGATACAAAAGGATTGACTTAAATGTACGAAATTCCTCTAGGGTTTGGTTTGAGAACAAGACAGTTAAAGTGGCTGTAAACCTCAGACAAGAAATATGAACAGAGCATATCCCTGTAGTGTGTGCTTGTCTCAATCTAAAGTACCAAGTGTCATTTCTGTCCGCTGCCATGTTCCTCTGCTATAAGCAAGAGTCACTTCTAACCAGTTTTCCTGACAACAAGAGAAAAATGGTGACAGGGGAGGGACCTCCAGCAGATTGACAGCTTCAACTCTGTTCCTGTGAGCTGTGTGAAGGGGGGTGGTGTCCAATCAGCTCTCAGAGCTCTCCTCAATGATGCAACTTCAGCGTCCCACCCCCTGCTTTTCTGAGCTGAGCGATTCTGTGTAAATTCTGTAGTTTGCTTGGATGTAAGGGAGAGACAGCTGTATATAGACAGGTTCAACTTATGTAGGAGGATTTGTTTAATCTCTGTGTATCATCTGAGGCCAGTCACTTCATGGGGTATATGTGAATCTTTGCAACCACTTTAAAGTAGAACTGTTGCCAGGCTATGAGCATTTAAATATTTACATAATCATTGCAAGCGGTAAGCAATCTTTTTAACAAGCCACTGTTGCCTTCTGTAACTGCAAGCACAATGGAGCAATTAATTTTCAAAGTTCACAAGAGAAGACGTTCAAGCCAGGTCTCACCACTTTGCAAACCCCTCTTCTTAAGCAGGATACAAATGGAGAAACAGAAAAAGGGTGCACCGACCTAGTGCATTATTGTTTAAAATAATTTATTAAAGAAACAAAAATAGGTATCATACTCACAATGGACATAATAACACAGACATGTCAAACTGAACAAGATGTATGATCCAAACAACATCTGAGTCCATAAGATGGAACCCTGGATGACCAACTGGCTAACGCGTTTCGAGGACACAACCTCTTCCTCAGAGCTCAGTCCTCTGAAGGAATCATGGTTGAGAAAGCCTGCGTTAGATATTAGAAGGCTGGTAGGCTGCCAAGACACTTCAGGGACAAAAGAGCAAGCTTGAATGATGAATCACTCCACAGTACCTGTAGCTACAGAGGTGAGTCCAGTCTTGTTTTAAAGATTAGTTACAGCTTATTAAGAATATGTAAATCTTTTTTTAATGTCCAAAGCCTGGCCACAGCACTACTGTAAGCTTACTGGTATATTTGGGTTCTCAAAAGATCTTCTGTATATATGGGAAGGGTGTCTTTAACAACAAACATTAGCCAGAAACCCAGCATTGCAAATCTAAAGTGCTCACTGCGTGTCTATGCTGTTTTTATTTATTTTGTTTGTTGCTACTTTGCTGTTGAGTATTTTTGTGATAGATTTATATGCTCACTAAGCGCTGTGTTTTTTTCAGGCCAGTTTATCACCAGATGTAAGTGTAAACAATCATATTCTTAAAAAATTCTTATAACGTAAAGTTGTAGAGAAAAACACTCCATAACCCAACCCTGTGTTGGGTATGGAGTTGGAGGAGAAGGCATCATAACTGGATAGTACATACCTGCTCTTTTGCTGTTCCATCCCCTTCCCAGGCTACCTATGCAAATGCAGACTTTGTGTAAGTCTGGGTGTAAGTACCACCTACAGAAGAAAATGACAACTCACCACTTTTACAATCAAAGGAGGGCACGATCTGAGTGTTCAATTCATGGAAATACGTCAGAAAGTTAAAACTGATTAGCATATACACCATAAAGATAAGATTTGACTCTGTTTCTTCCATGTTAAAGCAGCTCACCAGTACTAATTCAATGTTTAAAAAAACCTAATAGGTTACGCGTTTTGAAAAGGTCAAAAATTAGTAATCTGTGCAGCATATTCATATGATACTGTAAGCAAATCCTGTACATATGTTGGATTGGTTACCTTCATTTTGTCAGTATTTTACATTACATCCCATACAACAATGAGCAGGCCTCCTGATAGCATACATGATGCAGTGCAGTTTTGGAGGTACTTTTGATCTATTTTTCAGAAAGACCGTATTTGCATAGGCAGCGGTGGTGGATCAGCTAGTAAAAGTACAGGTTTGTGCTGGAACTTAATGCTTCCTTCTTTTCTATCCAAGGGTTATAGACTTTGTAAAAAAATTGCTGCACACACTGCTCCCAAATAGGCTAAAGCTGTGTGTACAACATTTTGATGAAAACATGGAAACAACCTTCTGCTCCTGTTTAGTAATTTAAATACAGATCTAAATAGGAGGCCTGGCTGTCACTATAAACAAGCTGCTAGTAGGCTTCAATCAAGCCTGCTAGCAGCTTTTTTTAAAATGACAGCACTCCTGTTTTTATCTGCTTCAGCAGCTATAATTTAATCAAAATTGAAGTTTAATCTCATCATTGCATTCTTAGTATTTTATAGCTTAGATCTTATGGATGTTTTTGCTTTTATACTGTTACATAGTTGTGTATCGGTTGGTATTGTCCTTGCCTTTCAATCCATACCAGTCATGTATACAGTGTGTAACCTTCTTTACACAAACAAATCAACCATACTTTTACAGGTGAAAGCATAGGAAAAAGTATATTACATGCTTTCTTGCAGCATTTTTCATTCCCACAATTTTTTATTCACCTTCAGTGTGGCTACTCCAGGAAGAGTCAGTTCCCTAGCACAGCAGCATTCCCTGCCCCTCTTCCCCTCCTTCCCTACCATGTCTTAGCCCTTTACTTTGTTGGGTGTGTCTAATTACTGTCTGTACTGGCCCAGCTCCCTCACCTTCCTATATTATTATTATTATTATTATACAGTATTTATAAAGCGCCAATAGTTCGCTCAGCGCTGTACATTACAAAGGGGGACAGAACATGTGACAGAACAATACCAATACAATGCAAAACATGAGGGGATCGAGGGCCCTGCTCTTTCCAGCTTACAATCTAGGACAGCAATGGGCAAACTACGGCCCGCGGGCCGTATACAGCCCGGCGGACCTTTTAATCCGGCCCGTGGTGCGTGATACTGTCAGGATGGCTGTCAGGATGTGTGTAGGCGGGGCAGCGTGACAAACGTGAGGAGAGCTAGACTCCTCTCACAGTCCGCCCTGAAGACCGGAACAGCGCGGGAACACGGCAAGAGGAACGCGCGGAGCAAAGGTAAGTAAATTGACACAGGGGGGACTCGGGGACTTAATATGGGGGATGAATTAATATGGGGAATGAATTACTATATGGGGGATGAATTACTATAGGGGGGATGAATTACTATATGGGGGATGAATTACTATGGGGGATGAATTACTATATGAGGGATGAATTACTATGGGGGATGAATTACTATATGGGGGATTTATTACTATGCTTACTATGGGGGAATGTTACTATACTTACTATGGATGACACATACACATCATTCATCTACTCTTGGTCCGGCCCCCGGATCCAATATATGAACCCATTGCGGCCCTCAAGTCAAAAAGTTTGCCCACCCCTGATCTAGGGGATAACATTTAACAGAGGAACGAACGGGAATACTATAGAGCTTGGGGTGGCCAGACGTCAGCCCTCCAACCGTTGAGGAACGACAACTCCCACATTGTATTGCAAGGCTCTAACAGTCAGAGGCATGACTCCCAGAGGCAGAACTTGAGGAATGTGTAGTCACCACAGCAGAAGGGACAAAGTTTGTCTTCCCCCTGCTCTAGTGTGTTGCAGCTTTGAGTCTACTGGGGCTGCTGGCATCACTAGCGGTGCCTAGCAGCAGTCTGCGTTTTTTTGGATGTCTACACAAGGCAAGCTTTTACAGGTAAATAAGTTGCATAAAATACATTAAATGTATACAATCCGTATTATAATCAGGATAATATTAATAACCTAACAATAAAACAAAATCCTACAGGAAGATTTTTGTTGCAATAGAAAAAACCGTCTTGAACATTCTCAAAATGGAGCTCAAGGTTGCTTTCAAAGCTTTGATTCCTGGAAGGTTTGAATATGCTTTGTCAAGGCTTGCTGTATACACCGTTCTTCTACGAGGTAACTTGTAGGCCAGCTCTACCCAAAACAGATATTTCACTATTGAGCTAGGCTTCAGTGAGCTGAATCACCACCCATCACCTTGTTCTTTCTCTCAAATGCTCCAATATTGATCATTCCCAGCAGTGTCTTGAGTCTCCTTCCCCTCCCATATCAACATTGAAAAATATATGAGAAGAGCTTTTTTGTTAATGTACTGTTATTTACTAAAAATCCATAATGGAGAATAATAATTTATAAAATCAAACCAACATTTTCAAACATTTTACAGGTAAATGGCCAGCTTAAAGTGGAACCAAAGTCTCCGTTTCAACAGTCTGAGCTCCTGTACCAGCTCTGGCACCTTCTTTTCAGCTTCTTGCAGGTGCCAGGATGCAGCTGTCTTCTTCATTGGCCGGCGAGGGATGATGTCACCCCTGCTCATGCATAGGAGTGCAGTCATCTCGGCACACAGGATCTGTGGCGGAATGTAAACTGGGCTGCACATGTGCAGCCACAGAAGACCACAAGCTGGCAGGTAGGTTTATTTATTTGCAGAAGAGACACAATGGGGGGGATTTACTAAAACTGGAGCACTCAGAATCTGATGCGGCTGTGCATGGCAGCCAATCGGCTTCTAACTTCAGCTTGTTCAGTTAAGCTTTGACAATAAAACCTGGAAGCGGATTGGTTACTATGCAGAGCTGCACCAGATTTTGCACCATGCAGTCTTCGTAAATAACCCCCTATATGTTTCTTCTGAAATAAAGAGCCTGCCTACAGTTTTAGAATTGAAGACTTTAGTTCCGTTTTAAGACCCCAACAGTTGGGCAGACAGGAATTCTGTTGGGGTCATCTCATCTCTTAAGAGAGCATATGAAGCCAACATGTGATTCCGCTTGATGGCAGCCAGGAAAAACTGAAATAACAGTGTTGGGTGGAGTTGGCTTTCAGGGTTCTAGTCTTTGCTTCATTTTTTGTTTTTTTTTTTCAGGAAGCATATTAAATGTATATTTCCCTTTTTAAAAGTGAACTCCAGGCAGTTATAAAAAATAATGTAGTTGAATTTGTATATGATTAAATAAATTTTACCAGTAACATAAATACTTGAATCTCAGTAATATCTGCCCCTTGTAATTCTCTGTATAGCAGCACTCAGGTAGGCAGAAAAGGAGTGGCACTGGGGACCTTTCAGTATGCTACATGCAAATGTGCTCACAGGGTACATGCTGATAGGAGGAGAAAACAGAGTGAGCAGAGCCAATAACTTATCAGCGTTTACTGCTTCTTTACTGTCCATCCGCTGTCTAGAGTTGGGTAGGTGACACCACTGTATTTACTAACTCTTACCAGAGAAAGTGGTGTCACCCTCCTGGCTGTACTGTCTGGCAGAGGATTTTGAATAGCAAAGTTCACTAGAGAGAACTACAAATCCTTTGGCAGATTACTCTTCAAGTCTGTGTATCTTAACCTATGGTTGGCTATTTGCCTGGAGTTTAGCTTTACTGTAGCAGAAATAAACCTGCCAGGGACACAGACTGCTGCTGCAGGCGGGACAATTTGAGACCTTCAGCTGTCCCAAGTATGCGTCAGGAGCTTTCTGGTCCCAACCCGTAACTGTGCTGGGAGTGTGCAGGGCGCATGCTCTCTGTACAGAAAAGTGTTTACATAGGGCCACATACACATGTACCTCCAGCGGGAGGTCATGAGAGACTCTGCAACATTCACTTTTAGGTGGATTAAGCTTTGAAAACTCAGTCCAATGCCCCTTTAGGGCACTGTAACCCTGACTTTTATGACATTGCTGATTTCTAGCCCAATTTGGCCTTGGAACAAGCAGGTGCTCTTTGCCTAGTATCCTTGTTGGCCAACACTAAAGGATAAGGGCATTACAGAATAAGTACACCTTTGCGATGAAAGCGTTAAAGGTTATCTACAGGCAAAACTCTTTTCACGTTTTTAATAGCTTATAGTGGGTTCTCCAAATTTTCTAAGCAAAGGGCCATTTTACTGTCCTTAAAACGTTAGGGGCACCAGACTGACCAATGAGAGTAGAAAATATCCCGGCATCAAAGGGAGTGGACAATGGCTGGTGGTCAGTGGTTGTAAAATTATTATATAAAGCTTGGGGCCAGTATAGGAATAGCTCTCCATCATTTGTATTAGTTGGAGGAATAGTAACTTATCAGTGGGAGGCATTATGCCCTTTGGTTTGTGTCAGTGATAGTGCCCTCTCATTGGTGCTACATCGTTGGTATCAGTAGGAGGAATAGTGCCCTATCATTGGTGTCAGTGGGAGGAATAGTGCCCTATCATTGGTGTCGGTGGGAGGAATAATGTTCCATTGTTGGTGTCAGTGGAAGGAATAGGGAATCATTGTTGGTGTCAGTCGGAGGAATAGAGCCCTATTGTTGGTGTCAGTCGGAGGAATAGAGCCCTATTGTTGGTGTCAGTGGAAGGAATAGTGTCCCATTGTTGGTTTCGGTGGGAGGAATAATGCTCCATTGTTGGTGTTAGGGGGGAGGAATAGTGAATCATTGTTGGAGTCAGTAGGAGGAATAGTGCCCCATCATTGGTATTGGGAGGAATAGTGACCCATTTGTGGTGTCGGTGGGAGGAATAGTGCCCCATCATTGGTGTCAGTGGGAGGAATAGTGCCACATCATTGGTGTCACTGGGAGTGATAGTACCCCATTGTTGGTGTCAGTGGGAGAAATAGCGAATCATTGTTGGTGTCAGTGGGAGAAATAGTGAATCATTGTTGGTGTCAGTGGGAGAAATAGTGCCCCATTGTTGGTGTCAGTGGGAGGAATAGTGAATCGTTGGTGTCAGTGGGAGGAATAGTGCCCCATCATTGTGTCAGTGGGAGGAATAGTGCCCCATCATTGTGTCAGTGGGAGTGATAGTGCCCCATTATTAGTGTCAGTGAGAGAAATAGTGAATCATTGTTGGTGTCAATGGGAGGAATAGTGAATCATTGTTTGTGTCAGTGGGAGGAATAGTGCCCTACTGGTGTTAGTGAGAGGAATAATGCCCCATCATTGATGTTAGTGGGAGAAAAAGTGCTCTACTGTTGGTGTCAGTGGGAGAAATAGTGCCTTGCATCAGTGCAAGGAATAGTGCCTCATATCGGTGAGAGGAACGGTGCCCCAGAGTCAGATAAAGGCAATCAAAGGGCCACAATTTGGAGACCACTGGTGTAGAGGAATGGTTAGAACCTTTGACCGTTTTTACTGCTGTCTATTCCCCTTCTCCTATTTCTTCTGGTGACTATTGTCCCAGAGACAGAAAGTAACGGGAAATCAAAAACTGAACAGCTGTCAGCAGAACAGGAACAATGGGGGAATATTCCAGTGGGGATACCTGTTCAGTGACAACTGTCTTTCACATTGGCAGCAGGCTCTGAAAGGTGAGCCATGGTAGATCCCTTTTACAGATTATGGTTTAGAGCTGGTTTAAAGGCATTCATTGGGCAATACTACCATGTCCTGAACATCTGTTTTGCATTCCCAGGGGGGATTTTACTTTGAAATGGCATGCCGAAACCGCTATAGCCACAGTTGGGGCATGGTCCATTGACTTAAATGGGTGCTTTTGGCAGGCTGAACAGAGTTGAAATTAGCATGCCACATTGGAAAGTGATTAATTTGCCCGATTTAGCAGTAAGGTAAACAGCAAGTGTGGATGTCACCACAGCAATGCAACTGCTTGGTTTTACTGCAGCCCTGTGTGAACGAGGTCTAAGGGGTTTTTTCATTGAATTAGAGATTTCCTCTCGCTTCCTATTGCATCTCTAGGACAGGAAGTAAAGAGAAATCTCTCCAGACGTCATAAAATAAACTGACCTGTTTTTTATCCCTTTCCTAATTTATCCAAAACTGGGGGGAAAAATGTGTAGATTGCACATAGACCTTCTCTAGTCAACATTTACATCCAGATCTGCTCTGACAACTGCAAAGGCGGGTAGCTGAGATTATCCGGACAGGAGTTGGGCGAAAGGTAGGAGGCCTTGATTTTTGTCTAAAAGGGAGATTCCCCTTTGCTTCAGACTGATTTATCAACCAGAACATGTGTATTGTCAGAGCTTTTGGGGATCCCCATAGACATATTGGAACTGTAATGAGAAAATTATACCTTGCACCATCTGAATAAAAACCCAATAAACAATAACTTCCACTTATGATGCAACTGGACAATAGTTTATATTGCAACTGCAGGAATAGGTATATAAAAATGTGCAAATTTGTTTGACTTGCCTGAATACATTAAAGGAGTTGAATCTCCAGACCAAGCTCTTTTCTTTTTTTTTTCCAGTATTGTTATACAAAAAGTATTTCCTTTCCAAAGTCTAAGTAGTATAGCTGTCCACAAGCCGCCTGGAGAGATTTCACCTCACTTCCTGGCCCCCCAACAGCCTGTCACAGCAATGCAAAATATAAGGGAAGTGATTATCGCAAGGGCACGACATCTGGGTTTTATTTTTGTATGTGTCCCCACCAGAGAGATTTCCCATTGCTTCCTATTGTGACACGGAGTAGGGGAAAATCTCCCCAGTGTAGATGCAGACCGCATTACATACCCGAAGAGGGTTCTATACCTTCCCCACTCTGTCCAGTGCTACAAAAAAAGGTGTTATCTGAAGTCCGGGGATCTTCTGCTCTGATCCTGTAGCACAGTAACCAGCGTTATGAAAATGCAATTTGTTTATCTAAACTGCAGGAATTGGATGGAAATGACTGCTGGCACTACCACCCAGTCACATATACTTTTATAATGTATCTGTGGACAAAATAATAAATGACATATATGATGCAGACTGTCACTTATATAAATCTCTGGAACATACTCAGAGGCGCTGGGAACTTTCAGCCTTGTATGTACAATTCAATGAAGGAAAACTTCAAACAAGCTCAATAGTTCTGGTGCGGAGGCTCCAACAAATCAAGGCTTTCCTAAATGGGCACCAAACAATAGCTCAAACCATAGAAATACAGAAATATATGCCAAAACCAGACCGCATCAAATAGTCCAAGATCATTTCAATTGTTGGTTAAAGTCATACTAAAAAAATGCTAACATGTTTCGGGGATTACACCACTCCCCTTCATCAGGGTTCAACACAGGCCAAAACTTGGATGGAGAAAATGCTGACTTCACAGATTTATATTTGAGCCAGGATTGATGAAACCATCAGTTTTTGAGTCCTTTCTGTAACCGTATTACCATTTGATCCCACCAGTAGATCTGTCATCTTTCCACTTCCTTTAAAGGGGTGCCAACATTGTTCTGCAGTGAAATCATAGCAGAGATGTCACTGTGTCAACAAGGTAGCCTTTGGTGGGCAAGTAGTTGTAAAATTTAAATAAAGCCCCCAACTGACCCAGTGCTATTGACAGACTGCATCATATGATGTTGTTTTTTTTATTCTGCCCATAGTATCACTTTAAATAGTGCACCATTTGCATAAAAAATATTGATTCCTTTTGGTATTTTGGTAGGTTTTTGTTCCCTAATTTTGCTATTTTTGAATTGAATTGCAGATTTCAGAACCCCTCCTGGTAGCAGGTGCTAGACCGTGATGGCACCAGCCAAAAGCGTATTTTCAGTCCCTTTTTTGTTCCATGCCTGTCTGCATTGTTCCGTGCCTGTCTGCATTGTTCCATATATATCCTTGTTTAGTATGTTCGCATTGACGTAGATCGTGTTATCTTGATAATGGAAATCCTGTTAGTTCTCGACTTGTTTTTGTAAACGCATTTAATTTTTGTAAAAGTATTTTGTTTCTTGAAATAAAGGTTGAACATTGTGAGACGCTTTAAAAAAAATGAATGAAAGATTTACATATCTTGTAGCGGGGTAGTTAGGCAGTGACACTTTTTTTTTTTTCCCCCCAAATTATACTTACCAAGCTGATAATGCTGCATCTGTCCCCCTCCGGCTCTAAAGGTGAGAACTCATCGATCACATGGCCGCTGAGTTTTCACCGCTGCTGTGGAGGGAGAGGGAATGGCTGGCTCAGGCTCTCAGCGGATTGCTGACAGGTTGAATCAGGTGCCGCTCCAGACTCTGGGGTGGATCCTGACTTTAAAGCCTTTAACTTTTTTTAAAGTCATGATCTTTTGCCAGAGCTATGGCTGTACTTCTCGGCAACAGATGGTTTGAATCTTAGCTGGTTCAGCAGGGACCAGTCAAGATTCAAACCATGTATGGGCAGGCTGACTACGATCTATCAATTGCTTGGGCACAAACACCATGTCTGATTTATAGCATGCGATTATTACCAGTGGCAATAATCGTGTTCTCCCGGCAGGAACAGCACCCTACGCCCTCCCTCCTGGAGAACACACAGGAGAGATTCTACCAGCAACACTGGCTATATTGATGGAACCCATGAGTGGTTTTCTTTCCTTGAGCCCGTGGTTGCAGGAAAGGAAATTGTACAAAAAGCTAAGGCAGGCCATAGATGATGCAATGCGCCAACAGGATTAGAATGCAGAGATCTCAAAGAACACTTAATTGGGTAAAGAATTTTGAAAGTTTCTTATTCATTCCTTTTGCTCAACCTCCATGGTCTTTATAGAAACTGCATGACAGATCAGTACACATCGTGTAAGACCTTAAGTGACCTGGTGTACCCATGCAACCCAAAGCAACTGTTGCACTTTGAGGACCTGTACCTGGAAGCTGCGACCAAAAGGAAAGAAGACAAAGGACTAGTCTCCGTATTGCCTGTAAGCAGGCTGCAGCTAATCTTTTCACTAGGACTGATTTACTATGTCTTGTTCTATACTATGGGGGAGATTTACTAAAACAAGAGAGTTCATAATCTGGTGCAGCTCTGCTTAGAAACCAGCTTCCTTTTTTT
Organism: Staurois parvus; assembly: GCF_062004578.1. Lineage (NCBI taxonomy): Eukaryota > Metazoa > Chordata > Amphibia > Anura > Ranidae > Staurois > Staurois parvus. The sequence continues at coordinate 1,491,788 of NW_028317799.1, read as the reverse complement.
TTGGTCAACACTTAATTGAACAAGATGAAGTTTGAAGTTGATTGGTTTGTAGCTGCACCATATTTTGCAGTCTCCAGTTTTAGTAAATCCATCCCTAGGTCTCTGTGTGGAGGTGGCCATTTCAGTAGAAAACAGGGCTTTGCTTCCTTTTATATAAGAGGTGATTTCTGGTGAATGAATATATGAGAAGCAGCAAGAGAGATTCAGAATTACAAATCCACAGAATGAATAAAGTAGAAGTAGAGAGATCCTTGCACTGCAGGTCTTTAAATACAGCTTCCCCTCCAGTAAACAGCATTGTAGTGACATCACCATATCTCACATGTATGTGGATCATGGCACAAATATGCATAGAAAGTGCACTCTTCTGTTTTTGTTTTTTTTTTGGGGGGGGGGGGGTGGTTTCTAAAGTAATTCAAGGCAAATAGTAAAGTTTTTTTCAGGGTAATGCATAACACTTCTTGATGCTCCCTGTAAGATAGAAGATGTTCACTTTTTAAGTTCTGAACCACTCTAAAGCTGACCCCAGCAGCTCCACATACCACCCCTCTGTTCAATCCCCTACCGATCCGTTCAGGCAACTTGGAGCTTTCACAGCTCTGATACCCCCCCCCCCCCCCCCCTTCACAATCCTATGTGATCGCACATGTCCCTTGCTTCCTCATACCTGGTATTTTTCTTCTCTCTCAGTGGGGGTATTCATGGGAAGGGGAGTATGTGCTGCTGGTGGTGCCGCCACTAAAGTGAACCTGTCTCTTTTCCCTGAGTGGACAGAACATAGACACTGTAAGAATGGAATATGCTCACGAGTAGTACTGGTGGAAACCGTTTGGTCAACATTGGAGAACTGCAGAACATTAATGATTAGTACCTTGCAGATCCACATACTTAAAATTACAACTTCGAGAATGTCCTAAACATATGAAAGGATAGGTATCCTAAAGGGGCCCTCTCCCTAGGGATTTGAAACTCAGAGCCATTTGAAGAGCTACAGTGGCTGCTGTAATATTACACTTAAGAGTGTGTTGAGTACCTAGACCTCCCCTGTACACTTTAATAAAGTTTTTATGAAATCAATGGACCCAAAGCTGGCATGGGAATGTGGCTCTGGAATAGTGCTTGTCAGCCTATGAGCTATAGGGGGACTCAAATGCGGCCCCTGATATCCCATGTTCAATACATGTAATGCTAGAGGACAGTCAGAAGCTGCAGACCCAATAGAGGAAACGAGGGTCAGAAACTGTGGACATGCTACATTTTTGGCTGGGGATATGCTGTAGAAGACCATATGAATATGAGAACATGTTACTTTAGGCTAGTAGTGATTAATTCCATTACCTTAATTAATGTTCCCACTACAGACTGCTGAGGCCCACACATCATATACCAAAGGGCTGCAGGTTGGGCACCAGGGGTCTGGAGCTTAATACTATATTATTGTGCATGAACCTTTTAACCCAAAAGTGAGTGGTCAGGGATCATCTGAGGGCTTTAGCTTGAAAGTCAGAGGGAAATCTTCCTCTTGCCTATAATAGACTCACTAGTGATTTAGGATGACTTTTCAACAAAAAAATTATAAAATTGCACAACATGTATTTGATGTATTCATGCACATCTCTAAAGTTACTGAGAGGTCCAATTTTTTTCATTGATGGTAACAAGTCACACACTGGTCTACAACCCAAACTCACATTAGAACCACAAAACAGAAGTGTAATTATTTCTTATTTTAAGTAATAGACAGCGTGGATTCATGAAAGACAGAATTTGTCAAACAAATCTGATTTCTTTTTATGAGGAGGTGAGCAAAACCTTGGACAGAGGGGTGGTGGTGGACGTGGTATACTTGGACAGAGGGGTGGCAGTGGGCTTGGTATACTTGGAAAGAGGGGTGGCGGTGGATGTGGTATACTTGGACAGAGGGGTGGCGGTGGGCTTGGTATGCTTGGACAGAGGGGTGGCGGTGGGCTTGGTATACTTGGAAAGAGGGGTGGCGGTGGGCTTGGTATACTTGGAAAGAGGGGTGGAGGTGGATGTGGTATACTTGGACAGAGGGGTGGCGGTGGGCTTGGTATACTTGGACAGAGGGGTGGCGGGGGGCTTGGTATACTTGGACAGAGGGGTGGCGGTGGACGTGGTATACTTGGACAGAGGGGTGGCGGTGGACGCGGTATACTTGGACAGAGGGGTGGCGGTGGACGCGGTATACTTGGACAGAGGGGTGGCGGTCGACGTGGTTTGTTTGGACAGAGGGATGGCGGTGGACGTGGTATACTTGCACAGAGAGGTAGCAGTGGATGTGGTATACTTGGACAGAGGGGTGGCGGTGGACGTGGTATAGTTGGACAGAGGGGTGGACGTGGTATACTTGGACAGAGGGGTGGACGTGGTTTGCTTGGACAGAGGGGTGGAGGTGGTATACTTGAACAGAGGGGTGGCGGGGGGCTTGGTATACTTGGACAGAGGGGTGGCGGTGGACGTGGTATACTTGGACAGAGGGGTGGCGGTGGACGCGGTATACTTGGACAGAGGGGTGGCGGTGGACGCGGTATACTTGGACAGAGGGGTGGCGGTGGACGTGGTTTGTTTGGACAGAGGGATGGCGGTGGACGTGGTATACTTGCACAGAGAGGTAGCAGTGGATGTGGTATACTTGGACAGAGGGGTGGCGGTGGACGTGGTATAGTTGGACAGAGGGGTGGACGTGGTATACTTGGACAGAGGGGTGGACGTGGTTTGCTTGGACAGAGGGGTGGAGGTGGTATACTTGAACAGAGGGGTGGCGGTGGACATGGTATACTTTGTTTTTGCAAAAGCGTTTGACACTGTTCCCCACTGATGGCTAATGTGTAAGGTAAAGTCTACAGGCTAGGAAAAATTTGTCTGTAAATGGATAGAAAACTGGCTAAAAGATTGTATTCAGAGAGTAGTGGTTACTGATTCATACTCTGGTCTAGGGTTGTCAGTGGTGTACCCCAAGGTTCAATGTTGGGACCCCTATTTTTTTTTTTATACATTTATAAACGATATAGGGTCTGGGATTAAAAATCCCATTTCAGTCTTTGCAGATGACACCAAGCTGTGCAGTGGAATAACGTCCTTACAGGATGTCTTCAACTTACAAGCAGACCTCAATGCACTGTTTAATTGGGGGACTATGGGGCCAATGAGGTTTAATGTTGATAAATGTAAGTTTATCCTCTTGGGGGCTAAGAATATGCATGCATCAAACATCTAGGGGAGCTCATATGTACCTGATTCCTGAGTACCTGAGGCCTTACCTCAAACACCAAGCTTTACATTGCCTTACACTATGCAAATACAAAATATCTGATTCTAGACACAGAGGGGGCAGTCCAATGTAACATATACCCCCACCCACTGATTCCCTAGCTTTACTGGGTGTGAAGGGCTCCCCTGCCCTTTCGGCTGAGTTTTTGCTACAGTTATGTAGGACTCTCAGTCAATACACCTGCATAGGGCACTATAAGTGCTGGACCGTGGATTGTAAAAAGTGTCGTCTGCATGTCCTTCAAGGGATATTGTCCTTTCAGACCAGCGCTTTGTAGCAAGAGCACTCATCTTCCTCAGTAGAAGAAGCCTAAGGCTCAAACTGAAAAGGTTCAACCATTGCCTTAAGCTTATGAAAAGTCCTTTTCGTTCTACTACTACCGCAACCTCCAAGTCCAGCCCCCCCTTCTAAATCAACATAGAAAAGGAACCAAAGGTCTTGTCATGGCAAGAGAGGTAGAGCAAATCCTGTCTTGTGCAGAACATCCACAGCTGTACATTGAAATGTATGAAAGGGAGAACCACACAGAATGAAAGAGGCCACCAAGGATATGCTAAGAATATGCATGGATCATACATACTAGGGGGGGTACAACTGGGGGGGGGGTCAATGGTGGAGAAGGATCTGGGGGTTCTGGTAGATCACAAGCTTACTAATGGCATGCAATGCCAAGCTGCGGGTTCTAAAGCGAGCAAAATCCTCTCTTGTATTAATAGAGGTATAGACTCCAGAGAGAGAGATATCATTCCCCCGGTACAAATCATTAGTAAGACCTCATCTGGAATATGCAGTTCAGTTTTGGGCACCAATTCACAAAAAGAACATTGGGGAACTGGAGAAAGTACAGAGAAGGGCAACCAAACTGATAAGAGGCATGGAGGAGATCAGCTATGAGGAAAGATTAGAGGAACTGAATTTATTCTCTCTTGAGAAGAGGAGATTAATGGGGGATATGATCACCATGTAAAATACAAAAGGGGGGGATATGATCACCATGTATAATACATAAGGGGGGATATGAACACCATGTATAATACATAAGGGGGGATATGATCTCCATGTATAATACATAAAGGGGGATAGGATCTCCATGTATAATAAATAAGGGGGGATATGAACACCATGTATAATACATAAGGGGGGATAGGATCTCCATGTATAATACATAAGGGGGGATAGGATCTCCATGTATAATACATAAGGGGGGATATGATCTCCATGTATAATACATAAGGGGGGATATGATCACCATGTATAATACATAAGGGGGGATATGATCACCATGTATAATACATAAGGGGAGATATGATCTCCAGGTATAATACATAAGGGGGGATATGATCACCATGTATAATACATAAGGTGGGATATGATCACCATGTATAATACATAAGGGGGGTATGATCTCCATGTATAATACATAAGGGGGGGGATATGATCACCATGTATAATACATAAGGGGGATATGATCTGCATGTATAATACATAAGGGGGGATATGATCACCATGTATAATACATAAGGGGGGTATGATCTCCATGTATAATACATAAGGGGGGGGATATGATCTCCATGTATAATACATAAGGGGAGATATGATCTGCATGTATAATACATAAGGGGGGATATGATCTCCATGTATAATACATAAGGGGGGGGATATGATCTCCATGTATAATACATAAGGGGGGATAGGATCACCATGTATAATACATAAGGGGGGGATATGATCATGTATAATACATAAGGGGGGGATATGATCTCCATGTATAATACATAAGGGGGATATGATCTCCATGTATAATACATAAGGGGGGATATGATCATCATGTATAATACATAAGGGGGGATATGATCTCCATGTATAATACATAAGGGGAGATATGATCTCCAGGTATAATACATAAGGTGGGATATGTTCTCCATGTATAATACATAAAGGGGGGGGGGGGGATATGATCACCATGTATAATACATAAGGGGGGATATGATCTCCATGTATAATACATAAGGGGGGATATGATCTCCATGTATAATACATAAGGGGGGGATATGATCTCCATGTATAATACATAAGGGGGGATATGATCACCATGTATAATACATAAGGGGGGATATGATCTCCATGTATAATACATAAGGGGGGGATATGTTCTCCATGTATAATACATAAGGGGGGATATGATCTCCATGTATAATACATAAGGGGGGATATGATCTCCATGTATAATACATAAGGGGGATATGATCACCATGTATAATACATAAGGGGGGATATGATCTCCGTGTATAATACATAAGGGGGGATATGATCTCCATGTATAATACATAAGGGGGGATATGATCTCCATGTATAATACATCAGTGGTTCATATAGTGAACTCGGTGTAGCTATTCACCCTGAGGTCATCACAGAGGACAAGGGGGCGCTCTCTACGTCTGGAGGAAAAGAAATTTATTCTCCAAACACAGAAAGGTTTCTCCACAGTAAAAGGTGTAAAAATGTGGAACAGACTCCCTGAAGAGTTGCTTCTGGCCAGCTTAGTGGATTACTTTTAAAAAGTCCTGGATTCTTTCTTGGATACACAGAATATAACTGGATATAACATTTATAGGTAAAGTTGATCCAGGGAATATCTGTTTGCCTCTCAGGGGATCAGGAAGGAATGTTTTACCCTGCAGGTGCAAATTGGATCATGCTTTCCTGGTTTTTTTTGTTTGTTTGGTTTATTTTTGCCTTCCTCTGGATCAACTGTTGGTATGTGATTTATAGCTTTTTTTTTTTTTTTTCATGCGTGAACTGGATGAACTTTTGTCTTTTTTTCAGCTAACTATGTAAGGAGGAAATTAGTCATGAGTCCAAAGTATAGTATTTCACACAGGCCAATACATAAAAGAAAATGGCTATTGATAAATGATTGAATAACCTGCTGGATTATCACATTTTATGGGTTTTAATGTTAATTTCTGTGGAAGATCCCAACTCTGCTTCTGTATTCCCTCTAGCTGCTTTGTATTTCTACTCTACTTAAAGTGTTACTAAACCCACAACAGTACAATCAGTTTGTAGATGCAGTAAAGCATGCTGGTTATACTCACTGTGGAACCTAAGGGGTTAATCCTCCACGTTGTGTAAAAAGGCTGTTTTATCCTGTCTTCTCTGATCCCCCCTTCTACTGTCCCCAATCCATCTGCAGATAGTACAGAGGCCTAGGGGACACTCTGCACATGCTCAATTTAGTGTCTATGGCTATAGAGGTTTTTTTTCTTTGGGAGGGTGCATGTGATTGGCACTGTCTAGACAGAGCCAATCAGCACTGTCTAGACAGAGGGTCAGGGGTTTTGCAGTCTCCACAGGTTAGAGTGGAATATAAAATTCCTCCTACAAGATTAACCAGTGCTCAGCTGAACACTGATAGAAGTCACAAGATTTTAGGTATTTAGCAGTTTATATTTACTAAAATTATTGCACTTTCATGTTCTGTGTACTGTGGGAGACCAGATATAGTGAATGCAGGGTCCGGGGAGACCAGATATAGTGAATGCAGGGTCCTGGGAAGACCAGATATAGTGAATGCAGGGTCCTGGGAGACCAGATATAGTGAATGCAGGGTACGGAGAGACCAGATATAGTGAATGCAGGGTCCTGGGAGACCAGATATAGTGAATGCAGGGTACGGAGAGACCAGATATAGTGAATGCAGGGTACGGAGAGACCAGATATAGTGAATGCAGGGTCCTGGGAGACCAGACATAGTGAATGCAGGGTCCTGGGAGACCAGACATAGTGAATGCAGGGTACAGAGAGACCAGATATAATGAATTCAGGGTCCTGGGAGACCGGATATAGTGAATGCAGGGTCCTGGGAGACCAGATATAGTGAATGCAGGGTCCGGGGAGACCAGATATAGTGAATGCAGGGTCCGGGGAGACCAGATATAGTGAATGCAGGGTCCTGGGAGATCAGATATAGTGAATGCAGGGTCCTGGGTTTAGTAACACTTTAAAGCGGAACTAAAGTCTGTATTGTGGTGGGTGGGCACTTGTCATAATTTGGAAGTATGAATCACTTGCCTGCCAATGAGACTCCTTCAGAGATATGATGTTCTCAGTTTCTCACCTGGTGTTCCTACAGATTTTACACTTTATTTAGCCTTCTTGATTAGCTGGCCTGTGATGTACCACCCATGCCTGTTCAGGGGAATTAATGAAGGCCAGCACCCACAGTATGCTAAGAATGCACAATGAACTGCATATGCCTGTCTCTCTGTACATTCAGTAGAAATTTGCTAGCAGGTTAGGCAGAAAATTTTACCTCTCTTTGGCCAAAAAGAAAAAAAAACTCTCGTTGGTTAATATTACTGCTAGAAATTTATTCTAAATCTTGAGTTCTGTTTTAAAGGATATAAAAATCCACAACTTGTTTTTGGGGGGGGTTTTCTTCACTTGGATGGAGCAGAGAATGCTTGAAATCTCAGTCAGGGTTTTTGTTCTTTGCCACTTATGTCCCATTCAAGAGATGTCCCTTTCTCATACAATTGGAAATCTCTCTCCAAAATGAGGAAAATTTCAGTTGTCACTGGAACTGGCTTTACCATTGGAAGATTTCCCGTTCTAGTGAGAACAAAAACTTCAGATTTCCATGCAACCCAAAGCAACTGTTGCACTTTGAGGACCTGTACCTACAAGCTGCGACCAAAAGGAAAGAAGGCAAAGGACTAGTCTCCGTATTGCCTGTAAGCAGGCTGCAGCTAATATTTTCACTAGGCATTCATGTTTCCTGTGACAAATAGGGTAGATAAACTAGGTGTGCCATCTTCTTAACCCCCCTGGCGGTATTCCCGAGTGTAGCTCGGGGTTAAATTTCAGCACCACAAGCAGTAACCCCGAGCTACACTCGGGAATACCATGCAGTGCTGTTCCGGGATCCCTCGATCACTTACCTTGTCCTGCGCTCCCGCGATGTCCCTCCTGCAGTGTCCCCAGCAATGTCCTCCGGCCGATGCCGGCATCTGTCTTCTGGGTTTCGTTCCCGGTGACGTCAAGACGTACGGGGATGGAATGGCGGGAAATTTGAAAATGACAAAAAGTGACATTCACTAAATTCACTAAAATCACATAGTATAACATTCCTGTATCAAACCATTTCACATACATTTTGTCCCGAGTGCTTTGTCCGGCGCCCTGCCTGCATTTTTACTGTTCTTTCTGCCTGGAAACTGAGAAACGTCCATGGCGTCCAAAAAGCGTCCCTTTAGGTCAAAAGCGGTTTTAGACCGGCTAGAGAACAGCGATAGTAAATCAGAACCACTTGCAGAATTGAGTGATAATGATTCGTGGGGGAAATTCCTCATCAGACACTGAAAACGATTCTGCGACTTTACTCAGCGATGTGCGAACTTGGCGCTATATTTCACATTTCAGTGTTTTTGTTTTGATTATATTATTGAATTAAATGTATTATTATATTATTTTTAATGATTATTTATTAAATTATAATTTATGGTTTCGTGTTTCAAATTTTATCATACCCGGGATGTTTACTAGACTCTTGTTCGGACAGATTTCAGTGAGTTATTCCTAAAAATTACAGCCTACAATAAAAAAAATTACATATTTCCATGCAAAATAATGGTACCGCTTTCAGCACCAAAAATCTGAAATAATCATACCGCCAGGGAGGTTAAGGTGCATCTCTAGATGCTCAAAGGGGATATTCTCTCTTAGACAATTGTCACCATAACAGGTGTTCCTATTTGGAGGTTACCCCTGACTTCCTGCTCGGGTGACAACTGTAAAGGCCCGATCACACCATCTTGTTGCGGTGATGCACTCCTTGGGGCCATGCAATGCCGTATATATCCTGATTGGTACCCCAGTGAACCTTTCCAACAGACGTGTTGCCGCAGAACACACAGCAATGCACTCTTTTTCAAATGAACAGGCTGGCCTATTGCAGTGCTTGTTTTTCAGCACAACACTGTAGGATGGGCCCTAAAACTCTGGATTTCCCATTGCTTTTAGTCCATTTTCAATATTCTAAAATATGCAGCTTTTAATAAAATACCTGGCTGGTGATCTTGCCATGAAGGTCGGTGTGTAGAGGCACTCCCTGTTAAAGGGTGACAATACTCTGTCCCTGTGTGTCATTTGTCCTTCTGTGTTGTCGCCCTGTCACACGCTGTCCCAATGGAGGCTAAAAGAGGTCATGATAATGTACATTACACAGATATCCACTGTTGTCACCTTCAGGAAATACACACTGACAAATGAGCCGAAGCCATCCTGTTCATGTAGACAGTACAAGGCTGCAGGAGGCCGGCAATGCTGAGATGCCATAACTGATAAAAAGGCGAAAACGTTTTTTTTTTTTGTTTTTTTTCAGTGGCAGCGGTTTATGATATGCAGTGCTTTAGCAAACAAAATATTGTTTAGTTGGGATTTATATCTACTAAATAATGATTTAAAGCCTCCAACTAATGAATCATTCCCCTCTAAAACAGAGGTGGATGGTCCCCCAGATGCAGAGATGTGTGCTGATGCTCTTCTTTCATAGTATCTCCTAGGTCCCTGATGCCAAACTTACGGCCCATTGGTATATGATGACCTCAGCATCCTGTACTGGTAACAATTTTTAGGGATATAGAATTAATCTCTACTAGCCTCATGGCTCATGTTCCCAGTTCTGTAATGTTCTCTGTAGCGTATCCCCAGCCAAAAATGTAGCATCAGTGGCGTCACTAGGGTTGGTGTGACCTGGTGCAGTGAAACATGATGTTGTCCCCCCCCCCCCAAATATTTATTAACTGTTTTCAGAAAGTGCGCCAAATATATAGCATGTGGGACTTTTGGTTTGCTTTCAGAAAATGCAGGGAAAAAAATGTGCAACCTAATAGAAATCTATAGGACTGCAGCAATAACTGTGGGTAATATGCAGGAAAACCCCTTTTACACTACACAACCCCCTGCACCTCTGGACCCCTCTACATTACACAGCCCCCTGCACCTCTGAACCCCTCTACATTACACAGCCCCCTGCACCTCTGAACCCCTCTACATTACACAGCCCCCTGCATCTCTGAACCCCTCTACATTACACAGCTCCCTGCACCTCTGAACCCCTCTACATTACACAGCCCCCTGCACCTCTGAACCCCTCTACATTACACAGCTCCCTGCACCTCTGAACCCCTCTACATTACACAGCCCCCTGCACCTCTGAACCCCTCTACATTACACAGCTCCCTGCACCTCTGAACCCCTTTTACATTACACAGCACCCTGCACCTCCTGAACTCCTTTTACATTACACAGCAACCTGCACCTCCTGAACCCCTTTTACATTACACAGCCCCCTGCACCTCTGAACCCCTTTTACATTACACAGCCCTCTGCACCTCTTAACCCATTTTACATTACACAGATCCCTGCACCTCTGGACCCCTATTACATTACACAGCTCCCTGCACCTCTGAACCCCTTTTACATTACACAGCTCCCTGAACCTCTGAACCCCTTTTACATTACACAGCCCCCTGCACCTCTGGACCCCTTTTACATTACACAGCCCCCTGCACCTCTGGACCCCTATTACATTACACAGCTCCCTGCACCTCTGAACCCCTTTTACATTACACAGCTCCCTGAACCTCTGGACCCCTTTTACATTACACAGCCCCCTGCACCTCTGGACCCCTTTTACATTACACAGCCCCCTGCACCTTTGGATCCCTTTCCATTACACAGCTCCCTGCACCTCTGGACCCCTTACACAATACACAGCCCCCTTTACATTACACATCCCCCTTCACGTTACACAGCCCCCCTAAAGTTATTCCCCCTCCTTCACATTATATAGCTTCCACCGCTCTGCCCCTTCCTACCTTACTCAGCATGCAGAGCGGGACACAGCAGCGCTGAATAGAAGACAGAAACTGCTGGAGCTAAATTTTCATATCAAGCTGGTGATTACCTAGTAGCCAATCACCAGCTGGTTAACTCCAGCAGCTCCCGCTCTCTTTTCAGCGAAGTGTTCTGCCTCCTGCTCTCCACTCTGCTGCGTTAGTGACAGCGAGTGGCGGAGGCAATCTGACAGACTGTCCTGGGTGTCACCCCTCTGCCAGGTGTCACCCGGGTGCAGTCCGCACCCCCTAACTACGCCACTTTGTAACTTGTCCACGCTTTCTGACCTTCATTTCCTCTCTTAGGGCTGCAGTCTCTGACAGTCTTCTCAAGCATTACATATATTGAACACTGTGCGGCCCTTTGGTGATGTTTGAGGCCACTTTAGCTCATGTGTTGACAGCCACTATCCTAGGTCTTCTAGATTGGGTGAAATTGGGTGTCATTCAACCTGGAAGATGGAGGGAATCTTGTGGGCAAAAAGAAGTACTGCAGGGTACAACTAGGGAATAAAAGTGAACATTTGCAGTCTAAGCTGGCATTTTTTATGCATTCCTATTTTCAATATTTGAGTAAAATATCAGCGGAGGCACAATACTATACAATGTACAGTTCACAAGAAATCCAAACCTGGTGTGCTGCCTATATATTTATAAACCTTTTGGGAACTATTAAACTGTAAAAAATATGTCCAGAATGAAACGTTTAGTGGCAAGAGATTCCACTAATGTGCATGTAATAAGAAAAACATGCCAAGAGAATCTATGTGAAACCTTTGAAGCAAAACCGCATACAAAAGTGGATTTGTTCAACATGGGGTAAAATATAGGAGGTCATTCCATTGAGCAAATTCTGGATTCTGCTTGGTAACTTACAAGTCTGTGTAGGGCACCACTAACACTTTTAAAAAAGCTAGAACATATTCTTTTGGATCATTCTATTGACATCCTTTAGAGCAGTGGTCTCCAAGTTATGGTCCGCGGGCCTGATGCGGCCCTTTGCTTGCATTTATCAGGCCCTTGGAGAACTGGTGGTACTGCAGAAACAGTGCACTATTCTTCCCACTGACTCCAATAATGAGGCACCTTGCCTTCCACTGACACTAACAGTGGGGCATAACACCTCCCATTGACACTAGTGAGGGGCACTATTCCTCCCACTGACACCAATAATTGGACACTATTCCTTTCACGGACACCAACATTGGGGCTTTCTTCCTCCCATTGATACCAACATTGGAATACTATTTCTCCCACCAATACCAATGATGAGGCACTATTTCTCCCCCTGACACCCATGATGGGGCACTATTCCTCCCCCTGACACCCATGATGGGGCACTATTCCTCCCCCTGACACCCATGATGGGGCACTATTCCTCCCCCTGACACCCATGATGGGCACTATTCCTCCCACCAATACCAATAATTAGACACTATTCTTTTCACTGACACCAACATTGGGTCACTATTCCTCCCATTGATACCAACATTGGAACACTATTTCTCCCACCAATACCAATGATGGGGCACTATTCCTCCCCCTGACACCAATGATGGGGCACTATTCCTCCGACCAATACCAATGATGGGGCACTATTCCTCCCACCAATACCAATAATGGGGCACTATTCCTCCCCTTGACATCCATGATGGGGCACTGTTCCTCACACTGACACCAATGATGGGGCACTATTCCTCCGACCAATACCAATGATGGGGCACTATTCCTCCGACCAATACCAATGATGGGAGCATTAATCCTACTGACCCCTATTTAATTTTTTTATGCTTACTGACATCCCAGTCTGAGACCTTGTCCTCTTCCACTGATGATGGGGCATTTTCTACTCCAGTGGCCAGTTTGGCCTCCCTAAGTTCTGCTGGACACTATACTTACCCTTTATTTATCAAGTTTGGAGACCCTGCTTTAGAGGATAATTCAGGTCCTAATGTATTTCTTTTAAAGTGTATGTCAATCCAGTCGATAAAATCTTGTATAAGCTTTAACCTATTGATGAAATAATAAAAAGTCATCTTCAATATTTTTAAATCTCCTGCTTTCATTACAATAACCCTTGGTGAGCCTACCATGTAGGACTTGGTTCAGGCACTTCCTAGGTGACAACACTGTTTACCAGTTATGCTCCTTTGTTGTCACCCTGTCACAGAGGCTTCTGACAGTGACTACGAGTCAATTTCGATACACATTACACAGCGTGTTCCACTGTTGTCATCATCAGGAAACCGGCCATGAGAAATGCCGTGTAGCCATTGCTTGAAGACATGCAGACAGGAGGAGGCTGCAAAGAGACTGCATAAGAACAGCACCAACAAGATGTAGTAAAGTGTGAAAAAAAGACGAAAACAAGTATTTTATTTAAAAAAAAAAATGTCAGTTGGTTAAATGAAACTTGCTTTAGAGAACAAACTGCTATTCAGCCAGGGTTTGCATATTCTTTAAGGGTATGGCAATCAAAATTGTCGTCTAAACCGTAAAATGACAACAAGACAGTCACAAAATAACTGCAATTATCATATTGATATCTTCACATATGTTCATGGGTGCTCCAAATCCATGAGGCTGTTATTCTGGCTTGTTCTGGTAAAGACAAAGGCTAACCCCTCTTTCCTTTTACATTTCATAAACCCAGGAAATTCAAACTGTGTATGATGAAAAATTGCCAAGGGAGAGGTTAACTTCAATAAAAATCCACATGTCACAATAATTAGTAGATCCAGAGATAAAGGCAGCTAAAGTTATGTGCAACGCTTGACTATTCCTGTAAAGATCAGCATGACCTTGTCTCCTCCTAAGCCTTCCTATTGGTTAGTTATGAGTAGACTCCCTGACCAATGAGGCTCAGAAAGTGGAATGGGCAGGGACTAGCTTGATTTTTACAAGAAAAGTTGAGATCTTGAAACAACTTCAGTTGCTTCTATCAATGAGGCTTGGCAGCTGGAAGGGACAAGGACAAGCTTGATATTCACGGGACAATTGGAGATGTGCATGCAGCTCCAGCTGCCTATATGAATGGGGCTCAAAAGGTGGAAGGTTTGTGCTCGTAATTGTTACATGCGATGGTTCATAGATTTGTATGCCAAGATATATTCTTGTACTGATATAAAATTCAATAAAAATTGGGTTTTTTTAAACAAAAAAGGTGGAAGGGACAGTGGCAAGCTTGCTTTTCACAAGAAAAGTTGGGATTTCTATAAAAGTCCAGCTGCCTCCATGAATGAGCATCAGAAGCTGGGAATGGGAATAAACAAGCTTGATTTGTAGGCCTCAGGCTCCTGTGTGCTGAAGTGTAAAAACCCCAGTGCTGTCCTGTGCCTGGGAAGCCGTTGTGCTGCTTTATCCGTGTACATGAGGTCATACAAGAAAATTGGGATTTGCATATAACTTCAGCTGCCTTTTTGAATGCGGCTCAGAAGATGGGAGAGGCAAGGACAAGCTTTATTTTTAGGCCTACTGCAGTGGTTCTCAACCTTCCTAATGCCATGACCCTTTAATACAGTTCCTCATGTTATGGTGACCCCCAACCATAAAATTCTTTACCCAGTAATTACAATTCATGTGTCGTTTTACCTTCAATACGGCTGCTTTCAACACAGTAGCTGCTTTCAACACAGTAGCTGCTTTCAACACAGCAGCTGCTTTCTACACAGTAGCTGCTCTGTACACATCGGAAATATGTGTTTTCCGATGGTCTTAGGCGACCCCTGTGAAAGGGTCGTTTGACCCCCAAAGGGGTCGCGACCCACAGGTTGAGAACCACTGGCCTAATGCACCTGTGTGCTGAAGCGTAAAACCCCTGCGGCTTTCCTGTATCCGGGGAGCCACATTTTCCTCTTCCGCACAAAGATGCTACTGTAAGTCCATGTGCATGAGGCCTTACATGAACAGTTAGGATAACTCCTGCTGTCTTTACGAATGAGGCTCAAAAGTTGGAAGGGGCAATGACAAGCTTGTTTTTTACAAAAAAAAAAAGTTTACATTTGCATATAACTTCAGCTGCCTATGTGAATGAGGCTCAGAAGGTGAGAGAGGCAAGGACGAGCTTGATTTAAGATTTGAACATAACGTCAGCTGCCTATATTCACTATATTGCTAAAAGTATTGGGATGCCTGCCTTTAGTCAGTAGGGTTCAATATTGAGTTGGCCCACCCTTTGCAGCTATAGCAGCTTCAACTCTTCTGGGAAGGAAGTCCACAAGGCACTGGTCAGGTCAGGCACTGATTTCGGGGGAGGAGGCCTGGCTCACAGTCTCCGCTCTAATTCATCCCAAAGGTGTTCTATGGGGTTGAGGTCAGGACTCTGTGCAGGTCAGTCAAGTTCCTCCACCCCAAACTGGCTCCTCCATGTCTTTATGGACCTTGCTTTGTGCACTGGTGTGCAGTCATGTTGGAACAGGAAGGGGCCATCCCCAAACTCTTCCCACAAAGTTGGGAGCATGAAATTGTCCAAAATGTCTTGGTATGCTGACGCCTTAAGAGTTCCCTTCACTGGAACTAGGGGGCCAAGCCCAACCCCTGAAAAACAACCCCACATCATAATCCCCCCTCCACCAAACTTTATACTTGGCACAATGCAGTCAGGCAAGTACCGTTCTCCTGGCAACCGCCAAACCCAGACACATCCACCAGACTGCCAGACAGAGAAGTGTGAGTGGTCACTCCAGAGAACACGTCTCCACTGCTCTGGAGTCCAGTGGCGGCGTGCTTTACGCCACTGCATCCATCTGACGCTTTGCATTGCACTTGGTGATGTAAGGCTTGGATGCAGCTGCTCGGCCATGGAAACCCATTCCATGAAGCTCTCTACACACTGTTGTTGTGCTAATCTGAAGGTCACATGAAGTTTGGAGGTCTTTAGCTATTGACTCTGCAGACAGTTGGCGACTTCTGCGCACTGTGCGCTTCAGCATGCGCTGACCCCGCTCTGTCATGTGACGTGACCTACCACTTGGTGGCTGAGTTGCTGTTGTTCCCAGTTGCTTCCACTTTGTTATAATCCCACTAACAGTTGAGCGTGGAATATTTAGTAGCCAGGAAATGTCACGGATGGACTTATTGCACAGGTGCCAACCTATCACGGGACCACGCTTGGAGTCACTGAGCTCCTGAGAGCGACCCATTCTTTCACAAATGTTTGTAGAAGCAGTCTGCATGCCTTGGTGCTTGTTTTTATGCACTTGTGGCCATGGAGGGGATTGGAACACCTGAATCCAATGATTTGGAGGGCGGGCCCAATACTTTTGGCAATCTAGTGTAAATGAGGATCAGAACGTAAGAAAGGCAAGTACAAGCTTGATTTTTACAAGAAAAGTTGAGATTTGCATATAACTTCAGCTGCTTTTATGTCTGGATCTACTAACTGCCTTGACATGAAATTACCCGCTTTTGTATTTTTTCAACATATGCATAGCATAGTATTTATTGTATGTGGACTTTAACTATGCTTACTTTTTGTTTTCTTTTCCCATAGTAACGACTTTACAGCTGAAGGATGAGATGCTAGATGGAGAGGATTATTCTTTTCTCCAAGGAGCTTCTGACCAGGAGAGCAACGGGTCTGGCAGCTACTACATTAAACAAGAACCCTGATGCAAGTTGAACAATTCTTACATTAATAACCCTATAAGAATGTTTTCTTACAAAAACAAAACAGACAAAAAAAAACACAAACTGAATCTAAAAAAAAACACACAAAAAATGGACTCGCGTGCAGGGACATTCTGTTCAGTGACAAAGAAAATATTTTGGTGAAGAAAAAAAAAAAAAATTTTACAGTTTATTAAATAACGTCGGCGATTTTGTGTTGTATTTGAAGTTTTTGAAAAGAAATGTAATATTTTCAGATTTTACAAATATTGTGCATTGTAGGCAAGGAAACAGATTTTTTTTTTCTTTTGGTACCTTTTTTGCAGGGCTAGATTATTTGTTTAGGAAGGGTGATATTTTGCAAAAAAAGAAAAAAAAATCAAAAACAAAAATAAAATCACAATCTTGGTACACACTGGGTAGCTTTTTTTGGTGACCAGGAAACGTATTTTAGTTACTAAACTTTGCTTAAAGAAAACTTTTAAATTACTAATGCATTTATTAACTGTGTAAATGAAAAAATATGCCCTTCTGTAATTATTTTTAAAAATTACTGTCAAGCTTAAAGGGGATTTCTCTGTTTAGATTTTTTTTTGTGGTTTTTCACTTTTTTTTTTTTTTTTTTTTTTTTACTTTTGGCCTGTTTTCAGTGCATTTAATTTTTGCATAGGCTCCATATACACTGAACTTTAAGTGGGTGCTCTAAAATTCATTGCCCTCTGGATATGTATCATTTTAGCGTGGCTATCGCCTTTTATTCCCATGAACCACAGAAACTTCATATTTGTAGGGTCCTCCTTTCAACTCTGCATCCTCCTGCTTCAAGAGCAAGGTAACTCAGGCATGGTATACGGAAGTTTTAAAGTGTAAGGTATTTCAAGCCAAAACCTTTTTTTTTTTTTTCTTCTTGTTTTGGATGGAGTCGGGGTAGGACCAGAATCTTGTTAGACTGATACTGCAACCTGGGGCTCCATTTGAGAGATTTCCCCCCACTTCCTGTCTTGCTGACAACGGTTCTGCCAGACAAGAAGTGAGGGGAAGTTCGGAAATGCAAATTTGAAGCGGGTTCCAGCTTTTCCCTACCCTATTGAAGAAAACTATTTTGTTGGAGAATTTCCCTTATTTCCTGCCTGGTAAAATATTGCCAACAGGACAGGAAGTAAGAGGAAATCTTTGTAACAGAGCCCAGGACAGCAGTAAAAATATGACAGGGGTTCCAATCCTTTCCTGCTCTATCCAAAGCTAAAAAAAAAAAAAGTTGTAGCTGGATATATTATTTAAGAGAACGTATGATGGCTTTTAGCCAATTTTTAATTTCATAAGTTTTACAAGTTTTTAAGCTGATATTTATGTAATGTATGCAATTATTTTATCAATCTTTATTTTGCAAAAAAAAGATTAGAGTGCATATTTGAGGTTTAGTTTGCCCGGCACTACCTGTATGCTTGCTGGCTGACTCACTGACTGATTTACTAATGCCGGCCATGGCCAGTTTAGCAGGGATCGGCCAAGAATCGAACCTTGTATGGGTAGGCTAAACTTGGGTACAACCAGCCTGTCAGATTTTACATGCTATTATAGCCGCTGGCAGCAATCACTGTGTTCTCCTGATGGGGATGGCTCCCCCCACAGCCGGAAGAACACAACTGCTCTGCGAGAAAGATTCCCCCATCAACAGACTGTGTTGATGGGGGAATCAAGTCATTTTCTTTCATGAAACCCATGGTTGCAGGAAAGAAAATCGCTCCATCTATGGCCGGTTTAGGACTAAGGCCTCATACACACTAGACGTTCTGAAACACCAGTAGCCTTAGCTGTAGAATGCTGCATTAAAAACATGAGTTTTGTCACTTTTATTAGCATTTTTGTATTAGCTTTTTTCAGCATTTGTTAGTGTTTTTCAGCGATTTGCATTTTTTTTGCAAAATTTATACTCCCACAAAATCAGGCTTAAAAACGCTCATGAACGCCAGATAGCCGCGTGTTTTCAGCGTTAGAGCATTTTTACAGCTAAAAAATTCCTCTTGAAACCCACTAGTTCTGGGGGGGAGGTTTCCAATCTGAAAACGCTCCTGCCAAAAAATGCTGATTAAAGCCTATGTGTGCATGAACACATAGGAAAACATGCTGGGGAGTTTACTGGCTGTAGAAAAAACACCAGACGTGAAAAACAGCCGCTGTAAAAATGTCCAGTGTGCATGAGGCCTAAGTGTTGGGGCAGGAGGGGCATCTCTCCTCTTACCCTAGGTTCACACCTAAGCGTTTTCTTCAGTGTTTTGCAGAAATGCAGTACAGTCCATTTAACATGATTTCCTATGGGACATGTTCACACCTGTGCGTTTTTCACCCAGTGCATTTTTTGAATGCAAAAAGTCGCGTTTTTGGTTCTATAGACATCAACGGAAACTCTGCAGAGAAGCATGTATTGCGTTTTTGCCGCATTGTTGATGCATTTTGCGTTTTTTAAATCTGCCTACCAACAGAAAAATAAAAAAAAAACACGTCAAAAACGCAAGTGCAAAAACATAAAACGCAATGCAGAAACGGTTCAAACGCATCCTGCATAGGTGTGAACCTAGCCTTACTCATTCAGCTATGTATGTAGTCTGATATCTTCTGCTCTTTCCCAGCACCTCTGGCTGAAAGCGGTATACAATATTTTTATGTGATATTTTATGTCTAGTTGGCTAAAATAATATTTTTTGAATGTGTATTTTTTTTTTTTTTTATAGTTCTGAACATATATTTAAAAAAACACCATAATTCCCTGTAAAATTTCAGTGTGCACAGCACCTTGCTCCTTTTTATATACTTTGCCAGTGCATGGCTAAGATCAAAGCTGATCAGTCTGTGAGTTTCTACCAACGAAGATGTTTTATTATGAAGGAGATTTACTAAAACTGGAGCACTCAGAATCAGGTGCGGCTGTGCATGGCAGCCAATCAGCATCTAAGTTCAGCTTGTTCAATTAAGCTTTGACAATAAAACCTGGAAGCTGATTGGTTACTATGCAAAGCTGCACCATGTTCTGTGCGTACCAGTTTTAGTATCTCCCCTCCCCTGTTTAAAAAAACAGATTTAGTAGTGTCAGGCTGGATTCACACCTTTTGGATTTTTCCCTCTGATGAATCTTCCATTAAAATCAATGGAAACACATGAAAATGCATTAACCCCCCTCGGTTCACATCTCTGCGGCCGTGTGGGTCGCATTTGCACGGGCACGAGAGCCCATTCATTTGAATGGACTCCCGTGCCCGCGACACGCAGGGAAGAAGTCCCTGCACTTCTTTGGAAAACGCAGCCCATACGGGAACCGAGGTTCCCAGTACGGTTGTGTTTTTCCAGTGTTGGCGGAGTGCCATTAGAACTAATGGCACCCACCCGCGGGTCCGCATTTCTCTGTGTGGGTAGTGCGGCTGCACGGATTTTCGTGTGGATCCACAGCGGCACCACCTGCACAGATGTGAACCTAGGATAAAACACACTTTCATAGTAAAGACTTTGCATTATCATAATGTAAATTCCCATCAAGACGCGTTTACATTACACACCGACTTGCATCTTAATCTTTTGCTGTCCACATAATGCATATGTGCTGTGGCAGAAAGGGTGGGTTTTATTGCCCACACGCCGCACATATGCGTCCATGGGTGGCAGAGGTTTTTTTGCTGAGAGCACGTTCACTGCATGCTCCTACCACAGAGACCAAACTGTCAAAGATGGCTCCCAATCTCTAGTAAGGATGATCAGGCAGACCTTCCTGGCACTGGGTACAATAACCCAGTTAAAGGGATGCTGGGCAGGAAGGGGTTGACGCATGCAGTGAAATGCGTGATGATGTGTTTCGACTGATTGAAATGGAAATTACATCAGAGGGGAAAACAAGGCATAGTTGCGATAGAGCTAAGGGGGATTAGAACCTCTGTCGTGTATTTACTGTTGCGCCCCCCCTCTTTATTTGTCCTTGTGACCAGGGGCGGACTGACCATTTGGAAACTTGGGCACTGCCCGAGGGCCCGGGGTCAGAAGGGGGCCCCATGAGATGCCCCTGGTACCTTTTTTGATAGGCTTTTTTGAGTTTGGGCAAGGACACAGGGGGTCCATGATCCCCTATTGCCCGGGGGCCCCATGAGTTGTCAGTCCGCCCCTGCTTGTGACTCACTAAAGTGGGGGAAAATCCATAATTTTGAGTTGTCAGCAGAAGAGGAATAGGAAAATCCCCCAATGAGAACACTTGGTATCGTAACCACTATATAAGTGGGGATTCCTCTCATGTTAGAGAGATTTCCTCTCTTGTCCTGTTGTATCTAAAGGACAGAAAGTGAAGAGAAATCTCTGCAATGGGAAACACATGGCAAAAAAAGAACCTGACGGGTTTTTAACCCTTCCTTACTCTATACAAATTTACAAAAAAATAAGTTATGTCTTTAAATTTCCAAGAAACTTATCTTTGAGTTTGGCACATCCTTGTAAATGAAAAGGAAATCTTGCCTAGTATTGAAAATTCTGTGTTAATTCCAGGGGTATATAAGGCGTTGTAGGTTTTATGTTGTCCCCTCTGCTAGTTCCGTCATTTTTAAATCTGAACTCCAGGAACATACCCTGGAGCAACTTAACCCTCCAGGAAATATCCTAGCAATAGGGCAAACTCGCACTCTGAGGGTTAAATGCAAATTATTTTTTTCTCGGGGGACATTAGGAAGCAGTTTTTACTTGCCTTATTCCTTGCTCCCCTGCCAGGCAGAAATCTACTCTTCCCTCTGATCCTCCTGGTTGTGAGCGGGGAGGCTTGGTGTCCTCACCTACAATGTAGGACTGCTGGTCCTGCATTCTACGTAATGATATCAGAGTGCTACCAATGGAGACGTCAATATATACAATACACTACCAGCAGACCTGCATTGCAGGTAATGACATCAGAGTGATACCAATGAAGACGTCATTACGTACAATGCACTACCAGCAGTCATGCACTGTATGTAATGACGTCAGACTGTTACCAATGGAGACGTCATTACATACAATACACTACCAGCAGTCCTGCATTACACATAATGACATAAAAGTGATACCAATGGAGACGTCATCATGTAAAATGTGCACTACCAGCAGTCCTGCATTGTACCTAATGACGTCAGAGTACTACCAATGGAAACATCTTTACATACAATATACTACCAGCAGTCCTGCATTGCCCGAAATGACAGTCTAGAAGTCATTACTTACAATGCACTACCAGCAGTCCTGCATTGTACATAATGACGTCAGACTGCTACCAATGGAGACGTTATTACATACAATACACTACCAGCAGTCCTAGATTGCATGTAATGACGTTAGTGCTACCGGTGGAGAAGTCATTACGTATAACGCACTGCCAGGAGTCCTGCAATGTACATAATGATGTCAGAGTGCTACCAATGGAAATGTCATTACATACAATACACTACCAGCAGTCCTGTATTGTGTGTAATGACGTTAGAGTGCCTCCGATGGAGAGCTGTCGAGAAGCAGTTTTGAGGGTCCTGGCACGTGGCAAGGAAGACCCTGCGGGAGCGTGGGATAAGGTAACTATAACTATTTTTTATTGTTTCCTTAGTCAACAAGCGTTTAACCCTCGCAGTGCAAGGGGATCGCCACTGCAAGGAATTTCTTTACATTTCCCAGAGTTTAGCTTTAAGTAGAAGGTGTTATTTCATCGCGAGAGAAGATCAAAAGGACAGATGGGGTCCAGGGAATTTGAGGCAGAAAACTATTATACATTTTTTTTTTTTGTTCTATTTGTAATCTAAATGTTTAATGTGAAGCAGCATGAGCAAGGTATCGCTAATCCAATATCTGGCCAGGTACAGATCAGTGTGCCTTAATACACATCAATCACTGGTGACATTCTCGTATTATGTTGTTTGTGCCTAGTATGTCGTATATTTGGTTGGTGATTTGGTGGCGTGTAATATTGGTTTGTCCAGGGGATGGCTGTTGTAACAGCTTTGGCCGATAGCAAGCACCGGTCAGGGGCTGCATTGAGGGATGTCAACCCTCCATTACATTGATGATCTGCTGTTAACTTTTGGGGGGCAGGAAAGAAAGGAAGATGGCAAGAATTGACCCCAATAAAAAGATACAGTACAAAGAAACTTTAGTGTTCAAGTGAAAGTGCCCAAAAATGTGTCCGGCAGGTTAGATCACCTAATTCTTGTTACCTAAAATGGAAATTATGGGAGAACCAAGCTTTTACGCCTACCCAGAATTAGGATCATAATTTTAGGTTGGAGTTGGTGTGATCACTTGCCAGCACCCTAAATCCAGGCTCCATCCCAGCTCAGCTGCTTACCGTGGGCTCAGTGACTACCCAGCCAAGATCACTTGTTCATTATGTATTTTTTTTATTAGGATGGTTTGTGACGACCTATAATGTCCAACCAGATTATCTTTAAGCTTTACAGTAATTTGTTTTTTTTTTACTTTTTTACTTTTTTTTGTAGTTTTCTGTAAGGGCTTTGTTGCTAATGTGGTGCTGTCAGCCATTGAAAAACAGTTGCATTGTAACTTTTGGATCATTTCTTTTTTTTTTTCTTCTAGGGTTGGTGTTTAAATAAGAACTCTGCTCAGTGGCTTTCATTAGGAGGGGTGGGGCTGACTTTTAAAGGGCTACTCCATGTAATGTTTCCAACTGAGAAGTGGTGGAGTGGGATATTTCACTTTATAAATGGCATGTCCTCATTGTCCCTTGGGCTTTCTTTCGTTTGTACCCATGAGACCCATAACTTGATACTGTATTTTTCCTTTTCGAGGTGTTGGCCCTGTAGAATCTGTATTGGCAAATCTCCGACATTCATTGGGATGAAGAAGGATTAGTGAAGGATTTGTTGCCTCTCAACCTAAGAAATAATGGGGCCAGTTCAGCCTACCTGACACCCCCTCCCTTTTCCTCTTGTCTCCACAATCTTAGCTCTCCCCCTTTTCTAAGTCCAGTTAGCACCTGCCTTTCCCGATTAGTGCCCATTTTGTGCCCCACTAGCACCCACCTTGAACTTTGTAGGCCCCTTTAATGTCAGTTTTGCATAAACCCTCTCCTCGGCTCCTTCCTTTTCAATCCTAATAAGCCCTCCACTACAGCACTCAACTCCTGCAGTGCAAGATCTATCCCGTACCTTAGCCCAAGGGACACCATAAGAAATCATGGGGCCCCATACAGCCTAACTACCAGGTTTAGACCCTCCTGCTCACCTGATTGGACCTGGTATGATAGGACTGTCAGTAATCACCTATTGGCAGCCTTGCCTCAACCTACTGTAAGAATAAAACCTAACTTTTACATGTATTTGCATTGGTGTAACTCACAGTGCCATTCAATTGGAGTGGCGCCCAATGCAACTTCCCAGCCACTCAGTGCATGTTTGTTTCTGTGAGTCTTCTGTGTTTTCTGGTGCAGTGTGTTGAAACAGCCCATATCTGGTGTTCTGTACGTTGTACATGTTTACACATGGTGTTTTAAGCATTAACATACAATGCGTTAAGGTTCAACTACCAATGTTTTTACATTGACTTCTGTGGGGCTATTTTACTAGTAGAAGAAGCTAGACTTGGTCTGCCAGCAGACTGGAACAACTGGGACTTATTTATAAGACATATAAATATATCAACTGTACGTCTTCCCTCTCCAACCAAACCAACGAGCAGAGTTTTCCTAAAATGTTACACCACTGTAAATGCTAACGCATCTGTATGCACTGACGTTGTCCATTAAGGTCACAACAGAATGTTCGTAGTCCAATGTTAATAAATGAGCCAACCAAGTTTGGCATCCTGTACAAAAGTGACTCAAGGAGGAATGGTTCTGCTCAGAGCAGATCATGCTTCCTATGTTTTTCCCATTGACTGCATGCTGCCAATTTGCAGCTCAGCACATCTTATGACAAACCAGAGCTCCTGGTCTTTTGGCCATGTGCTTTGTAATGTTGGCAATCTCTGTTATCGTCAATCATCAAAGTTTTTAGGTTTTTCTTTTCTTTAATTGGCTCCGGGACAGGTACTTACACTCAAAGGAAGTGTCTCTAGTGCTGGTGGTTGCTGTGTTAATTGAAAGTCCTCATACTGTCCACCCCCACTAGACCTCTTCCAGCACTGTGGGGGTTCATACCACTACTGTATCATCATAGGCACTTGTCAAGAGTGCCAAGTATGCCCATCTTTGCCCCCTCCACCTCCATTCATAGAAGCTGTACTATAGCTTCCATCAATGAACAGCGCTGTATGAATGGAAGATGGACAGATGGCTGCAAGGTCCACCTCCTCCATTCATAGAGCGCTTTACATTGATGTAATCTATAGTACAGCTTCTGTGAACAGAGGAGAGAGGTGGAAAGGGTGGACATGGTTTTCACTGTTGACAGGTCCAGCGGCTGCATTAACTTCTGTAGCCCAGAAAAATATTGCCATGAAGGAGGGAGGGGAGTCAGAGGACTTCGGATTTCAGCTAACACAGCAGCCACCAGCACAAAGAATTCTTCTCATTGAATGTAAGTACCATCCCTTGTGCTGATTGAAAAAAAAAAATAACTTAACTTAGACTTGAAGTCTCTTAAGACTTCATTGGCTGTGATGTTAAAAGGAATCGGGAAGTTAATATCTTTCTATGCAGTCTGAGGCTGCTCACACATGACAGCTCCAGAATATCCTCCTAAACAGGAAAAGAAAGTAATATCTGGACTATGCTATAGTGCTAGCAACTCTTGTATGTAACTATGTATTATGCTGAACTGGATGATTTTTTTTTTTTTTTTTTACCAATTTTGTGTTTTTATGTGATTATTACGCTAGGCCCACTTTAACACATTTTTGAAATATGAAGCCCAACATTTTAAGGGAGCCATAATCTGAAATATTAGGAACCTTGAGAATTTAAGTTGAAAACTGTAAGTATACTGTATATGCTGAGTTGTGACAGGCCAGTTGTATTTATTTGTGAATGTCAATGCTTACAAGGAAGAAGATAATTGTCCATTACTATCCAATGACTATAAGCTCAACAAGTACTGCATTGGTCATAGGATTGGTGCTATACAGGGCAGGAAGGCGGTTGTGACCTGGAGCAGCTCAGTGAGCCGGGAAATGCTGAAAGTGAAGGACATACACCAGACATGCCGAGCTCAAAGGAAACAGTGGGCCAAATTGTAATTGTTTAAACTTCAAGAGACGGCATTGAGTCCTCTGAGAGCCACATCTGCGTAAAATATATCTATAGCCAAAACTTTTTTTTTTTTTTTTTTTTTAGTTTTGGATAGAGTGGGGAAAGGTTAGAACCTCTGTCAGGTTTTACTGCTTTTCTCTTAGAGAGATTTTTCCCTACTCGCTATCCCTGTGACAACCTTTTACCAGACAGGAAGTGAGAGGATATCTTTAACAGCAACACACACAAAAATAAAGTTTTTTGAGGCTAGGTTCACACTAGCCCACACTGAGCGTTCTGGTTGCGGGAATCACATCGGTTCCCCCACCCGTAACCATCCACAGCTAATTTGCGTTGTTCTTATGAGACACGCAGGGCTGCCATTCATTCTGAATGGTACCCCCATGCATCTCAGCCTGCAGCGAGATCGTGGGTGTGGGAACCCCAGGGAAACCGCATGGTCAAAAAGACCAGGGTCTGATGTTTACTATCACTTTAAAGTGGAGTTCCAGTGAAAGTAAAAAAAATTAAAGTCAGCAGCTGCAAAAAACTGTAGCTGTTGACTTTTAAATAACAGACACTTATCTGTCCCTCGACCCTGTGGTGTTTCCCCCCCCCCCCCCCCCCCCCCCGCAGCCCATTTCACTGGATGCCCTGTGTTTTTTTTGCAATTACAGATTTGTGAACAGACACACCTACATCTGACAGTGTTGATGGCACCATTTATTTTTTTGTTTTTTTGTTTATGTAACTTTTTCTTTTTTTTTTCTTTTTTTTTTTGCAATTACAGATTTGTAAACAGACACACCTACATCTTACAGTGTTGATGGCACAAACATTTTTTTTTCTGTTTTTGTGTTTATGTTGCTTTTTTTCCTTATTTCTTTTTTTATTTGCAATTACAGATTTGTATACAGACACACCTACATCTGACAGTGTTGACGGCACCATTTATTTTTTTGTTTTTTGTGTTTATGTAACTTTTTCTTTTTTTTTGCAATTGCAGATTTGTAAACAGACACACCTACATCTTACAGTGTTGATGACACAAACATTTTTTTTTCTGTTTTTGTGTTTGTTGCTTTTTTTCCTTTTTTCTTTTTTTATTTGCAATTACAGATTTGTATACAGACACACCTACATCTGACAGTGTTGATGGCACCATTTATTTTTGTGTTTTGTGTTTATGTAACTTTTTTTCTTTTTTTTGCAATTACAGATTTGTAAACAGACACACCTACATCTTACCGTGTTGATGACACAAACATTTTTTTTCAGTTTTTGTGTTTGTTGCTTTTTTTCCTTTTTCTTTTTTTTTGCAATTACAGATTTGTAAACAGACACACCTACATCTGACAGTGTTGATGGCACCATTTATTTTTTTGTTTTTTGTGTTTATGTAACTTTTTCTTTTTTTTCTTTTTTTTGCAATTACAGATTTGTAAACAGACACACCTACATCTTACAGTGTTGATGACACAAACATTTTTTTTTTCTGTTTTTGTGTTTGTTGCTTTTTTTCCTTTTTTCTTTTTTTATTTGCAATTACAGATTTGTATACAGACACACCTACATCTGACAGTGTTGATGGCACCATTTATTTTTGTGTTTTGTGTTTATG
Organism: Staurois parvus; assembly: GCF_062004578.1. Classification (NCBI taxonomy): domain Eukaryota; kingdom Metazoa; phylum Chordata; class Amphibia; order Anura; family Ranidae; genus Staurois; species Staurois parvus. The sequence goes on along the minus strand of NW_028317799.1, from coordinate 1,464,195 downwards.
TAACTTTTTTTCTTTTTTTTGCAATTACAGATTTGTAAACAGACACACCTACATCTTACAGTGTTGATGACACAAACATTTTTTTTTCAGTTTTTGTGTTTTATGTTGCTTTTTTTCTTTTTTGCAATTACAGATTTGTATTCAGACACGCCTACATCTGACATTGTCGATGGAACCATTTTTTTTTGTTTTTGTGTTTTTGTAACTTTTTTTCTTTTTTTTTTTTCTGATGCATGTTCCGCTCTGCAATTATACCAGGCAGAATCCCAAGAATGGACAATACTTTGGTAATGTCCCAGGCCACCTTGCGGTGAATCAACACACTGTCCTCATTCCCCTCCCTAACTCAAGGAAGGTCAGTTGCTGCCTGTCCAAATGTGGATTGGTCAGTGCTGAGAGGGGTGTGGCCAGCGGAGGTGATCACGCCGCTCAGACTGTAAGTGTTAGCGGCTGCTGCAGGGACCCGACCGGGAGTATACAAGTAGCAGAGATGGACACTGAGAGCCCCGCCGGAGGAGTAGAGAGACCTTGCGGCTTCACAGCCGGGTGCTCACTGCGCATGCGCAAGTAGCACTTCGCTTTCTGAATGGTCCCGTAGTCTTCAGGGAATTGTCACTTGTCCCAGAAGACTATGGGGAGGGGGAGAGGGAGACAACTTCCGCTTCCAATCTCCTAGGCGATTGCAGCAGAAGTGGGAGCGGGTACCTGTCAATTTCAAGTACCCGCACCCGCTCCCCAAAAGTGCCAATCCCTAACGGGTAGCGGGGGACCAGTCCTTTAAAGCGGAACTTCTCCTGGGTGGAGCTCCGCTTTAAGTAAGAGATTGCTATATCCTCTGTCAGCTTTATATTTTCTCCTTTTCTGTTTGGATATTTTCCCTCTCTAATGAAAGGTTGTCCCCAGGACAGGAAGTGGGTGTAAATCTCCCTAACGGAGCCCCAGATAACAGTAAAAACATGCAGAAGTTTAAACCTTTCTCTATTCCATCCACAATTATAAAAAGCAGTTTGGGCTATAAATGACAATACTTGCAATTTTTATGGAAATGTTAAAATCTAAGTTACAATGTTTTATCTCAGAGACACCATCACCTGTCCATTGAGGGCAAAGTAACCGTGTCTCCTGATAGCCCCCCAGCACGATATACTAACCTATCTACGCCCCCTTGGTGCCTCCCCAATGAGTAGACCATGGCTACCAGACTTGTGAGGAGGCATAAGAAGCCAGTGCAAGTGTGCAAAAATAAAATGTGCTTTAGGTGGATCTGGCTTTTGAAAACGCCTGTATATTATATATATTTTAAACCAGATTTTGTCTTTTTTTTTTTTTTTTAAAGTGGTTGTAAAGTTTTGCATCTACCCAGTGAAGTGACTGGCCTCAGGTGCTACAAATTGATGAAACAAATCTTCCTACATAAGTTGTACATGTTTATCTACAGCCATCTGTCCCCTTCATCCGTTAAAAGTGCAGAATCTACACAGAAGCTCTCATAAGCAGGGGGCGGAGAAATGAAGTTACATCAATGAGGAGAGCTCTGAGATCTGATTGGAGGGAAGGGACACACCTCCATCCACGCAGCACAAAGGAACAGAGCTGAGGCTGTCAGTTTCTTGGAGGTCCCTCCCCTGTCACCATTTTTCTCTTGGTGTCAGGAAACACGCGTCAGTTGTGACTCATGATAACAGAGGAACAAGGCAACAGACACTTAGTGCTGTGGACTGAGACAAGTACACACTATAGAGAGATACGATTTGTTCATATTTCACGTCTGAGGTTTACAACCACTTTACTAATTTTAAGGCTTTGTGCTATTACCCTATGATCGAACTTAAGCAAAAGTTTTGTTTTTTTTATCGTGTTTTTATTGATAAAAAAATTTGGCTTAAATTCAACTTAAAGTAATCTTTCCTTACTAAACTGCTCACAGCTTATCTTTGGCTGTTATAGGTCACTGCGCAACATACTGTATGAAATCATGCTAAATAAAGTTTTACTTGTTGATAAGACACAGATAATGCCTGCCCAGCTGACAGCACTGACTACCCACTTTCCCCACAATTAACATAGGAAGTACATTCATGCATTATATACAGTATAAAGTTTAACAAGCAATAATGTATACAGAATCTGCATGCACAATTAATAGTTGCATAGATTTTCATCAGAGTTTATTATTTTTTCTGTTGTGTTTTTTTTTATTCTTTAATTCAAATGTGATATTTAAGTTTCTTTATATTTGATGCAAGTCTATTTGCACTGAGATATATGGCAGCTGAAATTTTATTCTTTACTTTAAATACAAAGCATTTCCAGTTATATATTGTGATGCTCATGTATCTATGTACCACTACAGAAACTGTCTGTATTGCTCCACAGCCACCAACTGTATTCACAGTTGACATTCTCCAAGTCACGTTTTGATTGGTGGCCATGGAGTATTAAAGGCAGCTCATAAGGTGCCCACACACATCTCAATCCACGGGTTTGATAATCTGATATATATATTTTTTTTATATATATATATATTTGAACTGTATCTGTGCACAAGCAACTCCAGTTGATCATCTTAAAGTGGTTCGCTAGGTCTGTTTATGTGGGACCCTCCCACCCCCTGATTAAAAACTGCTGTGTGAAAGCTCCCAAAAAATAAATAAATGAAAAAATGAAAATATAAAAATACTATACACCCCAGCTTTCAGCCACTTTATTTAGTAACCTCATTGGACCTTTTCCGAGGGATCCTGGAAATATTGACTCTCGCAAGAAGACACTCCAGCACTGTGCAGAAATGCATTGTCATCAGATTTGGGGTCTTTTCTGCTTTTCTAGGATCCCACAGTGAGGCCCAATGATGTCACACTTGTCAAAAAGAAAGAAGGAACACTTTTGTTTTTTTAGTTTGATTTCTTTTAATAGCTTTTATTCAATTGTTTTTAATCAGAGGTTGGGGGATTTGCCATTTTCATGCATGGTCTAGTTTACTGCCAGCTATACGCATTATGACAAAAAAGTCATCTGACTGTAGATTTAAATGTAGAACACAATAGTGTGCTTGAAAATGATTGTACAACAAGAAAAAAAAATTGTATTGGTCAAACTGAATCACATTTCAGCCAGGACCTATTGTTCTGTTCATTTATTGATTGAAACTTCTTTTAAAGCAACCATTTGCTGAAAGTTATACAACCTAATTCTCCCATCTAAAAAGTCCTCGAAGCAAACAGGAACAGTTTGACGTTTTGCCATTTTGTTTTTGGTGTGGTTGTAATGTGTGTGGCATAATAGAACTATTTATTCAGTCTTTTTAAAGCATGTAAAAAAAATAATAGATTTGAATGAGCTTTGTAGGAAAAGAAGTTGTCCTTTAAATCTTCCCCCATCTCCCCCAAATGGCAGCAACCTTTTGAATTTCTTGCCTTAAATGTTGGGTGTGCAGCGCAGGGGCAGGGCCATAAAATAAAGATCTCAGGGGTGGGGCTAAAGGTAATGATTTACGTAGGTGACTCCCATTCGAGGGAGAGGGGGAAAGAATAAAGAGACAACTGAAAGCCCAACTTTGGAAAAACTAAAAGACCTCCTTTGCAGGGGGGCCTACACTGTAAGGGTTAACTGCTCATTTCTTTCTGTCTAGGGGACCAGAATAGCAGGTTCACTTACCTGCTCCTCCGCTCCCCTTGCAGACTGCACTCCCATATGTTCTGACAGTGGACTGCCCCAATGCAATGCAGGGTTATGGACCCCACTTCAGTCTTAATGATGTAAGAGTTCTGTAGACCGCCGGATCCAGGTCCCCTAGATATAACCAAGCAATTAACTTGTGCAAAGGGGGCCCGCACTTTTAGGAGGACCTATAGTTTTCCCATAGTTTAGCTTTAACTAAAAGTGAATTTAATGAAAATTTTCATAATTTCTATCTAATTCCAAACAAATTCTAAAACAGCAAATGTGTGTGGCACCATTAATAGATAGAAGCACCTGATTGGCTGTGTCTAATGGCCACTAGACCATATTGGCTGATAGAAGCGAGAAACGACCCACAAGGCAATTAAAAGTACCTGCATTTCTCATGGCAACCAATCAGATTCTTCCTATCTTGAATATAAAAATGACAGTTGTAACCGGTTGCAGTGTGCCAACGCTGACTGTTCTTTTCACTTTGCCATACACAAGGCCCATTTCTCTTTATAAAGGCAGTGACAATCCACTCGTCTCCTTCAGTGCATCGTTAGTATAACATAACGACATAGCCGCTGAACAGTAAAAGCAGAAGTTTCTATGTAGAAAGTGAACGATATATCTTTAGAAGGCAAGTTCTATTTTTCTACGTAAAAATTAAAAAAAAAAAAGAAAATGAAATTAACTGAAAGACTATGTAGTAAAAAGAATACATTCTTATGTAGCTGGATATTAATTCCCTAATGCAATGTAAATATACAAAAATGTGAATAATAACAAGGTTATTTGTGAGTAATATGTGACTGATGGATTTTGAAATGATCTATTAAAATACTATGCCCCAATACTGAAACCATAGCCTGCTTTCATTTGTACAGATTTATTTTCAAATATGTATATGTATGTTTGTATATGTCTATGGCTCCTTGCAAAACAAATCCTTTTTGATGCATTTTTGTATTGTGTCCTTGTAGTGGAATTCCATTGGGGGGGGAGGGTTAAATGGACCTCCACACTGATGTCAGTTTGGGCCCGTGTTGATGGGCTTTTGTTTGCATTAATCTGGTTTTATGCGGAAGAATGTCAACCTGTCAATTATGAATAAGAAATGTCTCAAGTTGATGCTCTTGAAACAGGTGATTTTTTGCAACTGTTTTGCCACAGAGGAACCCTTAAAATAATTTTCAGATCTCAGGAAACTCTTCATAAAAACAAATACATTTATAACTTCTGGTAGGTTAATTGGCTCCGGTCTAAATTGTCCCTAGTATGTGTATGTATGAATGTAAGTTATGGACCTTAGATTGTACGCTTCTTGAGGGTTAGGGACTGATGTGAATGTACAAAATATATGTAAAGCGATGCGTAAATTGACGATGCTATATAAGTACCTGAAATAAATAAATAGCTTCAGGTACAACAGTCATGAGGGGAAAAAAGGGCCTCCTCACACTGGTGGTCATTAAAATAATGATCACTGTAGTGCCCCAATACATTCAGGACAGTGGAAAGAATGCTCCTTGCAATGCTAATCAGTTGGAAGAATGTCCACTACAATAGTGGTCACTGTAGTACACCCATACTTTAGGGCAGGGGTCTCCAATCTTTTTAAACAAAGGGCCGGTTTATTGTCGTTCAGACTTGAGGGCTGGACTGTGGCCAGTGAGAGTAGAAAATGTAGAATAGTGCCCCATCATTGGTGTCAATGGAAGGAATAGTGCTCCATCGTTGGTGTCATTGGAAGCCATCTTTGGTGTCAGTGTGGGAAGATTGCCATGCTGTTGGTATCAGTTGGAGGAATAGTGCCTCTAAATAAAAGTAAGCAAAGGGCCTCATCTGGGCCCCCAGGCTGCAGTTTGGAGACCACTGCTTTAGGGGACAGTAGGAAGAATGCTTTTTACAATAATGGCCAGTTGGAAGAATGCCAATTAAAATAGTGGCTACTGTAGTGCCATCATACATTACAAGACAGTAGAAAAAAATTCTTCTTACAATGGTGGTCAGTTTGAAGAATGCCCAATAAAATAGTGGTCACTGTAGTACATACATTGGGGGATAGTGGAACAATGCTTCTTATAGTGGTGGTCAGTGGGAAATCTGTCCCCCGTATGAACAGCTAACACGATCATTGGTTTTAGTGGCCAGTTGAGTGGCACCGGCACCAGAATTATGCTGACACCTTCTGGCAGGAGGTCAGTTGGTCAATGCTCACTGGTCAAGGAACTCTTGGCAATCTCTGGAGGAACCCTAGCTGAGAAAGGCCTAAAAAGTCCAAACAAAATTAGTATAGACTGCATGTAGTGTGGACCGCAGCCTGAGTATTTCTTTTTTGGAGCATCTGATATGCATTATGTGATACAGAGTACCACATCTCTTGGGGCCCTTGGACAAAAACATATTTAATGCTATAGATTCCATATCCCAGGCTTTCTAAGGCTACCAGTAGACTTGATAGTGTTCACCAAACATATAATCAATCTTACTTGTACAGAACTTTGTACAAATTAACATTCCGTAGGCATCAATGACCTTCTATTTTTTTACATAGAATGCATATTTTTGTGACCATTAAGTTATTTTTAACCCAAAGTGTTCTTTGTTTTAGTTTGGATTACAGTGGGGAATAGTTGAGACTTCCTGTCAAGATATTATGGATGTCTGGGGTCAAACAACCCTTTCACAGGGGTCTCCTAAGACCAATGGAAAACACATATTTCCGATGGTCTTAGGAACCGAGACACCGCTCCTCTATCAGTCTCCAGGCGGGTCCGCCCACATGCAGATACGTCCACATTTCCCTAGACCGCGATGTGTGCGTGGGATGACATGCCGCCCCTGTCATCTGGCCATATCCCCGGGATCACTCAACAGCTCCGCCTCCTCGCTAGTGATTGGCCGCCGGAACTGTAGCTCAGCAGATGCACACAGGCTGCCAATCACCAGCGAGGAGGAGGAGCCAAGCAGCAGCACGAAGATCAAAGAAGATCGAGCAAGGGAGCGAACGGAGAAGGAAGACCGCTTACAGGTAAGTGTCTGTAGCATGCAGATGGTGCTGCTGCAGCCAGGTAAGCTGGCTGTAGATGGGAGAGGGAGGGAGCGAGCCCAGGCTGGAACAGGAGTCAGCAAGGTAAGTATCATTGGTGTCAGTGGGAGGAATAGTGCCCCATCATTGGTGTCACTAATACCAGTGATGGGGCACTATTCCTCCCACTGACACCAATGATGGGGCACCATTTCCCCCCCCCCCCCCACTGACACCAACGATGGGGAACTATTCCTCCCCCCACTGACACCAACGATGGGGAACTATTCCTCCCCCCACTGACACCAACGATGGGGCACTATCCCCCCCCCCCCACTGACACCAACGATGGGGCACAATTCCCCCCACTAGTATCAATGATGGGGCACTATTCCCCCCCCCCCACTGACACCAACAATGGGGCACTATTCCCCCCCCCACTGACACCAATGATGGGGCACTATTCCTCCCACTAACACCAACATTGTGGCACTATTCCTCCCACTGACACCAATGATGGGGCACTATTCCTCAAACTGACACCAATGATGGGGCACTATTCCTCCCACTGACACCAATGATGGGGCACTATTCCTCCCACTGATACCAATGATGGGGCACTATTCCTCCCACTGATACCAATGATGGGGCACTATTCCTCCCACTGACACCAATGATGGGACACTATTCCTCCCACTGACATCAGTGATGTGGCACTACTCCTCTCACTGACACCAATGATGTGGCACTATTCCTCCCACTGACACCAATGATGGGACACTATTCCTCCCACTGACATCAGTGATGTGGCACTACTCCTCTCACTGACACCAATGATGGGGCACTATTCCTCCCACTGACACCAATGATGGGGCACTATTCCTCCCACTGACACCAATGATGGGACACTATTCTTCCCACTGACACCAATGATGGGACACTATTCCACTGACACTAATGATGGGACACTATTCCTCCCACTGACACCAATGATGGGACACTATTCTTTCCACTGACACCAATGATGGGACACTATTCCACTGACACCAATGATGGGACACTATTCCTCCCACTGACACCAATGATGGGGCACTATTCCTCCCACTGATACCAATGATGGGGCACTATTCCTCCCACTGATACCAATGATGGGACACTATTCCTCCCACTGACACCAATGATGGGACACTAGTCCTCCCACTGCAAAATTACAGTTATGAAGTAGCAATGAAAATAATTTTATGGTTGGGGGTCACCACAACATGAGGAACTGTATTAAAGGGTCGCGGCATTAGGAAGGTTGAGAACCACTGTTCTAGATCCCTGGAATGATCCAGTGGTGTTATGGGTTACAATGATCAGAATAAAAACTTCACATGGTTTCTCCTTTTAAGATGTTTTTAAATCTATCATCAAGGTTAGATGCATCTAGCTCAAGAGACTCAGCCTCTTTCTGTTCTATGTAGCAATTTTCTGAAAGAAATAACATACATGGGTTTAAAAAAAAAGGAAAAAAAAAGCCTGTTTTGCACAGGGCCAGCTTGGCGTTTTATCAGGCATGTGTTGGGTATGGCCATGGACAAGACAAGGCAGTCCGTTTTGGGAACATCATAGATATATGTAATCCTATTAAGTCATTTGCTGAGCATGCTGGAGAGATATGGAATCCAGTGAGTTTTGTTGCAGTGCTTCTATCCTTGAAAATCACTGTCTTGCTCCCATGAGTTGCCTAACACCAACAGGATTGACCAGATTTTATCCCCTTCACGACCAGGCCATTTTTTGCTATTTAGCACTGCACTATTTTAACTGGTAGTTGCAAGGTCATGCAACGCTGTACCCAAATTACATTTATAGCATTTTTTTGACACAAATAGAGCTTTTTTTGGGTGCTATTTGATCACCACTGGGTTTTTTATTTTTTATTATATAAATGCAAAATGACAGACAACTTTCTGCTATAAAACATCCATTAAAAAAAAAAATTAAGAAATCAAATTTCTTCATAAATATAGGCCATAATATATTCTGCTACATGTCTTTGGTAAAAAAAAAAAAAAAAAATCCCTATAAGTGTATATTGATTGGTTTGTGTGAAAGTTATATACTCTACAAACTATGGCATATATACTGGAATTTTTTTTTTTTTACTAGTAATCGTGGTGATCAGCAAGTTATAGTGGGACTGAGCACTATCAGACACTAGGTGAGACCTGACTGACACTGACTTCACCGGGCACTAATATATTAGCAGTGGGCAGCCCAGTATTTAAATGGTTAGCACTTCCACCTGTCAGTACTAGGGTCGTTTTTTTGAATTCCAACCATCGCACCACCTGCCTGGAGTTTGTATGTTCTCCCTGTGCCTGCGTGGGTTTCCTCCGGGTACTCTGATTTGCTCCCACACTCCAAAGACATGCTGGTAGGATAATTGGATCCTGTCTAAATTGGCCCTAGTATGTGTATGTATGAATGTAAGTTAGGGACCTTAGATTGTCGCCCCTTGAGTGTTAGGAACTGATGTGAATGTACAATATATATGTAAATCGACGGTGCCATATAAGTACCTGTAATAAATAAAGTGAAATAATATTATACGCTGTCACTGGATTAATGATACTGGCTGAGAAGGAGGTAACATCTCTAGGTAATCAAGGGGTTACGTGTGTACCTAACAAGTGTTAATGTGTGTATTATGTGCTGCTTTTTACTTAATATCTGTTTGTCCCTTCTCGCTGCTTCGCAGGCAGATTAAACCAAGAGATTGTTCCCCCTGTACACAGGGGTGTATGTACCACAAGGCACTTGCCTAGGGTGGCTTTTTCAGAGGGGCAGCACTTTCCCCCAGAAGAAGGGAGGAAAGAAGGGACATGTGCGCTATGGGAACCAGATGGGATCCGAGAGAGGCTGTGGGCAGCTTGATGGTCTATTTAGAGCCTGACTCTTGTTCCTGGGGATGTCCGGAGCTGTGCAGATGAGTGCTGGGGGGGGTTAGTCAAAGGCTCTCCTGGGTGGGGAGCAGGGGTGTTGTTGGTCAATGTCAGGCTCTCTCCGTGGGAGGGGAATGGAAGGGGTGGTTTTGGTCGGTGTCCGTAGGGGCAGCCGATTTTTGTGTTGCCTAGGGCAGCACAAAACCTAAACACATCACAGCCTGTACAGAGCCCTGTGTTATTTGTCAACACAGGGCTCTGGCCTGTGAATGGGGTCACTAGCAAAATGCCCTTTACATTGGTGGTCAAAGGGAAGCATGATCCCCTACAGTGCTCATTAGAATACCACCCTTACAGTCAGCTCAAAAGATCCTTGATGTCATACTACTGGCTCAGCCAAGTGATAATGGACCTGGAACTGTTAAGGCATCATCAGATGAACGGTCAGTCACAGCTCAAGGAACCCCCTAGCAACCTCCAACGGGACCCTAGGATTTCACAGAACCCTTACTGAGAATGGTTGATATTATTTATAAAAAAAGAGACCTAAGTGGTTCCAATTGCTTACATCTTTAGTTACGTAACACTCCATTTACACTTGAGTGACTTGTCATGCGACTTTGGACATCAAAGACGCATGACAAGTCGTACCCAAATGTTCCAACGATAAGCATTCATAAATATATGTGCAACAGTGGGTCTGACTTTGCAGAGGGACAACAATTCACATCCAAGTCGCAGCCATCCAGAGCTTCATCAAATTTGCACCAAAGTTGCGCACCTTTGGAGTCATACAAGTGTGAATGGAGCCTTAGCCAAAAATGGCATATCTTATGCTCCAGACACCTCTCTCATAACCTGATCTGGTCTGGGATGACTGCAGCTCCATTTCTTCTTCCATTCAGGTACCCGGAGAATGTTTGTCTTGTTTACAGCTCTTGGTTTTTAGGTAAAATCTGGATTGTTGTCTGGCCTGTTTTAATACACCTACCAACTAGTATTTAATATCCCAATCAGAATATGGCATTGTAAAAAAAAATAAAACAAATTCATAGCTTCTCAATAAACTAGACTGCCAAGGACTAATAACCATCTCTATATACAAATATATTCATAGGAAACCCTTACCACCTATAGAGCCTGGACCTAATGTCACTTTATTATTAAAATACAACTTTAAAACCACTCATCATTCAAAACAAAAGCAAAAATAAAAACCTTGGCGGAATAACAACCTTGGGGTGACTGTGGACAACCTACTTCAGCTTCTTGTTGGCGGTAATGATCATGGGAATTTCCTGGTGGCAAAATGGGGTATTTTCAATGAAGAACATACAAGCAGTACAAAAAATAGCCCAATAACACACACATATTTATATTTATTTTTTTTGTATGTATCAATATTTGCTATTTTTTTCCTTGCCTTTTTGATTTCAGTAAAAAAACAAAAAAAAAACAATTTTTTTATATATGAAAACACACACCACACACACACACACATATATATATATATATATATATATATATAAATTATTTATATATGGACATGGTGCTAAATACTTTAGACCGCTAATCATTTAATCATATTTTAAATACTGTGATTAAGCCGACTGTTTTAATTTCATACTTCAATAAACCAGCAGTTCATTGTAATGGCATAGAGAGAGAGAGAGTATACAGAGACAAGTGCTTTTTGAAATATACAGAAAATGATAAACGAAGAAATATGTATAATTTATACTTTGCTATTGTATGTATTTGATACATAAAATGATCTATGTACAGAATGTAATGCTATTTTCCTGATGTATGACTATTTATAGGAATTCTGATGTATATAAAATAGGTGAAATACAGTTTGGCAGTTTATTCTGGACATGAATGTGAAAACCTAATTGTGACTTTGTGTACTTCACTAAACTTAAACTAAGATTTTTTTTTTTAATACACAAAATAAATCTGTGATCAGGTTTGTACACCTGAATCTTGACTGAGGTGTTCTTCTCAATCTGTATAGTCATTTCAATTGCAGAGTGACTTTTTACTTTTTATTCTCACTTTCTGCATGTGTGATTCTAGTTTCACAGCGCTGGCAGTTCCAGAGCTCGTACATTCACATCAGCCCCTGCCTCGAGGAGGTCGCAATTTAATGTTCCTATCTAACATGCATACATATACGTACAAGGATCAGTTGGGACAAGGGGACAAAATATCAGCATGTCTTTGCCAGTGGCATCCCAAGGGGGGTGGGCCGCACTGGGTGACACCATCACAGGGGGTGCAGGAACAGGATGCCAGCAGAGCTTCTGGGCTCTGTGAAGGTCCTGGCCAGTTATTGGGGTGATCCCTGATTCCCGGCACAGTGACAGCTGCCCCTGGTGTAGCGGTAAAATGAGTATCCCGTGAGGATATGTATCACCTGAAGCAACTGCGCATGTGCCGGTTTCAGGCCGAAGAAGCCAATCTCGGACTTTAGCACAGAGCTGCCACAGTTAACCGCTTAGAGGGTGCAAACCGCTGAAGCTGATCCCACGGATCACTATGGGTTGCAAGATCAGTTAACCCCGTATAGGTTCAACCTATGTGGTGTTAACTGATCTTGCAACCCATAGTGATCCGCTGGATCAGCTTCAGCGGTTTGCAGCCTCTAAGCGGTTAACTGTGGCAGCTCTGTGCTAAAGTCTGAGATCGGCTTCTTCGGCCTGAAACCGGCACATGCGCAGTTGCTTCAGGGGATACATATCTTCAGGGGTCGGGGTACTCATTTTACTGCTACACCGACACCACTCCTTCCTTTCTGGAGGGGTGACAATACGTGTTACCGCACAGGGTGACACCAACCGTAGGGACGCCTCTGGTCTTTGGAGTGGTGTCAACTCACGCAAGCACAGGGAGAACATGCAAACTCTGTGCAGATAGTGTCCTAACAGGGGTACAAACTGGGGATCCCAGTACAACAAGGCAGAAAAGCTAACCACTAAGACGCTGTGCAACGCAGAGAATGAACCCTTTACATCAATCATTTTTTGATGCTATCATGTTCTAGGTTCTTTAATTTATTTTAGTCGGGTGTAGCTTGTGTTCATATTATTATTATTATTATACGGTATTTATAAAGCACCAATAGTTCGCTCAGCGCTGTACATTACAAAGGGGGACAGAACATGTGACAGAACAATACCAATACAATGCAAAACATGAGGGGATCGAGGGCCCTGCTCTTTCGAGCTTACAATCTAGGAGCACATGCTTCTAAATGTCCCATTATGTCAATGTTTGGTCTGTCCATCTTTTCACAAATCATCTGCTGTTTTTCCATCTCCATGATGCTTCTGAAATGCTATGTTGCTATTTTTTTAGCCTTCTCTTTATGGGTATTAATGAAGAGATGTCCGCTCCCCTATTCCCTCTCTAGTTTGTATGGCTGAGGGGCATACAAATGTCAGAAGCACAATAATCACAAGTATATTTAAAATTGCTTGGGCTTATGGGGCAGGGATCCCTGAACTTTGTGATAAATACCTAAAAGCATGTAGTATATTCCCTTGTTAGTTTGGTGATGTCCCTGGGATCACAGCTGTTACTCAGTTCCATGGTGAATGGGTGGAAGAAACTGGAACCATTGTACTCCCAGCTGGAGATTTTCCATTATTCACTCATCTCACTCAAGTCACGGAGACCAGGGCTATTTGGCTTGGACATGCCAAAGCAGGCTCAGATTTTCACTGTGAAGGTGCAGAATTTTGGATAAGGTATGTCGAGAAGAAATTGTAGAGCTGTGGATTGCAAATGCTAAGCCTCTATCCAGGCTGTAGACCACTTTAAAGCCTGACTTTTAGAAACAGCACCCCATGTGGAAAACAATGCTTTGTAGCCCATTTTCACACATCCTTAGGTATTGTGCAAAAAAAATCTTCACAGTCCCAAGAATTGTCCAACTTTGCGGGGTCTGTCAAACCAGCCATACAGATGTATATGTAACACTTACCCCTAACAGGTGGTCAGGCACTATAGCTGGCTTCTGTGTTCTTTACCTATAGCAGCATCTTTTTCCATATGGCAACCAGGTCTACCAGTACTCGGTTATCCCCCAGGACTTATACACAATGCTTTAGTGCCTGGCTACCATGCTGCGGCAGGTGTGAACTGAGCACAGCAAACAGGTACTTGTGGCTGGCAGACAGGCAGAGTGGTTCAATGACAGTACAGCTACAAGGCAGGCAAGGTTAAGAGTAGTCAGGGTTCAATCCTTAGTCAAAAGGCAGACAGAGTTCAGACAAAAGTAGATATCTGAGGTCATAAACAGGGGAATCCAAGCAGCAGGGCAGGACAGACAGGAACCTTGAGCACGTATTAAACACAGTATCACAAACATGAGACTGCAGGCTTGGCTGGCTTAAATCAGGTTTGGTCTCCACCCAGGGTCTCTCACCTTGCAAGTGGGCAAATAGACGTGGAGAACGTATCACAACCAAATCCAGGATGCGGAAATTAGACCAGCAGCTGTGATGGAGCAGGAGTACTAGACGCTCCTGACAGTATATTATCACACTATCGGCTTAAATAAGATTATAAATAGTTTGTTTACATGCAAAATGCATCAGTGTTTGTGCCTTTCAAGGGCAAAGTCTGTACTTTGGATTTATGAACAAAACATTCCAACTATCAGTGGACTGGGAATTGGATAAGGACTAAAGTTCGACTAAGGCTCGCTTAAAATCTGACCCATTTGGTGTAGTAATTTCTGGATCCGAGCAGTAAGCAGGTAATAACCAAAATTGTGTTGTGTGAAAAGCTCAATAGGAGAGCCCATCTGTGCCAATAGTGTGTTTCCTGTTTGGCATTAACATTCAGAGCACCATCTTTGATCTGGTAAGAATAAGCAAATTATTGTCTATTCTGGAGGTTCCAGTGGGGATTGCAGTACTCCTATAAATAAAATGTTTGTACTAGATATCGGGGCCCCATTCATTTAAATTGTTCTTAAAACACAGTTCCCAGTAATATTTTGTCCTGATAAAGTCAAGAAAGGTTACAACGCATCATGATTTTTTTGTCCTGGTGATCCTTGTTAGTATGTTTCCTCACTGGTGACCATTGTCATTGAGTTATGGGAATTCCATTGAACAGTTACCATCAAGACCTGGGAAAACTTTCAATTCGACACATTTGACAATTTTCTAAGAGGAAATGCCCCCTCGCTTCCTGATCTGAAATTGGTCACTGGGTCTAATGATGAGGAAGAATCTCCCAGACTTCCAAAAAAAAAAAACCTGACAATGCTTTGAACCCATTTCATGGCAGTTGGGGGTTTGTCTCTTAAATAAGAGTTGTGGAACACCAATTCTATACATCAAAACCCATACAAACCCACCTTCAGGATTTTGGACAACTGGCTCTCCATCCATCTGTGTAGTTCCTCCATCGATAAGTTGTTCTTGTCTCTGGCATATTTCCTGAAGGTGAACATCATGGTCACCATTGCTTGCTCCATCTCAGAGGGAGCGCCCATATCTGTGGAAGTCTAAGCTGTGTTCTGCAATGATGGCTCAAGAGTTCAGACCAGCTGTTCTCAACCTTTTCAACACAGAGGAACCCTTGAAAACACTTTCCAGTCTTCGGGAAACCCTGCTAAAAATGACTATAGCTACAACTCATACATTAGTGTGATGGTCAGTGGGAAGAATGATCTTTACACTTGTCATCAGGGGCAGACTGACCATGTGGAAACTCGGGCACTGCCCAAGGGCTCGGGGTTAGTAGGGGGCCCCCATGAGATGCCCCTGGTACCTTTTTCATAGGTTTTTTTTAGTTTGGGCAAGGACACAGAAGCCCCATGATCCCCTATTGCCCGGGGCCCCATGAGTTGTCAGTCCGCCCCTGCTTGTCATTGAGAAGATTACCCCCAACAGATAGCTAAAAAGATCTAAGAGACAGAAGTTGCTCATTGGTCAAGGAAACCCTAACAACCTCTGGAGGAACAAAAAGGGAAAAGAACAGAGAGCGCTGGTCCTAAACATCAGCTAAGCACTCTAAGCAACCGATATATACTTAAACAGAATAACATAAAAAATAGTGCAGCGCTGAGGGTAGTAATCATAAAACAGAAATGAGTCCACTGCAAGTCCAGTTCATAAAACATGTCAAGTGACAAGTGGGAATTCAATGTTGGTGATCCGTGAGGAAGTGGCTGAAAAACGCACTCACCAGAAAGAAGATATATAAACGCAGTATATATCCAAAGCCCATGGATCCTCAATCCAGAAGGAAACAAAGCTGGTCCGGTCACAGAAAGTGGGTCCCTCCTTTATGGATGCAGCAACAGATCTTCCTCCTCCCAGTTTGGTGTAGGATTCCAAAATCAGGGTTCTGCAAGCAAAGTGCTCCTTCTTCTCATTTTTATCTAGAACCAATGTGATTTGAAAGAGATCATGCAATGATCTCTCACACGTGATTTTTTATAAATACAAATATATACGTTGATTTTATCTGTAATGAATGATATCCCACATTGTGTAGGCACCTGGATCCTGGAGAAAGATTTCTCCAGGATCCAGGTGCCTACACAATGTGGGATATCATTCATCCTCTGGATTGAGGATCCATGGGCTTTGGATATATACTGCGTTTATATATCTTCTTTCTGGTGAGTGCGTTTTTCAGCCACTTCCTCACGGATCACCAACATTGAATTCCCACTTGTCACTTGACACGTTTTATGAACTGGACTTGAAGTGGACTCATTTCTGTTTTATGATTACTACCCTCAGCGCTGCACTATTTTTTATGGTAACCTCTGGAGGAACCCTGCTTGAGAAACCTGGTTCAGACCATCACGTTCTACGAAAGGTATAAAGAGGTCAACTATTAATTTATTTATTTATAATAATTAACATCTGGCAATGGAGAGTCCCTTGGACTCAACCACAGAGCCCTAACCCAATTACAGATGACCACTTATTGAGTACTAAGGACAGGCTGCCATAATGCTTCAATCACAAATTATACACTTTGTGCATTTTTACTACTTATTACTGAACCAGTCACAAAATGGCTTTTTCAAGAAACTGAATACTCTGTCTTAAACAACCCTTAAAACATTGATATTTGTGCTTTCAGCTTGCTCTGAGGCCCTCTCCTAGACTGTGGTTACACAGTCACATGCTGCCTCTTAGCTCATGAGTGTGATCAGCAGTTTCATTTAACATCCATGCAATTAAAACACTATCTTTTATATTTTACCAAAGCTTGGTTAATATATTGCATTTGTGTGCCATAAAATTAAATTAAGTCTTTTTTACTGAAATTTTGATTTCCTAAACCGTTGGGCTAATATTCTACTACATAAAAAATGTCACTACCACTATTTTATTCTCTACGTTGTCTGCTTTCAGAAAATATATTATGTTTAAGAGTCTTAACTAATCTTCAGGCCTAAAATTATTTTTTAAACATATAAACAAAAAACTCAGATATAGCTCCGGGACTGAACAATCAATGGAATAAAGATTAGCGGCTTGCTTCCCAGCTCATTTGGATACAGTTGATGTTTTGAATCCCTGGCACTTTTTATAGGCTGCTTGGACTTGGGAATGATGGCCTCCACAGGGCAGGTATGAAAAGCAACTTCCTAAGAAACATGCTTCAATGAGGATGGGATTTGAACCCATGCGCAATGGACTAGCAGTCCATCACCTTAACCACTAGGCCACCTTATCAAATTCATGCCCTTGATGACATCAACAGTAATAAAACTAACATGGCAAAGCAAGGAGTCCATGCAGGTGGAAGGTTGTTTCTCGAAGCTGGCCGGCGGAGACTGTTGAGCGCTGTTGTCTGCACAGTGATGCCTTCTTTGTGCAATATCGATCTGATGCTAGTGGCTTCCCGCTCTGCCTACTGCTCCTTTGTGTAGCGCAGCCTTTAAAAGATTGTATACATTGTATACCTCAAGTCGGTGCAATATTTCTGATTTTTTTTTTTTCTGTCAAATATTACACTCGAATTTTGATTCCCTAATTTTAAACCTGGATTGTTCCTCCCTCTTAAATTGCCACCTTGTAAAAATGCTTACATACTCTTAGTATTTCTGACTGTTGTCTCTAAAGTAATATGCTTATTTTTATTTAGAATTTGTTACTTATTTTATTTGTATGCTTTTTATTTTTATAGTAAATGACATAGTTTAGCATTGGGTTAATAAGACCTTAGCAGGCAGTCTGTTTAAGAGATGGCTCTATTGTCCCAGCACCTCACTGCATCCTATGAAACCACAAAAAAAAAAAAAATCAAACCACTGCATATTCGCTTCGCTTTCCCTATCCCTAGGTAGCTTCTCAGTTACAAATTCACTCTGCTGTAGCTAAGGCTGTCTCTAACATGAAACCCTCACCCACTGAACAACAAAAATGTGTAGGGAAGGGCCATTCAGGTCCCTTTTTTTGTTTTTTTGGGTGGGTTGTAGTCTTGGGCTCAAGTGCACAATTTATGGAAAAGTGCAGCCACTTTTTGGTTGATCCTCTATAGGCATTAATGGATAAGTTCACCTTTCATAATACGTTACACCTATATTCAGGGCATAACCTGTTACAGATGCAGCAGCCCCTGCATCCCCCCCCCCCCAATACCCCATTATGACAGTGAGAGGGGGTTATTTACTGACACCTTCCTTTTCTGAAGGAAGTGATCTGTACTGGTCCCGGACTCTGTCCATTCATAACTGAAACATAGTATACTGTGGTTACTATACTTCAGTTTGTGAATGAATGGGTAGCTCTGTACAGAGCTATTCCTATTCATTCATTCTGTGTAGCTGAGGTTGCAGAAATGGAGATTGAAGGCTGTGTCCTCAATCTCCTTTCTCTGTCCCAAAGGTGAAACATCAGAGGTCTGTTTTGACTCCTGATATTTCACCAAAGCCTCCCCAACGGGGCTCCTAGAAAAGATTGTAAAAAAAGCAATAAAGAAATAATATTGTAAAAAATAAAAAAGTAGTGAAAAAAAACCCCAAAAAATAACAAAAGTAAAACAACTATTGACACTAGTGGCAAAACTACCAGGATCACAAAGTTCCCACTTGCGACCTGGCCCTGGTGTTCCACCACTGGACTCAGAGGGAAGGGCCCTGGCTGGGAGTCAGGAAGGCCCTTCATGGTTTCTTGCACTGGGGCCCTGAAGATTCTAGTTACACCACTGAACTGAAGCATAGAAAACTGTGTTTACTTTTCTTCAGTTTGTGAATGAACAGGAGCCTCCGTACAGATCGCTTTCTGTTTCTTCACTGTCCAGTGCAACTAAGGCTGCAGAGAAAGGGATTGAGGAATGTATGACCTCAGCCTGTTTCTCTGTCTCAAAAGTGAGACATCAGGGGTCTGTTTAAACCCTTGATATTTCACCTAATCCCCCCACTCCCCTCAAAATAGTTGTGAAAAAAATTAAAAATAATTTAAACATTCTAAAAAAAAAATTAAAAAGTGTAAAAAATTAAAAAAAAAACATGAAAGGGTTCATTCACACGGGTTCTCTGGCTCATACAGTGTGAATGAATGGTTTGTTTGTGCTGCTGGAGCCGCTTGTTACTCTATGAGGATGCAGCAGCTGTGCGAATACAGACGCAGTTCCCAATTTGACAGGTGTGTGGATGGCCCTGCTGACCCCTGTAGGATACCAATGTATATTAATATGCACACATGTGAATGTTTTCCAGATCCAAAAAACTTCCAGTTGTGCTTAGAAAATCAATACACACTGGGTGCTTGGCATCAGATTGTAAAAGAAGTATAAAACTCATTTGGTGGTGGAGCAGTGATTTGGCGATCTGTCATTCTGTCCATCTATGTGCTAAAGATGCTGGTAGATCACTTGGATCGAAGAAGATGCAGACAGATGTTCAGGAGGGCTGCCTTGATGGAGCTGGTGGGTTCAGATAGGTAGTGGTCACTGATTTGTGGGAGACATTGCAAGTGTACAAGATGCCGGCTGGTGTGCTGGTCGAAGATGAAGCAATGAAGAGGTGGACCCAGTGATCACATCTTCTGATCTGATGGTTTGTCAGTCTTAGGTTGGTATCGCTGGTGTATCACTGATGCTTGAAGGTTCACCTTCTGAAAGGTAAAATTTTATACCCGTATTCATGTAACATGTTCAGCAATCTCTGTGACAGCGGGCAGGGGGTTCCTCTCTCACATTTTAAAATCAGTATGACTATGCGGGGCTCCCCCTGCACAGTCACGTCATTCATTCTCAGGACTCCTCCTATCCAGCTTCTTTCTACTGCCCTCCTGTGTTCCCCAGCCCCTCATGCTCTCTGCCCAACCTCCTTTCCCCGTGCTCTCTGACAGGTGTGCACGTGTGAGTGAAATTTTAAATAAAAATATTCTAAAAATATTCTTCCCAAATATATTGACATATATTTGAAATACTACAATTTTGGCCATATTCAATATATTTCAATAAAAAAAAAAATATATATATATATGTTGAAATGCGTTTTTATTACAAAAATATATGAAAAATATTTTTTAAAAATACATTTTCAAATATACTGTATGTCTTTAAAAATAGAAATCTATATTTTTGGAATACATTTACAAATATATGTAAAAATATATGTTGAAATGACTTTTTTATATGTAAAAAAAAATGAAGAATATATTTAAAAAAATATATTTTTTTCAAAATATTTTTCATATATTTTGTAATATATAAAAAAACGCATTTCAGCATGCAGTGTGTTTGTGTGTATGTATGTATGTATGTATATAAATACACACACACACACATTTCAAAAATTTAGTTTGAAGGACATACAGTATATTTGAAATGTATTTTTAAACATATTTTTCATATATTTTGTAATAACGCATTTCAACAAAGAGTGTGTGTATGTATGTATATATATATATATATATATATATATATACAGTGGGGATCGAAAGTTTGGGCACCCTAGCTAAAAATTTGTATTAATGTGCATAAAGAAGCCAAGGAAAGATGGAAAAATCTCCAAAAGGCATCAAATTACAGATTAGACATTCTTATAATATGTCAACAAAAGTTAGATTTTATTGCCATCATTTACACTTTCAAAATAACAGAAAACAAAAAAATGGCGTCTGCAAAAGTTTGGGCACCCTGCAGAATTTATAGCATGCACTGCCCCCTTTGCAAAGATGAGACCTGCCAGTGTCATGGATTGTTCTCAATCATCATCTGGGAAGACCAGGTGATGTCAATCTCAAAGGTTTTAAATGCCCAGACTCATCTGACCTTGCCCCAACAATCAGCACCATGGGTTCTTCTAAGCAGTTGTCTAGAAAACTGAAACTGAAAATAGTTGACGCTCACAAAGCTGGAGAAGGCTATAAGAAGATAGAAAAGCGTTTTCAGATGTCAATATCCTCTGTTCGGAATGTAATTAAGAAATGGCAGTCATCAGGAACAGTGGAAGTTAAAACAAGATCTGGAAGACCAAGAAAAATATCAGACAGAACAGCTCGCAGGATTGTGAGAAAAACAATTCAAAACCCACGTTTGACTGCACGATCCCTCCAGAAAGATCTGGCAGACACTGGAGTTGTGGTACACTATTCCACTATAAAGAGATACTTGTATAAATATGGTCTTCATGGAAGAGTCATCAGAAGAAAACCTCTTCTGCGTCCTCACCACAAAAATCATCGTTTGAACTTTGCAAATGAACATATAGACAAGCCTAATGCATTTTGGAAACAAGTTCTGTGGACCGATGAGGTTAAAATTGAACTTTTTGGCCAGGAATGAGCAAAGGTACGTTTGGAGAAGAAGGGGCACAGAATTTAATGAAAAGAACCTCTGTCCAACTGTTAAGCATGGGGTTGGATCAATCATGCTTTGGGGTTGTGTTGCAGCCAGTGGCACAGGGAACATCTCACGAGTAGAAGGAAAAACGGATTCAATAAAATTTCAGCAAATTTTGGATGGTAACATGATGCCATCTGTGAAAAAGCTGAAGTTAAAGAGAGGATGGCTTCTACAAATGGATAATGATCCTAAATACACCTCGAAATCCATGGGGGATTACATCAAGAGGCGTAAACTGAAGGTTTTGCCATGGCCTTCACAATCTCCTGACCTCAACATAATTGAAAATCTATGGATAGACCTTAAAAGAGCAGTGCGTGACAGACAGCCCAGAAATCTCAAAGAACTGGAAGACTTTTGTAAGGAAGAATGGGCAAAGATACCTCAAACAAGAATTGAAAGACTCTTGGCTGGCTACAAAAAGCGTTTACAAGCTGTGATACTTGCCAAAGGGGGCAGTACAAGATATTAACTCTGCAGACGCCATTTTTTTGTTTTCTGTTATTTTGAAAGTGTAAATGATGGAAATAAAATCGAACTTTTGTTGACATATTATAAGAATGTCTAATCTGTAATTTGATGCCTTTTGGAGATTTTTCCATCTTTCCTTGGCTTCTTTATGCACATTAATACAAATTTTTAGCTGGGGTGCCCAAACTTTCGATCCCCACTGTATATATTTTGAAATATATTGAATATGGCCAAAATTGTAGTATTTAAAATATATTTTTCTTCCAAATGGGAGTAGCCCTGAATGCTCACTGTCTGAGTTTGGGGCCGTACACCTGCATCCACACACCGGTCAAATTAGGCCCTGTGGCTGTGTTTTTACAGCCGCTGCATTCCCATAGTGTAACATAGCCTGCCTACACACAGCTCCAGCCACATAAAAAAGTACGGATTTCCATTGTACAGACCACAGCACCCATGTAAATGAACCCCAAGAAATGATTTGACTTCATAACCACTGTAATTATGATGTATTGATGCATTTGTTATACTACAATGAGTTTGTACTGATTGTATGATAACATTTACAACATGGAGATATATTAGCTATGAATCAGATGTAGTAGATGTAGCATCGCCCTTTCCTTATTATGGAATTTGAATCCTCCACGATCCATCGTTGTCTATCACCATGCTTGGAAGAACGACGATGTCCTCGGCTTGTGCTTCTGGATCATTGCTCATAGAGATAGAGGGCAGCAAATTAGGAAATATGGTTCTAAGCCGCCCCAAGATGTGCAGAGCAGGAGACGCTTGCTCAGTGCCAACTGATGATATATTTTCATTTGGTTCAAGTATGGTAATCCGAACAGATAACTCATCATCTGTGGCTTCGTAACACTCACTGTCTGTTGAAGCGGGCCTAGAATTTGGTGAAGAAATCTCAGCTGGAATTGGTAGGCTGATGTTATCTCTCTTCTCTTCCTCTCCCCTGTTGGGTTCCTCTGCCCCAGGGCCTGTTTGCTCTTCTCCAGAGCCCGTTTGCTCTTCTCCAGGGCCCGTTTGCTCTCCTCCAGAGCTTGTCTGCTCTTCTCTAGAGCCTGTTTGCTCTCCCCCAGGGTCTGTTTGCTTTCCCTCATGGCCTATTTGCTCTTCTTCAGAGTCTGTTTGCTCTACTCCAGGGCTCATTTGCTCTACTCCAGGGTTCGTTTGCGCTACTCCAGGACCCGTTTGCTCTGCTCCAGGGCCCGTTTGCTCTGCTTCAGGGCCCGTTTGCTCTTCTCCAGGGCTCGTTTGCTCTACTCCAGGGCTCGTTTGCACTACTCCAGGGCCCGTTTGCTCTACTCCAGGTCTCATTTGCTCTACTCCAGGGTCCATTTGCTCTGCTCCAGGGTCCATTTGCTCTGCTCCAGGACCCGTTTGCTCTGCTCCAGGACCCGTTTGCTCTGCTCCAGGCCCCATTTGCTCTGCTCCAGGGCCCGTTTGCTCTGCTCCAGGGCCCGTTTGCTCTTCTCCAGGGCCCGTTTGCTCTTCTCCAGGGCCCGTTTGCTCTTCTCCAGGGCTCGTTTGCTCTACTCCAGGGCTCGTTTGCTCTACTCCAGGGATCGTTTGCGCTACTCCAGGTCTCATTTGCTCTACTCCAGGGTCCATTTGTTCTGCTCCAGGATCCATTTGCTCTGCTCCAGGACCCATTTGCTCTGCTGCAGGGCCCGTTTGCTCTACTCCAGGGCCCGTTTGCTCTACTCCAGGTCTCGTTTGCTCTACTCCAGGGTCCATTTGCTCTGCTCCAGGGTCCATTTGCTCTACTCCAGGGTCCATTTGCTCTGCTCCAGAACCCGTTTGCTCTGCTCCAGGGCCCGTTTGTTCTTCTCCAGGGCCCGTTTGCTCTTCTCCAGGGCCCGTTTGCTCTTCTCCAGGGCTTGTTTGCTCTTCTCCAGGGCTTGTTTGCTCTTCTCCAGGGCTTGTTTGCTCTTTTCCAGGGCTTGTTTGCTCTTCTCCAGGGCCCGTTTGCTCTTCTCCAGGGCCCGTTTGCTCTTCTCCAGGGCCCGTTTGCTCTTCTCCAGGGCCCGTTTGCACTACTCCAGGGCTCGTTTGTTCTACTCCAGGGCTCGTTTGTTCTTCCCCATGGCCCATTTGCTCTTCTTTAGAGTTTGTGTGCTCTTCTCCAGGGCCTGTTTTCTCTCCCCCATGGCCTGTTTGCTCTTCTTCAGAGTTTGTGTGCTTTTCTTCAGAGTCTGTTTTCTCTCCCCCAGGGCCCGCTTGCTCTTCTCCAGAGTCTGTGTGCTCTTCTCCAGAGTCTGTGTGCTCTTCTCCAAGGCCCGTTTTCTCTCCCCCATGGCCTGTTTGCTCGTCTTCAGAGTCTGTGTGCTTTTCTTCAGAGTCTGTTTGCTCTTCTCTAGGGCCCGCTTGCTCTCCCCCAGGGCTCGTTTGCTCTTCCTCAGAGTATGCGTGCTCTGCCCCAGGGCCCATTTGCTCTGTCCCAGGGCCCGTTTGCTCTTCTTCAGAGTCTGTGTGCTCTTCTTCAAACTCTGTGTGCTCTTCTTCAGGGCCCATTTGCGCTTCCTCAGAGTCTGTTTGCTCTTCTTTAGGGCCCATTTGCTCTTCTTCAGAGTCTGTTTGCTCTTCTCTAGAGCCTGTTTGATCTTCTCCAGGGCTTGTTTTATCTTCCAAGAAGCGCTTGCGCCATCTTCTGTAAAGAACAAGGAGACATTATATAAGTACTGGGTTTGTAGAACAAATTGGGAGTCCTTCAAAAGTTCTATTTCTGGCTGGAAAGACGATCTTGAAAAGAATAAATGTTACAAAGAAACTTACTTGCACACCATCCACAGGCAAAGGGCCAAGATTGCAATGCTGAGTATTCCTCCTCCTGTAATTAGAATGATGAAAAGTAGCTGCATATTCTCCTGCTTGAGGGCCCGTTGTTCATTCTTGTCTGTATTGACGTAGCCTTGGGTCATAGTGGGAAAATCTGCAAGGAACACAGAGATGACTGGTTAGAAGGTAAAATGATTAGAAATCCTGCCACTAAGATACTTCCTGTCCTAGAGTGACAACGCTCAGTCACCGTACAGTACCCATGGGCATTGTCACCCTATGAAGGACTTCAGAACACCTTGCCCTCACTTATCCTCTATAAAAGTGGTCTCCAAACTGTGGCCCAGGGGCTGGATATGGCCCTTTGCTTGCCTTTATCCTGCCCTTGGGACAATATTTCATCCACTGACACCAAACAAACCCTCCCCCCGCTAATACCAATGAAGGGACACATATGCTTTCAAAGACATCAACAATGGGGCTCCATGCCTCCCATTGACTCCAAGGATGGGACACAATTCCTCCCAAAGAGTCCAATGATGGGGCACAATTCCTCCCAAAGACACCAAGGATGGGGCACAATTCCTCTCAATGACACTAACGATGGGGCACAGTTCCTCCCAAAGACACCAACGATGGGGCACAGTTCCTCCCAATAACACCAACAAAGGGGCACAATTCCCCCACTGCCACCAATGAAGGGGCACAATTTCTCTTAATGATTCCAACGATGGGGCACAATTCCTCCCATTGACTCCAACGATGGGGCACAATTACTGCCATTGACTCCAACGATGGGGCACAATTTCTCTCAAAGACTCCAGCAATGGGGCACAATTCCTTCCAAAGACTCCAATGATGGGGCACAGTGCCTCCCAAAGACTCCAACGATGGGCCATAATTTCTCCCATTGACTCCAACGATGGGGCACAGTTCCTCCCAAAGACTCCAACGATGGGGCATAATTCCTCTCAAGGACACCAACAATAGGGTATAGTTCCTCCCATTGACACCAACAATTGGGCACAATTCCTCCCAATGACCCCAAAAAAGAGGCACAATTCCTCCACTGCCACCAATGAAGGGGCACAATTCCTCTTAATGATACCAACGATGGGGCACAATTCCTCCCCATCAAACAAACAATGGGGCACAATGAACACCAACAATGGGGCTTGATTCTTTCTAATTACACCAATGATGGGACACAATTCCTCCCAATGATGGGGCACAGTTCCTCCAAACAATGGGGCCCAATGACATCATTGATGGGGCACAATTGTTCCCAATGACACTAACAATGGGACACAATTCCTCTCACTGACACCAAAGACATTGCATTTTACGATCTGTTTCGGGGGTGTCAATAATTTATCATTGACACCCGTCCCAGATCACATGAACGTGATGCGATTGCAATGCCATGCAGGAAACGCACAGGATTCGCAGTGTTTCCCGCACCGCATTGGTGTGAACCGGGTCTAAAGATCCCTATCCTGGTTCATCGAGACTCTTGTATTTCTACTGCCTACATTTCTAGAACTTACCTGACGCCAAGAAGACATTAACAGACACCGCTGGAGTCGGTATATATTCCTTGCCGTCAATGTTGAGGTGGAGTTCATACATCCCAGCGTCATCCAACCTGACCGGATCCATGACCAGGGAGCAATTCCCTGCATTAACAAGCTTGTTGAAAACGCTGGCCCTGCTGTTAAAATGTTCCGTTACATCACGGTTGTGTCTATTTAAGAGCGGCCGGTAAGTTTCCACACTGGTGATACTCTTCCCCCACTCCATCCTGATCCGATGTCCTTCCGATGGATCGTCCAGGTGAAATTTGCATGGGATAAGCAGATGCGATCCCACGACGGCTTCCATATACGATGGCACTGATGCTTTCGTGATTTTCACAGCTGAAAACAACAAGAGAGAAAAGTGTTATTTTCAATTAAAATCTCTAATAAAATCCTGTAGAACAATGCTACAGTAAAGAAAGAAAATCTTGTGTAAAAATGCAGTTTGATCCTGTCTTCTCTGATCCTCCCTTTCTTTTGCTGTTTCCAATCCATCTGCCATAGTTAGAGCAGCAGAGTCAAGTCTGCATATGCTCGGTTTGGTGTGTATTGCCAAAGAGTTTTTTTTTGTTGTTGTGGGAGTGCATGTGATCAGCACAGAGCCAATCAGCACAGTCCAGACAGACGGTCAAGGGTTATGCAACCTCCAAGAGAAAACTCCTCCTACAAGCTTTAACCAATGCTCTGCTGGACACTGATAGAAGTCCCAAGACTGCTCTAACTGCTGATGAGAAAAGGTATTTAGCAGTTTATATTTACTAAAACAATTTTATTTCCATGTTGTGTGTACTGTGGGAGACCAGATATAGTGAATGCAGGGTCCTGGGAGACCAGATATAGTGAATGCAGGGTCCGGGGAGACCGGATATAGTGAATGCAGGATCCGGGGAGACCAGATATAGTGAATGCGGGGTCCAGGGAGACCGGATATAGTGAATGCAGGGTCATGGGAGACCGGATATAGTGAATGCAGGGTCATGGGTGTCATGGAAATTTTGTATTGTTGGTCGAACTTTAAATGTGTCATATATGAGTGTTATTCATATGTCTCTCGTGTGGCTTAATTAAAGCTCTGAAGGCTGCAATTGGGCCATGCGCATGTACAATGTATGTATTACAGTACTCAGCTCGGTAATGGATGAGATGGCGGATCTGCGCTTATAGACCGGCGTGTATACCACCACAGCATTCGATGCGAATGCCGCTGGCAGTAGACCGCGGGCCTGTATCCACATATCAGCAGCATAGTACCACATGGACTTCGTGCCGCAAGGCGCCAAGCAGTACGAACTCCGCGTGTAGGCTTATGCATATCTTACAACCCATTACCAACTTGAAACTGTATCTTGGATGGATGTGTTTTAATAAAGATCGTATCGGGCCCATCCAGGTACAGACTGGTGTTTAGCTTAGGGAATGCTTGTACAGAGAATTTACATACCAATAGGAGCTAGTAGGACAGGAAGTTTGCTGACCTCAGAAGGCTCATGGGGGAGGACCAGTGATAGATAATAGGAAAGGCTATGCTCCAATCGGAATGTATATCCTGTGTATAGGCACTCCCCATTGCATTGTTCGGTGGGAGGGGATTGACTTTATTCATGTGGGGGGCATGTGTGTGCTTGTAATAAAACCGGGGGCTGAGTCTGAAGCCGGCCCTTATGTGAATTGCAACACTAGCCTTAGAGTGTCGTGTGATGATTCTAGGGTAACGGAGCTCCAATCACCCACATTTCAACAGAAGCTAACCAATTTGGATGGGCAGGAATCGTGTAATTTAGCTGCAGTCGTGGTAAGCGAGATTCGCACAGCTTTATGGGGGATTTCTGCGCATCCAACTGCGAGTACTCACGGTAAGGATAAATTCGTTAAAGCGAATTTCCAAGACAGTTTGGCGAGCCTGGTGGATACTAACGCGTATTCTGGGATAGCTAACCAAGCACGAGGGGGGAATGAGCCATCATGAACTAGCAAAAAGTATGCCGGCACATTTCAGGTCTCTCTGCCATTAAGAGGATCGCTTTTTGTGCGTTCGTGTGGCTGATTTCGCTCTCTGTTAGCTAACAAGAATTACCGCTTAGCAAGGACCTTTTTGTCCTAAAATCTTGATCTGTGGGTGAAAGACGAGGGTTTTCTCTGCTGAGAGCAGCAGAGGGGTGGGTTTGGTTGGCTGGATTTGGTCAAGTTTAAAAATCTTCCAACCAAAAATTAAACGGGTATATGTTTTAGTGGGTAAAAGTTGTTGCATAGTGTTAGGTAAGTATTTGCGGGTTGTAGGTACTGTGGTGATTGCTCTACCCCCCTCCACGTGAGGTAATTATTACAGTGCTGAAAGGTTTAGGTTAATTGTTAACTGTTGTAAGACCTTTGTGTGTATGTAGTCTGCAATGTTTTGTGGTACTACTGCTCCCAGCAAGCATGCAGCAGGGGGTCCTTTCTGTTACATGTGCATGTTAGTGTGATATGTTGGTGTTTTATGTCCGTTCTGTGATCGTGCCAAATTGTGTTGTATGTGTGCTGTATATTGCTGTGTAATTATCCAGTGTATGTTCTGTCCTAAAGTCTGTTTTATGTAAGAGGTTAGAGGCAATTTTGAGGCTGTGGGGGGCCATTCTAGTGTCTACCATGTGCTGCTCTGTGGGGGGTCATTTTCTTGACTAACCACATGTGCTCCTTTTGTTTGGTGGCCATTTTGTTGACTACCACATGTGTTCCCTGTTGGTGGCCATTTTGTTGACTACCACATGTGTAGTAATCTCTATGCAATGTGCATGAAGTTTCCTATATGCATTTGACCCATTTTGTGTTTTTAATACAAATTTTTACAGTTTAAGTTGTTTGCTTTTAGCTTTAAATTTGCGTATTGCCAGCCAATTTAAAGTATGTTAAGCGAGTTTTTCCCTCACGTGTTCCACATTTAGTGAGCGCGGTGAAGTCTGGGTTTTTGCACATAGATTTCTTGTATAGTGATTATGTTTTTCTTGTGTTTTTCCTGTTAAAAGTAGTTCCTTATTGTAAAGCGGGTTTGTTTTAAGCTGCTGCGTCACGTGTTTCACGTCCAGCAGACTTTTTGTGTAAACGGTTTTAGGTGGTTGCAGCGAAGATTGCGTGTGTAACGTGGATCGTTTAGCGGTGCTGGTATGAGTGATTTTTGCGTCAGCAACAAGGTTACTTTTGGCGCAGTTTTTCGGTTTACCTCGGTGTAATTGTTTTACTGTGAAACGTCCCGTGTTTTTCATAAGGATCCACTTTGTCCTTTTTAACGGTTTTTCAGGTTGAAAAGGGGTTTTTCTGTGTGTATTAGGAAAGATTTTTCTTTACACAAATTTCCTAAAGGTCAGTTAGCAGGTTTCCGGCCAACCAGTGACCCCTAAGTAACATCCAAGAGCCCCTCTTTTTGTTTTGACTTGTGTTAGCTACTGTGTGCAGGGAGAGAAAAGCCACTTTCATCATTGTGCGGTGTGGCCTGCCAAACACAGTGGGTGATGAGAACCACATAAATTGCGCTGTGCGAGTGGGCGGTCCAGGGAAGTGTAACGCTT
Organism: Staurois parvus; assembly: GCF_062004578.1. Taxonomy (NCBI): domain Eukaryota; kingdom Metazoa; phylum Chordata; class Amphibia; order Anura; family Ranidae; genus Staurois; species Staurois parvus. The sequence goes on along the minus strand of NW_028317799.1, from coordinate 1,434,341 downwards.
AGCCTGGTTACCACAAACACTTCGGGTGGTCAGGATCACATAAATTGCGCTGTGGGAGTGGGAGGTGTGCTCTCAGTCTGACCGCCACTTGATGCGCTTCGGGTGATCGATAAGTATCACATAAATTACGCTGTGCTGGGAAAGTGGTGGAATCAGGCCTCTCGGTAGGATCCCACCGAGTGCTCCAGGGGGTAAACAGGTGCCCGGACGCGGGATATATACCAGTGACTAGTCACGATGGGCAGTAGTCAGTCCATGAAGAGAGAGGGGGAACCAGCCCTCTTCAGGGTAAGGACAGCTGCACAACTGATGAAGGTGAGTTTGGGGGGGAAGTCTACAGAACCCCTCAAAAGGTGGAATAAATGGTCGAAGGGTACCAAATGGGAAATTCCCCGGGAAGGTACATTTGACGCATGGAGGTGGGAAAAATTCATCTCTGAATTTGAACCACGGATGCAGGCGTCAGAACTAGAGATCGCACAGCTATGGCTTCACAGGTCAATCCAATTAGGGAAGCAGGGCATACATAAACTGGTGTCTGTCCGGAAGAACCAGGTGATGTATACCTGGCCTCCAGAGGGAATAAAACAGGAGGATCCGGTGTCAGAGGTGGAGGAAGCTCTTTCAGGGCTGACTCTACTAAGGCAGGCAGGATCAGGGTCTGCTGGGGTTCCCGAACAACCAACAGTGGCTGAGATAAATATAACTGCACCTGTCTCTTCTGTTAGTGACGTCACTCTTGACGTACCTTCCGTGTCTTCTGTATCTATGCCTCAGCCTCTACCTCTACCTCTCCCTTCTCCCTGCTTCACCCCAGCTCCTTCTGTTTCCAACTATGAAGCCTTCTCAACAACCGATTTGCAGACTATCTGTGAATCAAGGGGAATAGACACCCGGTTAAGAAACAGGGCGGATTGCATCAGAGCGCTACGAACCACTGATCAGACCCCTGCCCCCCAGCTATACCCTGATCTGAGGGACCTCAAACCTGAAGGTGCAGTAAACGAGGTGGTTAATCTAAGCCCACTGATGAAGCTGGGCCAGCCCTTGCACTCTTCCCGGACCGAGGCCTATCCAGTCAGGGTGCAGCAATTTGAAGGTCCTCCCAATGCACAGGGGGAACGGACTTTAGGGGAACGGGTAGTTTGGCATGTCCCCTTCACCCCGGCAGAGATCCGCACTATTCTGGCTGAGCTCCCAGACTATCGAGTCAATCCGAGAGGATTTGCTCGAATGTTTGGACAAAACCAGTTCAGCTATGGTATGAGCGGGTCAGATTGTGCACAGATCCTGCGGGCAAAGGTGGGCATGGAAGTGGCCAGTACAGTGATTGCAGGGTGCTCTATAACCACTCATGAGGAGATGACTTCAGGGGGCAAAGAGTTCTGTACACAGCTAAAGGCAAAGCTTCCAGAAATGTATGGTGCTACCTCTACTACGGACATGATGAAGCTCACCCAGGGTCCTAATGAGGAAAGCGCCTGCTTCTGGCGCCGTCTCAAGCAGACGGCACTGGATGCGGATCTGGAAGTTGGACCTGATGCTCCAACTGAAGGGGTAAAGGTGACCGCGACGCACATTCTGTTGTGGGCCAAATTTTTGGAAGGCATCAATATTAAAATTCGGGAAAGGCTGGTTCTGGCCCGACCCGAATATAATGAGATGTCTATCCCTGCTATCCTTTCCACTCTTGCGGCAATAGAGAGGGAAATGGATAGAAGAAAACAGGACAAGGCCAAAGTTCTTATGTCCCAGACCCCACACGAAAAACCAAGGGATCTGGGTCACAGGAAGGATAGGCCCCCACCCAGGTGCTTCCAGTGCCACCAAACGGGGCACATGAGGAGGAGCTGTCCCCAATTACCTAAAGGTCGGTGGCAGTTCATTCCTGATGAGTCCTCCGCCCTTGTGACCACCATGGTAAGTAACTCCTATGAATCCTCATAGGAAGTTGGCAAATCGGTGTCGGCCCAGGTCCATCTTTTTCTCGAGGAATTAAAATATCCCCTCCCTTGCCTCATCGACACCGGTGCAGCCAGAACAGTCTTGCGAAAACAGGACATCCAAGGCAAGGTACCCCTCTCAGGGGAAAGCACACCGACGGTAGGTCTCACAGGTCAAACGGTGTCTCTACAGTCCACCAAACCACTCCATTGCAGGTTAGGTCTGCACACTGAGGCTGTCAGGTCAGTGCTGGTCTCAGATGACGTCCCCATCAATCTTTTGGGAGTGGACATCTTGTCAGACATTCAAGCTGTCATTGAGTTCACCCCATCGGGTGTTGTGGTGAGTAGTGCCCTGTCGGAAGAAAGACTGTGCACATTGTTGGCCCTACCTTATCTCACCGAGGCTACATATTGTCTGGAGTTGGACGTATTGGCTGAAGTTGACCCCAAAGTTTGGGCGGCAGATAAATATGATGTGGGTCTCTTGCCGGTACCTCCAACTACAGTCAACATCAGACCAGGAAGCGTATTACCACAACTACCACAATATCCTTTAAGTGTAGCTCAAATGGACAGCCTAAAAACCCAGATCGACCATTATCTACAGATAAAGGTCCTCACCCCAACCCAGTCGCCGTGTAACACACCATTATTCCCAGTAGCCAAAAAGACAGCACCGGGTCAACCGACCACCTACCGGCTGGTACATGACCTGAGAGCGGTAAACAAAATCATCATCAGTGATGCCCCTTTGGTGCCCAATCCACACACCCTGCTGGCAACCGTACCACCCAATGCAAAATTTTTTACCGTCATTGATCTGTCAAACGCGTTTTTCTCAGTACCCCTGGATCCCCAGTGTCAGTACCTTTTTGCCTTCTCCTTCCAGGGCCGACAACTTACCTGGACCCGTCTCCCCCAGGGGGCGGTAACCAGTCCCTCGGAATACAGCTGAAAGCTGAAAATCGTGTTAGATCAGTGGACCCCAATGAATCCAGAGGTGGTGTTGTTACAGTATGTTGATGACTTGCTCCTCTGCTGTCCCACTAAAAAGGATTGTTATCAACATACTGTTTCATTACTCAACCATCTGGCGTCAACGGGCAACAAGGCCAGCAAGGAGAAATTACAACTCTGCCAGGAGAAAGTCATCTTCTTGGGGCATTGTATTTCTCAGAGCACCAGGCACTTAACAACCCAAAGAGTGCAGACATTGCAAGACCTAAAGAGACCCAAAAACCACCGTCAGCTGAGAGCCGTCCTCGGCCTTATCAACTACTGCAGAGATTGGGTCCCCAATATCTCAGCCAAACTTGGTCCCCTGTATGAGCTGACATCCAAAACACCATTTCAAATGTCAGATGACGACTGGTCAACTCTTCAAGATTTGACTCAGGAACTCTCAATAGCACCAGCCCTAGGTCTACCCAACTATGACCTACCTTTCTACCTTTTCTGTCACGAAAGTCAGGGCCATGCAACCGGAGTACTAACCCAACTTCACGGAACCAAGTACCACCCCATCATGTACCTATCGACCGCTCTGGACCCAGTCATCAAAGGGTCCCCGGGTTGTGTGAGGGCAGTGGCTGCTTGTGCTGTCCTTGTCCAAAAAGTGGGTGACATCGTTTTGGATTCACCCCTCACACTCTACACTCCGCACTCGGTGCAAGAGATCCTAAACCAGGTCCAAACTAAACATCTCTCTGCAGCAAGATTGACCAAATACGAGGTAGCCCTCCTAACTCCTACTAACCTCTCTATCAAACGATGCACTATTCTTAACCCAGCTTCTCTTCTTCCTGTGTTGGAAGACGAGAAGGGGGGGGGGGACAACAAAGACAGTGCTAAATCTTGCAACCCGACTAACAATACCAACACCTCTTCTACTAACATGTCTTCTTTGTCCACTACTAACCTCTCTTCCAAAGGACACAACTGCATTTCTTTGATGGAACTGGAGTCAGCGGCGATCAGCCCAAGGAAGGAAACGCCAATACCGGAAGCGAAAAATCTTTTTGTCGATGGGTCCAGGTACTACACCTAAGACGGTAAGCCACACACTGGTTACGCGGTCACGACTGAAAGTGATGTTGTGGAAAAGGGCTCTCTGAACGCACATATGTCAGCTCAGGAAGCTGAGCTGTGGGCACTGGCCAGGGCATGTGAGTTGCATGAAGGTCAGAGGATTAATGTTTATACGGATTCGAGGTACGTGTTTGGTATTGCACATGACTTTGGTCCCATCTGGAAAGCGAGGGGATTTCCAACGCATCCAGATCGATTACATCTCGTTACCAAAGAGTGGGCCGTACGAATACGCCTTGGTCTGTATAGATATGTTTTCAGGCTGGCCTGAAGCGTGGCCCGTCACATGTGCCAATGCTAGTACCACGGCAAAGAAAATCCTGTCTGAGGTTGTGTGCCGCTGGGGTCTACCTGAAACCATCGAGTCCAATAGGGGGTCACACTTCACTGGACAGATCTTTGCAGAGGTATGTAAAGCCCTTCACATCAACCAAGGGCTACACACCCCGTATCACCCCGAGAGTAGCGGTAAGGTTGAACGTCTCAACGGAATCCTTAAATACAGGATCTCCAAAATCATGGCCGATACCAAAAAACCTTGGCCTGAGTGTCTCCCCATTGCCCTCTATTCCATCCGGAATGCCCCTCGGCAACCACATGGGCTGTCACCCTACGAGGTGTTGTTTGGGGGACCTCCCAAAACAGGGTTGTACTTTCCTCAACAGTTGTCGTCTTTGCATTCACAGCTTACAGGTTACGTGCAATCTCTGCAACGGGAGCTGCAGAAGGTACACCATCGGGTTCACAAATCGCTCCCCGATCCAAATGCAATAACAGGTGTTCTTTCTATTGAGCCAGGTGATTGGGTCGTCCTAAAGAAACATCAAAGAACCGGACTCGAGCCACGGTTCACCGGACCATACCAAGTCCAGCTGACGACACCTACCTCACTCAAGCTCGAGGGCGAGACAACTGGGTGCACGCAAGCCACTGCAAGAAGCTTTTCAGCTACACCAGAGAATGAGGGGTGTCATTTTCCTTCTTCTTTTTGTTTGTATGTCTTACATGTGTGCGAACGGAGGAAAAGACGGCAGATACCCCAACCTTTTATTTAAAATGCATCTGCGTTTAGCCAGAACCGCCAACAAAACCAACTGTTGGGTATGCTCTAAGCCCCCACCCAGTCATCACATGTCCGCAATGGCCGCTGTTCATGCCCTATATGACATCCGCGTCGGCATGAAAAAGCAAGGGACCCCTGGTCAGCCCCCACGTAGACATTTGTCGGTAGAACTTAATGACACATTTTTAGCAGGTAACATCAGTTTTAGCACCAATATTAGCTCTAGCTCCTGTAGGACCCTCGTCAGTCCATTATGGGTAACTGGACAGCTAGGCAGCCCTCAGGTGTGCTTTAACATCAGCTTTGGCACAGGTAACAAGTTTGTTGGGACTACCACCTGCGAGGGAGGTATAACTGTCAATCTGACTAACCAGACTTCCCTTCTGAGTAACCACACTGACCGACCAGACCACGTGTGTTGGAAGGACGGATGTGATGTGCAGACTGAGGGAGCAATCCCCCAGTCTGTGCAACTGTTGCTCAGTGCCAGAGGCCGAACGAGGAACTCCTCCTGCTCTGCTCTGACAGGTCCATACTATTTTCTGTGTGGTTCGGCAGCCTATAGAACATTTCCCCAGAACGCGAAAGGTTCGTGTGCCCTCATAAAGCTAGTCCCCGCATCCTATGTAGTGATGGATCATGAAGAGTTGATGGTCCACAAGAAGGTAAGGATGGCAGGGAGAGTTCGCAGGGAACTGTTCTGTGAGGGTGACCAGGCATGGGCTTGGTTCCCCTCATGGACAGGATGGGGAATAGAACTTATGAAGCGCCTGAACAATTTTTCTGTCATCGTGGATAGTATGTTTAACGAGACTGTAGAGGCTGTCAGAGAAATTGCCCAAGAACAACGGCAGATGGGAATTTTAGTGCTTCAGGAGAAGATGGCCCTTGATTACCTTTTAGCCGCCAAAGGGGGGTTCTGTGAGTCCATCGTAGAGGATTGTTGTACTTGGATAGAAGACACCGATGACAAGGTCCAGGCCCATATGGACAAAGTTAGTGAACTACAGGGAAAAGCTAGAGCTATAGCTAGTGAGGGTTGGAATCCGTTCAAGGGTTTGGGAGGATTGGGAGATTTCCTGTTCTCCATCAGATCTTGGTTGAAGGAAGTGGGAGTGTATGTCCTGATGCTTCTCTTTTTCCTCTGCCTCTTATATGCCGCGGTGAGATGTTCCTGTTGCCTCATCGACCGTGTAAACCAAGCTCGGGCAGACGACCACATCTCCATGCCCGCTCCTGGGATCCCGCTCCAACCACTGATCGGAGGAAGACCTCACCAACCAACCACCTTCTCTGCAGATTACGTCCTGGCTTCCCTCTAATTTATCTCTCTGAAGACCACATTCTCCAAGACCTCCAAGCAAGCTTCAAGCCTCATCATGGTTTGTGTCTGCGATTTGGAAAACTGTCTGGGTCGAGACCAGCCTTGTGTGGCCCCGTCTGCAGGGGCAATTTGAGAATCTGCTGCTGGATCTCCCCAGACCACCGTGGGATCACAAGCCTTATTCATACCACAAGTCTGTTTGTGATTTTTGCAAGAGCCTTCCTGTAGTGAAGGTTCCAACGCTCTTGAGGATCATCGCTTCAATCAAGCCTGTTTGCGTCGAGTTTGCGTCGGGTCTTGTTGTTTCAGGTACCCCGTGGAGCTTTATTCTCAGGGACAACTACAGGAACTCTGGTCTAAGACCAACTCTTTGAGGTTTTGAGACTACACCCATCAAGCTGAAGAAGATCAAGAAGGGACACGAGGAGAATATGATAAAACAGGAGGGAATGTCATGGAAATTTTGTATTGTTGGTCGAACTTTAAATGTGTCATATATGAGTGTTATTCATATGTCTCTCGTGTGGCTTAATTAAAGCTCTGAAGGCTGCAATTGGGCCATGCGCATGTACAATGTATGTATTACAGTACTCAACTCGGTAATGGATGAGATGGCGGATCTGCGCTTATAGACCGGCGTGTATACCACCACGGCATTCGATGCGAATGCCGCTGGCAGTAGATCGCGGGCCTGTATCCACATATCAGCAGCATAGTACCACATGGACTTCGTGCCGCAAGGCGCCAAGCAGTACGAACTCCGCGTGTAGGCTTATGCATATCTTACAACCCATTACCAACTTGAAACTGTATCTTGGATGGATGTCTTTTAATAAAGATCGTATCGGGCCCATCCAGGTACAGACTGGTGTTTAGCTTAGGGAATGCTTGTACAGAGAATTTACATACCAATAGGAGCTAGTAGGACAGGAAGTTTGCTGACCTCAGAAGGCTCATGGGGGAGGACCAGTGATAGATAATAGGAAAGGCTATGCTCCAATCGGAATGTATATCCTGTGTATAGGCACTCCCCATTGCATTGTTCGGTGGGAGGGGATTGACTTTATTCATGTGGGGGGCATGTGTGTGCTTGTAATAAAACCGGGGGCTGAGTCTGAAGCCGGCCCTTTTGTGAATTGCAACACTAGCCTTAGAGTGTCGTGTGATGATTCTAGGGTAACGGAGCTCCAATCACCCACATTTCAACAGAAGCTAACCAATTTGGATGGGCAGGAATCGTGTAATTTAGCTGCAGTCGTGGTAAGCGAGATTCGCACAGCTTTATGGGGGATTTCTGCGCATCCAACTGCGAGTACTCACGGTAAGGAGAAATTCGTTAAAGCGAATTTCCAAGACATGGGAGACCAGATATAGTGAATACAGGGTCCAGGAGGACCGGATATAGTGAATGCAGGGTCCAGGGAGACCGGATATAATGAATGCTGGGTCCGGGGAGACCAGATATAGTGAATGCAGGGTCCGGGGAGACCAGATATAGTGAATGCAGGGTCCAGGGAGACCGGATATAGTGAATGCAGGGTCCGGGGAGACCGGATATAGTGAATGCAGGGTCCTGGGAGACCAGATATAGTGAATGCAGGGTCCGGGGAGACCGGATATAGTGAATGCAGGGTCCGGGGAGACCGGATATAGAGAATGCTGGGTCCGGGGAGACCAGATATAGTGAATGCAGGGTCCAGGGAGACCAGATATAGTGAATGCAGGGTCCGGGGAGACCGGATATAGTGAATGCAGGGTCCGGGGAGACCGGATATAGTGAATGCAGGGTCCGGGGAGACCAGATATAGTGAATGCAGGGTCCGTGGAGACCGGATATAGTGAATGCAGGGTCCGGGGAGACCAGATATAGTGATTGGCTGGACTCCATGGTAAGGGGTGGAGACATGTTTATTTGTTTACTGAGATGACACCATCTGGTTGGCGGTGCGATGTGGTGAAAGAGGGGAGATCATCCGGTGTGTGTAGTAGCCGTGTGACCCCCCCCCCCCACACACACACACTTTGCTATACAATCTGATTGTACAATTCCTTTTAGATCTACTGTCTATGTTGTACAAGGACCTGCCTGATTGGAGAGTTTAGGCCTGTCCTCCTATCCTATTTTTGCTATAAAATTTTGCAAATAAATAATTTTTCTAAACTAAGGCCAAAATGTATTCTGCTACATTTTTGGGGTAAAAATAACCCAAAACAGTTTATATTATTTAGTATGTGTGAAAGCTATAGAGTCTACAAACTATGGGATATATATTTTGAAAATTGATCAGCTGAGATCATAAAATGGGGCATGGCGGTGATCAGGATGCTGGTGTGGGGTATGGCAGTGATCAGGACACTGATATGGGGTGATCAGGATGTTGGTGTGGGGTATGGTGGTGATCAGGACACTGGTATGGGGTGATCAGGATGTTGGTGTGGAGTATGGCAGTGATAAGAATGCTGGTATGGGGTATGGCAGTGACAGTAATCAGGACTCTGATATGAGGTGATCAGGATGCTGGTATTATTGTTATTATTATACAGTATTTATAAGCGCCAATAGTTCGCTCAGTGCTGTACATTACAAAGGGGGACAGAACATGTGACAGAACAATACCAATACAATGCAAAACATGAGGGGATCGAGGGCCCTGCTCTTTTGAGCTTACAATCTAGGAGGGAGGGGATGGTGGTACAGGAGGAGATAGCTGTGGGGGATGGAGTGGTAGGAAGAGTGGAGGAGGTCGGCAAGTTAGCAGGGGGTGGGGTAGGCTTCCCTGAAGAGATGGGTTTTCAGGGTGTGCCTAAAGGAGAGGAGAGTAGGTGATAATCTGATGGGTTGGGGCAGGGAGTTCCAGAGGATGGGTGACACCCTGGAGAAGTCCTGGAGGTGAGCATGGGAGGAGGAGACCAGGGAACTAGAGAGAAGGAGGTCTTGTGAGGAGCGGAGTGTGCGTGCTGGGTGGTACTTGGATATTAGGTCAGTGATGTAGTTCGGGGCAGTATGGTGGACAGCTTTGTACGTCAGTGTTAGGATATTGAATTTGATCCGTTGCACAATCGGAAGCCAGTGGAGGGATTGGCAGAGGGGGGCGGCGGAGATGGAGCGGTTGGAAAGGTGAATGAGTCTGGCAGCCATATTCAGGATGGACTGAAGCGGGGATAGCCAGCGGCGAGGCAGGCCAGTGAGGAGGGAGTTGCAGTAGTCGAGTCGTGATATGATGAGGGAGTGGATGAGCTGTTTAGTGGTTTCTGGAGTTAGGAATGTGCGGATTTTGGCGATGTTGCGTAGGTGGAGTCTGCACGAGTTTGTTAAAGATTGGACTTGGGGCTGGAAGGATAGGTTGGAGTCCACAATGACACCAAGTACTCTGGCCTGCGGGGCGGGTTTGATGGTGGCGTTGTTGGATGTGATGGAGAAGTCAATGGGGGGTGGTGTCCGGGCTGGGGGGAAGACAAGAAACTCGGTTTTGGAGAGGTTCAGTTTAAGGAAGTGGAGTGACATCCAGTCTGATATGTCGCTCAGTAGGTGTGTGATTTGGTCGGAGACCAATGGGGTGAGGTGGGGGGTTGAGAGATTTGTGTGTCGTTGGCATAGAGGTGGTAGTTGAAGCCGTGAGAGTGTATGAGTTGGCCAAGGGAGGAGGTGTAGATGGAGAAGAGAAGGGGCCCAAGGACAGAGCCTTGAGGGACCCCAACAGAGAGGGGGAGTGAGGGGGAGGTGGTAGCATTATAGGTAACGCTGAAAGAGCGTTGTGACAGGTAGGATGAGAGCCAGGAGAGAGCAGAATCTCTGAGGCCGAGGGAGTGTAGTTTTTTGAGGAGGAAGGGGTGGTCGACTGTGTCGAAGGCCGCAGAGAGGTCAAGGAGTAGGAGCACTGAATAGTGGCCATTAGCTTTGGAGGTTAGCAGGTCGTTGGAGAGTTTGAGTAAGGCAGTTTCAGTGGAGTGTAGGGGACGGAAGCCGGACTGTAGGGGATCGAGGAGGTTGTTGTCGTTGAGGTGAGAGCATAGGCGGGTGTAGACTAGGCGCTCGAGGAGTTTAGATGTAAATGGGAGCAGGGAGATGGGTCTGAGGTTGTTCGGGTCATTGGGGTCCAGGGAGGGCTTTTTAAGTATGGGGGTGATGTGTGCATGTTTCAGAGGGGAGGGGAAAGTGCCGGAGGAGAGGGAGAGATTGAAGATGTGGGTTTGGTGGTGATCAGGATGCTGGTATAGGGTATGTCAGTGATCAGGACGCTGGTATGGGGTGATCAGGATGCTGGTATGGGGTATGGCGGTGATCAGGACGCTAGTATAGGGTATGGCAGTGATCAGGACGCTAGTATGAGGTATGGCGGTGATCAGGGCGCTAGTATGAGGTATGGCGGTGATCAGGGTGCTGGTATGATGTATGGTGGTGATCAGGACGTTGGTATGGGGTATGGCGGTGATCAGGATGTTGGTATGGGGTTTGGCGGTGATCAGGATGCTGGTATGGTGTATGGCGGTGATCAGGACGCTGGTATGGCGGTGATCAGGATGCTGGTATGGTGTATGGTGGTGATCAGAACACTGGTATGGGGTATGGCGTTGATCAGGATGCTGGTATGGTGTATGGTGGTGATCAGGACACTGGTATGGTGTATGGTGGTGATCAGGACACTGGTATGGTGTATGGCGGTGATCAGGATGCTGGTATGGGGTATGGCATTGATCAGGGCGCTGGTATGGGGTATGGCGCTAATCAGGATGCTGGTATGGGATATGGCGTTGATCAGGATACTGGTATGGGGTATGGCGGTGATCAGGGCGCTAGTACGGGGTATGGCGGTAATCAGGATGCTGGTATGGGGTATGGCGGTGATCAGGATGCTGGTATGGGGTATGGCGGTGATCAGGATGCTGGTATGGGGTATGGTGGTGATCAGGACGCTGGTATGGGGTATGGCGGTGATCAGGACACTGGTATGGCGGTGATCAGTGTGCTGGTATGGGGTATAGCGGTGATCAGGACGCTGGTATGGGGTATGGCGGGGATCAGGACGCTGGTATGGGGTATGGTGGTGATCAGGACGCTGGTATGGGGTATGGTGGTGATCAGGACACTGGTATGGGGTATGGCGGTGATCAGACACTGGTATGGGGTATGGCGGTGATCAGTGTGCTGGTATGGGGTATGGCGGTGATTAGGACGCTGGTATAGGGTATGGCATTGATCAGGACGCTGGTATGGGGTATGGCATTGATCAGGACGCTGGTATGGTGTATGGCGGTGATCAGGACGCTGGTATGGTGTATGGCATTGATCAGGACGCTGGTATGGTGTATGGCGGTGATCAGGACACTTGTAAGGCGGTGATCAGGACATTGGTATGGTGTATGGGGGTATTTTGTGTGCACTGGGACAGGTGACAGGGGCTGGCTGCATTATTTATTATGGGCATTATGGGGCAGTAATCAGGGACACAGGGGGCACTAAACCGGAGCACTAGGGTGGCTGGCACTGCAGTGTGTGAGTGTAAAAGCAGCCTGACAGGCATTGTACACTCACACATTGCAGGATCACTTCTCTTTTCTCTCACTGAGCGCAGAGAAGCGATTCTTACTTTCGGTTTCATTATTTACTATGTGACTGCTGTGATTGGTCACAGCAGTCACATGGTAAAACATCACGTGATCGCCCGAACACAGCGGTAATGTGATCCGCTGTGTCCAGGCAACACACCGATCACCTGGCTTCTGTGAGCCGCGGACAAGCCATCGATGCGGACTGATGTTCAGGAACATCATCCCACATAGGCGCTGCTTCTCGTCCGCCATCTATGTAGAAAGGGAGGAAGGGAAGAGGTTAAATTCTCCATTGCCTGTTGCCCTGGAGATCCCTCTGTACAGCTGTGAATAATAATACTTCTGCTGCAGATTCATTCCAATTAAAGAGATGGTTCACCTTGACCAAAAAAACTGCCTATGCAGATAAGGGGCGTCTGTGGATACAAACAAACTGTGTGTCTCTGACTAAAGCTGAATAATGTCCTTGCTATAGGTGTAGGCCATTTATGTACAGCATGAAGCCTGACTGGAGTACTCCCAGGATGTTGCTAAGTACTTCCAGGATGTTGCTAAGTGAGGCCTAGTCATTACTGCTCACCCCCACCATCACAGGAGTGCGCTCAGAGCTCACTACATCGGGGGGGGGAGCGAACATATGAGGGGGTCTAATAACAAATGATAAATGCTGCGCTATGTATAGCAAATATAATAAAATGATACACACATATGAAATGTGAAAACAATCATAAACATAAGCGATCAAATTATGATAAATAAATAAATGAACAGTGGGACATATATAGTCCATAAGGAAGACAATAAAGTCCACATGAATAATGGGCTCCGCAGTCAATTTGTGAAACGAATCTCCCGTTCCATAAATGTGGTGTTGTTGATATAAATCCTTTATCATCCCATTGATCACCAGCGTGTGCAGACCACCACCATGTGAGTAAATGGAGGCTTACCAGATGGAAAGACCCCTTAACCCCTTCACACCTAAGGGTAAAACAAATCTAAACGCCTAAGCACAATTTGGCACCGTTGACATGTGTTAGTAAAACCGTACATATCATCACAACTACTTTGTACATCCGGGTGAATTATACTGCGTTTTTTTCAAGACAAATTGGGCTTTCATTTGGCGGTAAATGGTAATGGATATCTCCTGATTTTTTTTTTATTATCAAAGGAAAACTGGCCCAAAATAGTAAAAAAAAAATCATTTTTTTTATTTAGCTGTGTGTTTCTTGTTACTACCATACTCTACCACCAAAGAAGAACCCAAAATACATTCTCCAGCTCTTGACGATCGCAGCGATACCATATATGTGTATGTTATTTGTTATTTGTACCCGTAGTACAGCCCAGAAACAATAATTCGCATTTTGTTTTTGTCTTTTTTTTTTTTTTTACCTAAAACACACTGACGCTGACACTGACAATGACACTAACTGACACTGATACCAATTTTTTTTTTAAATCCTGACCGTTGACCCTGACCTTGACTCAAACACTAACCCTGGCACTGAACTAGATCAAACTTTGATCTAGGTATTTTTTCTTCATTTTTGCTTTTATTTTTTAACTTGTTGCCGACCGCAGATAGCCGAATGACGGCTGCACTGCGGCCGGCCAGTTCTGAGTGGATGTCATATGACGTCCCCCAGAACGCGCTCTCCTGCGCGCCTACGGACACAGCTGATCACGTGATGTGGTAAAAGGCCAATAACAGCGGCCTTTTACCACCTGATCAGCGGTGTCCAATGACACGCTGATCAGAGGGAAATGCAAGTGCCGGTTCTCGGCTGCACTTTCCTCACGCTGTCAGATCGTGAGGAAAGTACTGCCGAGAACCGGCAGTTGTCAGAGCGGGGATCGGCACCGATCATCAGGGCACTGATGATCAGTGCCCTGATGATCGGTGCCCAGCAGTGCCACCCGCAAGTTCCGCCCACCTGTGCCCTGCAGTGCGCCCACTAGCTCCGCCCACCTGTGCCCAGCAGTGCACCCACCTGTGCCAGTCTGCAATTTCACACACCTGTGCCCAGAAGTGCCACCTACCTGTGCCCAGCAATGCCACCCACCTGTGCCCACCCACCTGTGCCCACCAGTGCCACCCACATGTGCCCACCCACCAGTGCTGCCCACCAGTGCCACCCACCAGTGCAGCCCAGCAGTGCTGCCAGTCAGTGCCACCAGTCAGTGCCGCCAGTCAGTGCCCAGCAGTGATGCCAGTCAGTGCCGTCTATCAGTACCCATAATCAGTGCCGCCTATCAGTGCTGCATATTAGTGCCGCCTATCCGTGACACCTCATTAGTGCTGTCTATCAGTGCCGGCTATCCGTGCCACTTCATTAGTACTGCCTATCAGTGCCCTTTAGTGCTGCCTATCAGTGCCCATCAGTGCCGCCTATCAGTGCCCATCAGTGCTGCCTCATCAACGCACATCAGTGAAGGAGAAAAATTACCTGTTTGAAAAATTTTATAATAGAAACAAAGAAACTTTTTTTTTTTTCTTCAATTTTTTATTTATAGCGCAAAAAGTAAAGAGCCCAGTGGAGATTAAATCCCACCAAAAGAAAGCTCTATTTGTGAGAAAAAAATGATCAAAATTTCATATGGGTACAATGTTGCATGACCGCGCAATTGTCAAAGTGCGGCAGCGCTGAAAGCTGAAAATTGGCCTGGTAAATAAGGGGGTATAAGTGCCCGGTAGGCAAGTGGTTAATATTTATCTTTTTTTTTTTTTTTTTTCTACAAACATTTTTTTTTCTCTCTATGCCAGGAGTTAGAGAGATACAATGTATCTCTCTTCTCCATTCACTGAGAGAGAAAAAAACAAGGGGGCCAGGCTGCACAGTGACTGATCACTGTGATAGCCAATCAGAGGCTATCACAGCGATCATGTGACACTGCGGTCTTTGTGCTGGGAGCGAGCTGTGCGGCGCACTCACAGCACAAACATAGGTACGCAAATATGCAGCCCCATGGAAAAATGCCCAGTTCTGTGAGGCCGCATATTTGTGTGATGGGGTTAACTAGAGGGGGTCATTACCAGATTTCTGTACATAAAATATCATCCAGACTTCCATGCCAGGACCCAAGATCTCTCAAATCTCTCAAATCAGGACACAGAATCTGCAGGCATCAGTAAGTCATCCCCATTGCAATATCAAAATAGTGTCATGAAAAATAAAATATGCCTCTCATAGTGTTTGATATACCTTTATGTGCGCAAATAAAATCCTACTTACAGGCAGGGGCGGACTGACCATTCAGAAACCCAGGCACTGCCCGAGGGCCCGGGGTTAGTAAGGGGCCCATGAGATGCCCCTGGTATCTTTCATAGGCTTTTTTGGGTGTAGTTTGAGTGTGGGTGAGGACACAGGAGCTCCATGATCCCCTATTGCCCCGGGGGGCCCCATGAGTTGTCAGTCCGCCCCTGCTTACGGCTTAGGAATAATATATAAGCATTCAAAAAACTCTTCAAAAGATGGCCAACAGCGCGATGACGTCAGGGGAAGGCTCCTCCCGACGCATTTCGGCATCAAAAGATGTCTTCCGGGGCTATGAGGGGGTCTGAATCAGACAAAAAGCTCACTCCTGTGAAGGTGGGGGTGAGCAGTAATGACTAGGCCTCGCTTAACATCGTCCTGGAAGTACTTGGTAACGTCCCGGGAGTACTCCAGTCAGGCTTCATGCTGTACATAAATGGCCTACACCTATAGCGAGTTTTATTCAGCTTTAGTCAGAGACACACAGTTTGTTTTTATCCACAGACGCCCCTTATCTGCATCGGCAGTTTTTTTTGGTGAAGATGAACCATCCCTTTAATGAAAATCTGATTATTAATAATAAATAATACTTTTTCAATAATTGCCTAGTAATCATTTTTAATACATAATTATGAATAATTTGTGTCTAATTCATCGGCTACTCTCATTCAGATTAGATGCGTTCTTCTACAATATTTAAATTCTGCTGCATCTCTTTGGAGAAAATATTCCTACCTGTCGCTGGATGGAAGAGGAGGATAACGATGGCTAACAATATTCGTCGCTTCATGGCACAAAATCGGCAGAAATGCCAAGCTTGAATGCACACAACTGATCGCCGATCACACTGGACTGACCGCAGGCTCCTGGGACCATTCCCTGTGGAGGCTGCACTGTGATGATATAGGGTGGCTTTTTTTTTCTAATTTTTAACCACTTTCCGTCCGCCCGCCCAAAATGTACGGCCGACAGGCGGCAGCTACAGGACCACCCTTATGTCACTGGTGTTCCAACAGGGAGGGGTGCCTTGCACCCGAGCAGGCGCACAACCCTCCCCCCCCACGTCTGCTGTGTCCCCCAGACACAGCTGAATGAAGATTCCGGTGAATGGGATCACAATGACAACAAAGCTGTTACGAATCAATCTGATTCATAACAGCGCCGCCTCTCTTCCTGGTGAGCAGTGATTGGCCCACACCTCTCACATGATACATGGGGCCAATCACAGCACCCTGTACCATGTGACCAGCTGGTGCCAAGCACAGATCACTGTATTTTGAGCTGTCATGAACTTAACCCATTCATGAGAGTTGAAAGAAAATATTGCATTGCAGGTGAAATAATCTTTATTGCTCCTGCAATGCAAAGTGTAAAATAAAAAAAAATAAAAATCCCTGATCACCCTCCCCCCCCCCCGAGTAGTACAATGTTACTATGGTAACGTTGTACTACTCTGATAAAAGTATTAACCATTAGCCGCCTGGCCTATAGCTGTTTGGCGGCCGCAAAAATGCATTAGCTTTCCAGGGTGTACGCCATTTGGTGTACTCCCGCACATGCGCAGTTTGCGCGGTTGCAGAGCCACGCAGCGGCACGATCTGTCACCGGCCGTGTACCTTGGACACGGCCGATGACAGATCTGAGTACCAGCCCCTGTTGCCAGTACCATGTGACCTGCTGGTCACATGACAGTTGTATACAATGGATGGCTTCATTCATGCCATCCATTGTATACTAGAGTCTAGCTGTGAATGGTCACAGCAGGTCACATGCACATGTCATGTGATTAGCTGTGGCCAAATCACAGCTAAGCACAAAAAAAAAAAAAAAAAAAAAACCCTGAATGAATCGATGTCATTCAGGTAAATGCTTGCTATGTAATTCTTTGCTATGAGCAAATTGTGTAAAAAAAAAATACTGATCACTTCCCCAAAGTAGTACAATATTACTATGGTAACATTGTACTACTTTGGTCATAGTAAAATATGAAAAAAAAATCTTAAAAAAAAAAATGTAATAAAAAATTAAAAATAATAATAAAAAAAAAAATATATATATATATTTTTCATACTGTCACCAGTCAGTGTCCCTGTTCACCGCCATGCCAGTTATATGAATACGCTGTACTGCACTGGTGACAGTATGTAAAAAAAAAAAAAATAGTGAAAATAATTTTTTTAATTTTTTCATTTTCCGAAAAATTATGACAAAAAAAAATACAACTTCAAAAAACTCGCCACACCTCTTATGAAGTACGTTGGGCTGTCTACTCTGCAAAAAGGGGAATATCTGTACTGTCCTGACATTTGGGGGATATCTGTACTGTTCTGACATTCTTGGACCTCAAGAAATTAGATTGGCTGTCAGTACTTCAGGGTTGATCAATATTCAGATCTATACCATATTCTGTGAACTCTATAACTTTCCTACAAACTAAATAATACATCCTAATTTGGGTTATTTTCACCAAAGACATGTAGCAGAATACATCTCGGCCTAAATTTATGAATAACAATTATTTATTTTTAAACTTTTATAACAGAAACAAAGAAAAACGTGTTTTTTTAAAAAACTTTTTGGTCTTTTTTTGTTAATTTAGCAAAAAATAACCCCAGCGGTGATTAAATACCACCAAAAGAAAGCTCTAGTTGTGTGAAGAAAATGATAAAATTTTAGTTTGGGTACAATGTTGTATGACCGCGCAATTGTCATTCAAAGAGTGAGAGCGCGGAAACCTGAAAAATGGCCTGGGCAGGAAGGTGGAAAATTGCCCGGTATTGAATTGGTTAAAAAAAAAGTAAAACGAAAAATCATGGTTAAAAAATACAAATACAAATTGAGATAATTTTTTTTTTCTTAACTGGGTGCTGCTTGCCCACCCACAATGTGCGGGCGAGCGGTGGCTCTGGGCAAAGTGATGTACCCATACATCGCTTTCTATTTCCAGGTGTGCATGCGCCGCCCCCCCCCCCCCCCCATTGCCCCTATGTTGGTCCAGGGAGAGAAAAGAGAACCCCACACTGTGAGTAAAAGCACTACATTTTCCACACACACGTTAGATTAGCACATTTAACTCTTTGATCGCCCCTATTAACCCTTTGGTCACCCAGTCAGTGCCATTAGTACAGTGTCAGTATATTGTCAGTTAATGGTTGAACTGGATGGACTTTTGTCTCTTTCCAGCCAGACTAACTATGTAACTAAGTATACAGAATTTTCCACTGATCACTGTATTCCTGCGACTAGCGACATAGATAACCAATGTCGGGCAGTGCCCAAGTTTCCAAATGATCAGTCGCCCCTGGGTAGGAATGTTCGTATGAGAACCTGCTAGGGTACTCTCAGCTTTCAGTTGCGATCTAACCATGACCTGCACCTTGTAATTTTTATTTTTTAAAATAGTTCATAATAAGAGTAAGAAAAAAAAAAGCATTGAATTCAATTTATTTTGGTGCAAGAAAAACTGGAACGCTCAACGTAGTTGGTGTGTAATCCTTGCACGCAGAGGCCATGCTGATCTGTTCTGTATAGTACCAATCAGGGGCGGACTGACAATTTGGAAACTCAGGCACTGCCCGAGGGCCCGGGGTCAGTAGGGGGCCCTATGAGATGCCCCTGGTACCTTTTTCATAGGCTTTTTTGAGTTTGGGTAAGGACACAGGGGCCCCATGATCCCCTATTGCCCAGGGGCCCCATGAGTTGTCAGTCCGCCCCTGGTACCAATCGTAGTGCCATGCTGATCTTCTCTGTATCGTGTCAATCGTAGGTCCACGCCCCGCCGTCATTGCAAAAAAAAAAAAGCAACATAAAAACAGCAAAAAAAAAACATTTGTGCCAACAACAATGTAAAATGTAGGTGTGTCTGTTTACAAATCTGTAAATGCCAAAAAAAAAAGGAAAATAATAAACACAAACATAAATAAACAGAAAAAGATTTTTTTTTGTCTAATCGCAATTCCATTCACTCAGCTGCAGTACCATGGCCATGACCGGCAGGCGGCAGCACCGACAACCCCCAGCCTTCTTTCATGATCGATACTTTATGATCGCCGGTCACATGGCCACCTCAGAAACCCCGCCCATCGCATCGCAGCTTGTTGCTAGGTGGGGTGACGTCACCAGGCTTTAGTGACAGCCTCTTACTGGGGTTATTTTCCGGGACGGAGGAGGAGGGGGGGTCGGAGAAAATCTTCCGTAATCCTCCGTTACCGAGGCACAGACGAGTCCCGAAGAGGCGGGGACAGCGAGCGGGGAGTCTGCCCTCACCCTCCAGCCCGGTATTGTCGGCCCTGAGTGCGGATGGAGGCCGGGAACTGATGGTGAAAAGTGCTCCGGGGTTCAGAGGCGGAGTGCGGGCCTGAGGAGCTGTCATGGAGCTGAGGGTCGGGAACCGGTACCGGCTGGGCCGGAAGATCGGCAGTGGCTCTTTTGGGGACATCTATTTAGGTAAGAAGGCCATTGGTGGAGAGGTAAGGTGAATTGGGGGCCCCTGAGGGTGGAGGGGGGACCCTCTGGGGACATTCTGCCTTGGGGGGCATATAGATAGTATTGGGGGGCTGAGGGCCTCAAGTCAGGTGTGGGTAAGTCAGAGAGGCCTTCAGTGTCTTGGAGGAGCAGTGCTGGTACATGTAGTTCAACCACACCCAGGAGGTCCTCTCGTCGCCCCGCCATAGATGACCCTCCATCACTGGACTGATCTATGATCCCATGGGTGGCGGTGGTGGATGGCCATTGGTTGACCGCTTTCGAGGGAGATCATGATTGGGCAGGATTGAGCACCCTGATCTGTATTGTTCCCCGCTGTCTAGACGCTCCTCCCCCTAGACCCTAGATAAACGTACACGCTCGGCTTGTCCTAGCATACAGCAAGCCTATAGACAGGCTCCTTGGCGTCTTTGTGATCGATGACCATTATAGGTCTGTAGGTAGCCAAAGGAGTCTTCCTGGTCATGCTGGGGGACATTCTTGTTTGTCCTATAGTCTATATTGGGGTCAGCCAATGGTTTGGCCAAGCCAAAAGGGCCCTCTGTGTCTTGGATGAGCAATGCTGTACTTGTAGTTTAGCCACACCCAGGAGGTCCTCTCCTTGCCCCCACCTTAGATGATCCTCCATCACTGGATTGATCTATGATCCCATGGCTGGCAGCAGTGGACAGCCATTGGGTGACCACGTTCAAGGGAGATCATGATTGGGCAGGATTAAGGCTGACCACTTTCACGGGAGATCATGATTGGGCAGGATTGAGCACCCTGGTCATTACTGTTCCCTACTGATTAGCTGCACCCAGGAGATCCTGGTATTGCCCCAACATAGATGACCATCCAACACTGGATTGGGCTATGGGTGGTAGAGGCAAACAACCATTGGGTGTCCACTTCCAGGAGGGATCCTGATTAGGCAGGATTGAACAACCTGATTGTCATAGTTCCCCACTGTGTAGACCCTCCTCCCGCTAGATAAATGCACATGCTCAGCTCATCCTAGCATACATATGCAGATGACAGCAAGCCCATAGATAATCCCCTGGTTCTTTTGTGAATGATAGCCATTATTAGGTCTGTAGGAAGCCAAAGGGGCCCTCTGTGTTTTGAGGGAGCAGTGTTTGTTGTTCAACCACACCCAAGAGGTCCCAGAAGTTCCACTTGGTTCCTTTGTAATTGATGGCCATTATAGATCTGTAGGTAGCCAAAGGGGCTCTCTGTGTTTTGGGGGAGCAATGCTGGTATTTGTAGTTCAACCACACCCAAGAGGTCCCAGAAGTTCCACTTGGTTCCTTTGTAATTGATGGCCATTATAGATCTGTAGGTAGCCAAAGGGGCTCTCTCTGTTTTGGGGGAGCAATGCTGGTATTTGTAGTTCAACCACACCCAAGAGGTCCCAGAAGTTCCACTTGGTTCCTTTGTAATTTATGGCCATTATAGATTTGTAGGTAGCCAAAGGGGCTCTCTGTTTTGGGGGAGCAATGCTGGTATTTGTAGTTCAACCACATCCAGGAGGTCCTGCTATTTCACCACAATAGAGGACCCTCCATCAATGGATTGGGTTACGGTCCCAAGGTTGGCAGCGGCGGATAACCATTGGCTGACCACTTTCAAGGGAGATTGTGATTGGGCAGGATTGAGCACCCTAATCATTACTGTTCCCCACTGTTTAGCCGCACTCAGCAGGTCCTGTTATTGCCCCACCATAGATGACCCTCCATCACTGCATTGAGCTATGGTCCTATGGGTGGTAGCGGTGGAATACAATTGGCTGTCTGTTTTCGGGAGGAATCATTATTTGGCAGGATTGAACACCCTGATCGTTATTCTTCCCCATTGTCTAGATGCTCCTCCCCCTAGATAAACGTACACGCTCTGCTCATCTTAGCATACTTATGCAGATGACAGGAAGCCGATAGATATTCCTCTTGGTGCCTTTGTGATTGATGGCCATTATAAGTCTGTAGGTAGCCAAAGGAGCCCTCTGTGTTGAGGGAGCAATGCTGGTACTTTAGTTCAACCACACTCAGGAGGTCCTGTTATCGTACTGCCATAGATGGTCCTTCATCATTGAAGTGGACTCTGGTTCCATGGGTGGTAGTGAGAGAATACAATTGGCTGACCACTTTTCGAGGAAGATCATGATTGGGCAAGATTAAACACCCTGATCGTTATTGTTCCCGTCTAGACACTCCTCCCTAGATAAACATTCATGCTCGGCTCAGCGAGCCAATAGATGTTCCTCCAGTTCTTTTGTCATTGAAGGCCATTATAGGTCTGTAGGTAGCCAAAGGGGCCATCTACATTTGGGTGAGCAATGCTTGTACTTGTAGTTCAACTGCACCTAAGAGATCTTCTCGTCCCACCGTAGGTGACCCTCCGTCGTTGGATTGATCTATGATCTCATGGGTGGCGGCAGTGAACGACCATTGGTTGACCACTTTCAAGGGAGATCATGATTGAGCACCGTGATCATCATTGTTACCCACCGTCTAGACGCTCCTCTCCCCTAGATGAATGAAGGCACCTGGCACCTGGCTCGTTCTAGCATACAACAAGCCTATAGACAGCCTCCCTGGTGTCTGTGTGATTGATGACCCTTATAGGTCTGTAGCTGGCCAAAGGGGCCTTCCTGATCTGGCTGAGGGACATTCTTGTTTGTCCTATAGACTATATTGTGGTCAGCCAATGGTTTGGCCAAGTGAAAGGGGCCCTCTGTGTCTTGGAGGAGAAATTCTGGTACTTGTAGTTTATCCACACCCAGGAGGTCCTGTTATTGCCTCACCATAGATGACCCTCAGTCAGTGGATTGGGCTATGGTTCCTTGGGCGATAGTGGTGGATGACCATTGGTTGACTACTTTTGAGGGAGATGATGATTGGGCAGGATTAAGCACCCTGATCATTGCTGTTCCCCACTGTCTAGCCACACCCAGGAGGTCCTGTTAGTGCTCCACCTTAGATGATCCTCCATCACTGGATTGGGCTATGGTCCTCTGGGTGGTAAGAGGTGAACAACCATTGGCTGTCCACTTTCGGGATAGATCATGATTGGGCAGGATTGAACACCCTGATTGTCATTGTTCCTCACTGTCTAGACCCTCCTCCCCCTAGATAAACATACACGGTTGGCTCATCCTAACATACATATGTAGATGACAGTGAGCCAATAGATATTTTCCTGGTTCTTTTGTGAATGACCGCCATTATTAGGTCTGTAGGAAGCCAAAGGCGCTCTCTGTGAGGACCCTCCATCCGTGGATTGGGTTATGGTCTCATGGTTGGCAGCTGCAGACAACCATTGGCAGACCAATTAAAAGGGAGATCATGACTGGACAGGACTTAGCACCCTGATTGTCATTGTTACCTTCTGTCTATACACTCCTCCCCCTAGATAAACATGCGTGGCTCATCCTAGCATACAGCAAGCCAGTCTCCCTGGTGTCTATGTAATTGACGGCCATTATAGGTCTGTAGGTAAGCAGAAAGGCCCTCTGTGTTTTAGGGGAGCAATGCTGGTAGTTCTCCCACACTCAAGAGGTCCTGTTATTGCATGCATAATAGATGACCCTCCTTCATTGGACTGGGTTACAGTCCCATGGTGGCAGCAGCGGATAACCATTGGCTGATCACTTTTCGAGAGAGATCATGATTGGGCAGGATTGAACAACCTAATTGTGATTGTTCCCCGCTGTCTAGATGCTCAAACGCCTTAGATAAACGTACACGCTCAGCTTGTACATATGCAGATGACAGCGAGCGCATACATGTTTCCCAAGGTCTTTTGTGATTGATGGTCGTTATAGGTCTGTAGGTAGCCAAAAGCAGCCTTCTACGTTTGGGTGAGCAATGCTGGCACTTGTAGTTTAACCACGCCCAAGAGATGTTGTTATTGCACCACCATCGATGACCCTCCATAAAAGACTGTAAATATTGAGACCCAGGACCCAGGAGGTCCTCTCATTGCCCCACCATAATGACCCTTCATCACTGGACTAATTCATGATCCCATGGTTGGCAGCGGTGGATGGCCATTGGTTGATCACTTTCAAGGGAAATGATGATTGGGTAGGATACATGCGTGTTCGAGCATGCAGCAAGCTTATAGACAGTCTCCCTGGCATCTTTGTTATTGATGACCATTATAGGTCTGTTGGTAGCCAAAGGGACCTTCCTAATCTGGCTGAGGGACATTGTTGTGTGTCCTATAGACTATATTGTGGTTAGCCAATGATTTGGCCGAGTCAAAGGGGCACTCTATGTCTTGGAGGAGCATTACTGATACTTGTTTAGCCACACCCAGGAGGTCCTGTTATAGCCCCACCATACATGACTCTCCATCACTGGATTGGGCTATGGTCCCATTGTTGGTAGCGGCAGAAAACCATTGCCTAAGTGCTTTAGGGAGGGATCATGATTGGGCAGGATTGGACACTTTGTCATTGTTACTCACTGTTTAGAATCTCCTCCTGAATAAACATGCATACTCAGCTCATCCTCTCATACATAAGCAGATGAAAGGGAGCTGATAGACATTCCACTTTGTGCCTTTGTGATTAACAGCTATTACAGGTATGTGGGTAGCCAAAGGGGCCCTCTGTTTTGGGGGAGCAATGCTGGTACTTGTAGTTCAACCAGTCAATAAATTATGTAGTTTTCTTTCTTTCCATCACGTGTAAGAAAATTGCTTGATTCCCCTATCAACACAGCCAGTATTGCTAGAAGAACCCCTCCCACAGCGCTATTGTGTTCTTCCAGTGGTGAGCCTTCCCTGCCAGCAGAACTTAATGATCACTGCTGGCGGCTATATCGTCCGGCAGTGATCACATGTAAAAAATCCGAGAGGCTGGTTGCACTGAAGTTGATTGATGGATAGACTTCAGTCCAACCAGCCTGCCCATAGATGGATCGAAAGTCTGCCGATCCCCGCTGAACCAGCCGAGATTCAATCCATCTATGGCCAGGTTTACACTCTGGCTTCTGGCTAATTCATGAAGGCACTGGTGACCTCATTAGGATTTTTTTTGTGGGATCATGGGGAACGTTGAGGATCCCAAGTCTTGTGAGAAGATGATGAAATACAGTGAACAGAATCCTTGCAGGATTTGAGATCCATGCCTGTTCCAGGTTTCCATAAGAATGTCTAGCTGACCGGCAGGACTCCATTACAACTGCATTTGTATGTTTTTGGCCACCTTTAACGTGAACCTTGAAGCGTCTTTCCCAATAAAAAAGGATATCTGGAAATAGAAGAATGTAAATGATGAAACAGAGATTCTTGCCTTACATTCAGGCTTCTGGCTGGTTCCTGTAGGCCCCAGAGATGTCACTGTGGAATCCTGGGAACATTGTCCCAAATCTTGTGAGAAGATGCTGAAACATTGTTCTGGAGAGCATTCTTGCGGGATTTGAGATGTTCGGCTTTTCCAGGATCCTGCTAGAAGACCCGGTGTTTTGACATTTGAATGTAAAAAAAAAGAAAAAAAAAGGGAAGAAATTTGAGGGGACATTCGTAGTCAGCTTGAAAAGTGACCAAGACATACAATGGCAGTTGATCATGAATGCATTTGTCAGTCTAGCTTGAGGAATAAGTGCAGTTTCAGACAAAGTGATGATATTCTTTTTTTTTTTTTTTTTTTTTTTTTTCCTCATCCAAACAATCCGTGTCTCCCCCTCCACAGATGTATACTTACTGAGATCTGATGGCTGTGGCCTCCATTATTTGCATCCAGCAGTAAAAGGCTTCCTCATCTGGCTGCATCTGAACAGTACAACTCCATAAATTACTGTAGGCTCAGTCTCTTTGACTAGGACACAGCCCTTTAAAGGGGAGTTCCACCTGTAAAAAAAAAAAGTCAGCAGCTACAAAAAAACTGTAGCTGCAGACTTATAAAATACAGCCACTTACCTGTCCCCTCGGTCCAGCGGTGTCCTCACCACGGCTGGTTTCACCGGCTGTCTTCTCTCCCTGGCACCGGCATCTTCAGTGTGGACACCTGGCTGTGACAGCTTGCGGCTTCACAACTGGGTGTCCACTGCGCATGCGCGAGAAGTGCTGCGCTTTGTGCATGGGCACATCAGGGCTGGATCTAGCCTATCTGATCTGGGGGTGCAGTAAATAAAGTCAGGGGGTAGAATGTCAACACGGTGTGTGAGTCACTGACAGTCTGTCATATCCTGGGAAACACTAGTATGGATTTGGCTATCGTTAGAATAGAATGATTAAACAGAACCTGTGCCCCCTTATATCTAGGTCCCCATCAGAGTGCCCTTCTTACATCAAGAGTCCACATCAGAGTCCCCCTTTATATCAGGTTCCCAACAGTTTGCCCCCTCACATAAGGTGCCTCCATCAGAGTGCCCCCTTACATCAGATATCCCCGTGAGAGTGCCCCCTTACATCAGATATCCCCGTGAGAGTGCCCCCTTACATCAGATATCCCCGTGAGAGTGCCCCCTTACATCAGATATCCCCGTGAGAGTGCCCCCTTACATCAGATATCCCCGTGAGAGTGCCCCCTTACATCAGATATCCCCGTGAGAGTGCCCCCTTACATCAGATATCCCCGTGAGAGTGCCCCCTTACATCAGATATCCCCGTGAGAGTGCCCCCTTACATCCGATATCCCCGTGAGAGTGCCCCCTTACATCAGATATCCCCGTGAGAGTGCCCCCTTACATCAGATATCCCCGTGAGAGTGCCCTTTTGCATCAGATGTCCCCTTGAGAGTGCCCCCTTACATCAGATGTCCCCTTGAGAGTGCCCCCTTGCACCAGATGTCCCCGGGAGAGTGCCCCCTTGCACCAGATGTCCCCGGGAGAGTGCCCCCTTGCACCAGATGTCCCCGGGAGAGTGCCCCCGTACATCAGGTGTCCCCGTCAGAGTGCCCTCGTCAGAGTGCTTCCCTACATCAACTGTCTGCGTCAGACTGGCTCATGCACTCTGGGGGGGGGGGCACAGTTAAAATCTAGGGGAGGCTTGCTGCCCATTGAGATAGATCTATAGAATATGAATATATATATGCATGTATGGACATTAAAGCCCACCCTCTTTGCTGCGGCACCTATGCCTTACGTGGGTGACAACAGGTTAGAATTTCCACAGAGGCAGAATAGGAGCTTCCGATGTTGTCTGGATCAGGCAAGGGTTTTGCCTATGGGTACTCGGAGCTGCTCCAGGTAGAAGGTCCTCTGTATCGAATGGCCTGGGTGGTTCTTGTTGGCTAATGCCGGGAGATCATGCAAGACGTCAGATGAAATTGTGGTCAGTCAATAGCAAATGTACAATGAGCGAAGACATGTCTGTGCGGAATAATACGTGTCTGCTACAGATCCTCCATTGCCAATGAAATGAAAAATTGTAGCCCTTTGCCTTGACACAGATGACCCAAGGAGGTCCTGAATGTGCATGGAACAACTGTCACTCCATGGCAGCCCTTATCTAAAGGCTGTAGGTTGGGAGGTGTCCCAGCCCTTCCCCCACCATCATTGCTTCTGCAGTGATACTGGATAAATAAAGCACTTCCTCTTTCATGGCTGATAATTGCTGTGTGTTTGTTGCTTTTATGTGACAGCTGTATAGAAAATACTGCATGCTTCATAGAAGAAAGCTACTTCCTCTACAGAGCGCACCATTTTATGTCACAGATCTACTATGTCAGAAAGATATTTTACAATCCGTGTTTTGTTTTGAGAATGTAGGAGGCCCAATCCTTCTAATAGAATGTGGCTTACGGGATGTATGCAGCATTGATGCTGACAGGTCGAGGAGATCTGCTCGCCCTCGATGATCCGGTGACCAGATCTATTGTAATGCTCGCCCGATACTAAGAGGCATACACACGGTACTCTTATCCTTTCTCCATACTCGAGGGGGGAATCACGCTGCCTGCAGTGCAATATAGATGAAGGAAAATGTATTTTTAGTTTAACTTTCCATATATATATATATAATAATAAATACTGTATAATAATATATCTCTATCACACACATATATATGTCTGCTTCACATGAACAGTGGAGACAAATGAAATCACCCCTGCCGGGCTATTGTATTTTGACAGGTACAGTCAGTGGCTGTCAGAATACCCGAACAGTGCTTGTCACTGATTGGCTACAGTTGCTGTTTGGCCAACGATTTTCTGCTCGCCTCCTTTGATTTTTTTTCAATGGAAGGATGTTGGGTTGGAGGGAAGAAGACAAAATGTATACCATGTATGGCCAGCTTTAGTCTGGTAGTTTTAAAGATCTGCAACTATCCCTTCCCTCGGCACAATTTCAGCATCTTGTTATATAGCATTAAAAACGCATTGTGGATTTCTGCAGTCTAAAGGCACATTGGCAGCTGTGGGGGGGGGGGGCGCAGTGGCGGCTGTCGGGGTGGGCCCTGGGGGGCACAGTCGGGGTGGGGGGCCCTAGGGGGCACAGTGGTGGCTGTCGGGGTGGGGGGCCCTAGGGGGCACAGTGGTGGCTGTCGGGGTGGGGGGCCCTAGGGGGCACAGTGGTGGCTGTCGGGGTGGGGGGCCCTAGGGGGCACAGTGGTGGCTGTCGGGGTGGGGGGCCCTAGGGGGCACAGTGGTGGCTGTCGGGGTGGGGGGCCCTAGGGGGCACAGTGGTGGCTGTCGGAGTGGGGGGGCCCTGGAGGGGCGCAGTGGCGGCTGTGTGGAGGGGCGCAGTGGCGACTGTTGGGAGCGCAGTGGCACCTGTCGGGGGGGGCCCTGGGGGTAGCGCAGTGACCTCTGTCAGGAATATTAAGTCTGAAGCATGGGTGAATGGGCCAAGGATTCCCCCCCCAAATTGAGATAGGGGTGCACACATGGCCAAGTCTTTGCTAAAATGCAGCCATTTATTGTCATACAAATCTGGGGGAAAAATAAAGCAAATTAACAAGTTTTTGGGGTTTTTTGGAACACATATATTCCCTGTGAGATGCTTTCCATTTACATTTAATTCTCTTGTGAGTATTATACTTTTTATCAATAAATCTCATCTTTTAGGTACTTCACTACGCCCGTACGCCCTCTTTTTGTCTCTTTATATATAGAAAATTAGAGTGCCTGTGGTGAGTAGGAAGGGGAGTGGTGCCCCATTGTTGGCATCAGTGGGAGGAACGGTGCCCCATCATAGGTGTCCATGGGAGGAATGTCAGGGGGTACATTAAGACCCACATACGTTTTGTCCCGAGTGCTTTGTCCGGCGCCCTGCCTGCATTTTTACTGTTCTTTCTGCCTGGAAACTGAGAAACGTCCATGGCGTCCAAAAAGCGTCCCTTTACGTCAAAAGCGGTTTTAGACCGGCTAGAGAACAGCGATAGTAAATCAGAACCACTTGCAGAATTGAGTGATAATGATTCGTGGGGGAAATTCCTCATCAGACACTGAACACGATTCTGCGACTTTGCTCAGTGATGTGCGAATTTGCCTCTGTATTTCAAATTTCAGTGT
The DNA here is from genome assembly GCF_062004578.1 of Staurois parvus. Classification (NCBI taxonomy): domain Eukaryota; kingdom Metazoa; phylum Chordata; class Amphibia; order Anura; family Ranidae; genus Staurois; species Staurois parvus. The sequence goes on along the minus strand of NW_028317799.1, from coordinate 1,405,185 downwards.
TTTTGGTTTGATTATATTATTGAATTAAATTTATTATTATATTATTATTTTTTATGATTATTTATTAAATTATAATTTATGATTTCGTGTTTCAAGTTTTATCATCCCCAAGATGTTTACTAGACTCTTGTTCGGACAGATTTCAGTGAGTTATTCCTAAAAAGTACAGCCTACAATAAAAAACAACATATTTCCATGCAAAAAAATGTACCGCTTTCAGCACAAAAAAATCGGAAATAATCATACCGCCGAGGAGGTTAAGACGAGGCTCTCAAATGTTTACTAAGATCTCAAATGCAAAACCTGCAGTAAACGTCAGACATTTCAGAGACTCGCAGGTCGTTTGTCACCTTGAGAAAAGGGACCTGCCAATCTCCATCATGGGTGGTTTGCTGTAGGTTTTGTCTGTGAGACCTTCACAAATTATTCAAGATTCTCTTCTTGCTGTGCTTACCATTTTTTCTTCTTTTTTTTTTTTTTTTATCTTTGCCTCTGCGTGGAAAATATTTGGCCTAACAGTGGCTGCATCCTAGCAGATGCAATCGCTGTTTGGGTATTCAAGCAGCCACGATACCCACGGCTGCTTGAATACAATAGATGGCAGTGGAGATTCTTCTATCCATGCTGACTGGATTGGATGGAAGAATCTAGTGGATTTTTATATTGGGGCATGGCTAGCCTTTCTGATTCATTAAAGTGTATATAAACTTGATCATATTAAATAGTGTCGTGCCGCAAGAAAATGTGACATATATAAAAAAAAAAAAAAATCCAGGTAAGTGTAACCAAAGTCCCTGTGCTGCAAGTTCAATTCCGGTATATCATAATCGCATTCAAACATTCATATAAAGCAGAGAACAATGTCCTTCCCTGTGTGTGTGACCAAAATCCCCGTGCTGCAAATCGCTTCTCTAATCATGAATAACCCCTCAAGATGTACTCTCACCTTCAGAATAGACCTATATAGGTCATGCTGCGCCTTCTATTCTTCAGGTCCCTCAAGATCACCTCTAATACTTTCTCTTCCCAATTGGGTGCTGTACTTTATAAGGCTGGTAGTTGGTGGATATATGCGCTGTGGGTTCTCAAATCACATAAGTCCCCCCGTAGTGGAGTTGTAACAGATCAGTTGCTTTTATTACGATAAAGTATTGCACTCACATGTGTTGGAACGTGTTGCAAACATTCAATAAAAGCGGGTCAGTGACAGATCACATCTTACTTCCAGTATCTGGCTTCTGTGTCACCAAAGGCTCCGCCCTAATACGTTGCGCCACGTGCCTTCATCAGAGGATTTGTTTTTATATATTATTGTTATGAAATTTATCATATGTGGTGTTTTGTTTACTTGTTTTGTGCAGCTCTATAATATTTTATTTTGTTACAGTCTAGTGTGAGTGTGGGAACACTCTTAGGTGGTAGTAGCAACATTACTTATTTGTATTCTTTAGAAGCACACTGGTATTTCTTTGAATTTGTTTTTTTTTTTTACAGGTACCTGTATAGCGTTTGTTAATTTATGCATCGCTTATTGCATTCTTATCAGACCCTGCCCTAGAGGAGTTTATAATCTAAGGTCCTTAACTCGCATACATGCACATACTAGAGCCAGTCTAGGCAGGAGCCAATTAACCTACCAGCATGTCTTTGGAGTGTGGGAGGAAACCCATGCAGGCACAGGGAGAACATGCAAACTTCAGGCGGGTATTGCCGCAGGATGAACATGCAAACTCCAGGCGGGTATTGCCGCAGGATGAACATGCAAACTCCAGGCGGGTATTGCCGCAGGACGAACATGCAAACTCCAGGCGGGTATTGCCGCAGGGAAAACATGCAAACTCCAGGAAGGTATTGCCACAGAGAGAACATGCAAACTCCAGGCAGGTATTGCCACAGGGAGAACATGCAAACTCCAGGCAGGTATTGCCACAGGGAGAACATGCAAACTCCAGGCAGGTATTGCCACAGGGAGAACATGCAAACTCCAGGCAGGTATTGCCACAGGGAGAACATGCGAATTCCAGGCGGGTAGTGCCACTGGGAGAACATGCGAACTCCAGGCGGGTAGTGCCACTGGGAGAGCATGCGAACTCCAGGCGGGTAGTGCCACTGGGAGAGCATGCAAACTCCAGGCGGGTAGTGCCACTGGGAGAGCATGCAAACTCCAGGCGGGTAGTGCCACTGGGAGAACATGCAAACTCCAGGCGGGTAGTGCCACTGGGAGAACATGCAAACTCCAGGCGGGTAGTGCCACAGGGAGAACATGCAAACTCCAGGCGGGTAGTGCCACTGGGAGAACATGCGAACTCCAGGCGGGTAGTGCCATGGCTGGGATTTGAACTGATGATCCTAGTACTGTTTGGCGGTAGTGCGAACCACGTAGCCTCTATGCTGCCCCACTTTAACACTTTTTTGGTGTATAAACCTTAACAATGATCTTCTCTTTAGGCCTCATGCACACTGGACATTTTTACAGCTGCTCCTAGGGGGGCGTCAAGTGTTTTTTTTTTTTTTGTGTTTTTAATTGCCTCTAAACTCCCCCGCACGTTCTCCTATGTGTTCATGCGCACACAGGATTTTAGCTGTGTTTTGTGGCAGGAGAGTTTAGTGGCAGAGAAAAAAAAAACAAAACACCTCTAAGGCGTCTTGGAGCAGCAGCGTTTTGGCTGTAAAAATGCTTGACGCACTTAAATGCATGTTAACGCTAGGCGTGTTTAGCTCTTGCGTGTTAATTTATTTCAAAGGCCAGAATAAATAATGTATTCTGGTCAACGAAATGAATGAATGCCCAAACCAAGCATTTTTTCGTCCAAAAGACTGCTGGCTTCTAGGGGCGTTTAAAAAAAAAAAAAAACAACAACAAAAAAACAAAAGTGTCAGTGTGCATGATGCCTTTCTTTGCTTCCTCTTGGTATGGTGGGTTTTTGTTTTGTTTTTGTTTTTTTTGTTTTTTGGTTTTTTTTTAGTTTGTTTTTTGTCTTCTTTAGTTCCTCTTTTACTTTCTCAATAACATGCCTATGAAATTGCTTAAAAAGCAAAAAACCTTTGTTTTCATTATCCCTTATTTTCCACCCAATGACCTCCTGGCTAGGTCTCTGTTCTTCTCAATGCAATGCAGGCAGTACATATTTGTCAGGATGGGCCGGCAGGGAGCTGTACATGGTATCTTGAATAAAGGAAGCTGTGGTAACGCCCACATCATGCTGAGCCTCCCTTATTAAAACCTGAAGTCTAGTGGAACAAGACGGGCCAAGGAAAGTCAAGCTGTGGGGGATAGAGCTAGATTATGTTCCGTGTCCTCCAGCCAGGAAAGGAGGCAGGTTCTATCTGGTCTGCTGCAGTTTTAGTTTTCTAATCGGTTCAGGAGAGGAGACTGTACTGTTGTGCAACACTGAAGACAAGGCTGGAGCTCTGCTTCTAATAGAATAATGGGCAGCCTGATCATAGCCCTGCCCTGTAATGCTCCTGTCCACATTGGGCTTTTGCCGAGAGCTGGGATGTAAGCTGTGCCTGCCTAGGTAATGCAGAACAAGGATCTGCTTGCTCAGTGACACCCATTATATGAAATATTTTCATAGGATTTCATTTTGAAGCTACCCCTGTCACTGTACCATGTGCAGGGGATGTAGAAGTGACTTGCTCTTGCTTCCCCCGTCACTGCCAAGGCCAAGGTACTCTATATAGCTGCTTTTAACTGACCCTTTTTTTTTATTAACCCAGGAATGATCACATAGATCTCCTCTAATCCTTTTTTTTTTTTTTTTTTTTTTTTTTTACCCCCTTCCTGACCAGGGCAATTTTCAGCTTTCAGCGCTATCACACTTTGAATGACAATTGCGCAGTCATGCAACACTGTATCCAAATGAATTTTACCATTTTTTTGAGACAGATAAAGCTTTATTTTGGTGGTATTTATTCACCGCTGGGATTTTTTTTTGCTATTTAAATGAAAAAGTCCAAAAATTTTGAAAAAAAGTGTTTGTTTTTTTGAATAAAATTTTGCAAATAATATTTCATCATAAATCTTTGCCAAAATGTATTCCATTATCTTTTTAGTAAAAAAAAAAAAAATACAAATTAGTTTATAACCAAAAATTATAATTTTCAAACATATTTTTTATATTTTTATTTTTTTGTACATACTGTCACCCTAGCAGTACAGTGTCACCACTGTACTGTACTACTTGTGGGGGGTGATGAAGATTTTTTTTTTTTTTTACACTGATTGCTTTTACACCCATATAGGATGTAAAAGCAATAATTTCTCTTTCTCTCTGTCTGCATTCTTGCACTCATTGAGAAGTACTGAGTGAGCTGTGATTGGTCACAGCTTGTCACATGGCACAAGGCTGTTGTGAATAGCCCTGTACCATGTGACCTCTGTGATCATTCACAGATTTCACACGTAGTAAGCAATGATGTCACAAGTGACATCATGCTTACTACTTTGCATTGATCACTGATTGGCCAATCAGTGATCACATGATCGGGACCTCGTACAGAGGTCCCGTCCGACGATCGGTGTTTCACTGTGTCCGGAGGACACAGCGGGCACCGGATCGTGGTGCTGCGTGCTCCGAGGGAGCGCGCACAAGCAGGGTGTGGGGAGGCCGTTTATAGACGGCCACCCGACCCTGCAGTGCCACCGTCCGGCCGTTTATATGCAACGGCCGGTCGGGAAGTGGTTAACCCAGGAATGATCACATAGATCTCCTCTAATCTGTGGATTAGTGAATGAAAAACTGATGTTTTGTACATTTTTTTTTTTTTTAACCATGGGTATCGCTTACAGCTCATTCAAACGAGCTTTGCTCTCTGAGGCTAGGTTCACATGTGTGCGGGTGGTGCCGCTGCGGATCCGTACAAAAATCCGTGCCAACCACACAGAAGAATGCGGACCCGCAGGCGGGTGACAATAATTCTAATGGCATGCGGTTTCCAAAGAAGTGTAGGGACTTCTTCCCTGCGTGTCCCGGGGCATAGGAGCCCATTCAAAGGAATGGGCTCTCATGCCTGTGCAAAACGTGGCCCGCAGGAACGCGGATATGTGAACCAGGGGTGGAGAGCAATTTGACAGCTGGTGAGGAGACGCCCTGCTTTAAAAAAAAAAAGAAGTGTGGGAGTTGAAACAAAAAAAAAAAAAGTCATACTCGCCAAGGTGGATGCAGCTTAGATCCACGCTGCATCACCGCTTCTAAGGCAGAGAACTGAGCGATAAAACACCGCTGATCGCTCAGTTCTCGATTTTTCAGTCTGCAGAGAGCTGGTGACTGTCTGTCTCTGGCAGGGGCGGACTGACCATTTGGAAACTCGGGCACTGCCCGAGGGCCTGGGGTCAGTAGGGGGCCCCATGAGATGCCCCTGGTACCGTTTTCATAGGCTTTTTTGAGTTTGGGCAAGGACACGGGCCCCATGATCCCCTATTGCCCGGGGGCCCCATGAGTTGTCAGTCCGCCCCTGGTCTCTGGGTCTCTGTTCTGCCCTGCCAGCACTCACTGGTGTGCCAGGCTGTGGAAGAGGGTGGGAGCGGCTGGCTCGGGCTCTGAGAGGCTGAGGTAGCTGCCGGTCCAGTCATCTGGGTGGATCCCGAATGTGAAGTTGGGATCTTTCCTGAGCCTGGACCGGCTGAGTGATGTCAGCTGTTGGCTGAATATGGGTCACAGGAGTGCAGAACAATGTGCACTCCTGTGACCCATAGGAAAAAGTATAGTCAAAAGAGCTTTAGCCATACTTCTTTTTAAGGCCTTGATCGCCTCTCTAGCATCTGGTTACAGGGCACTTGCCAAGCCGCCCCATTCACTTGAATGTGTCACATGCAGCAATATAATCCTTGCTGTGGCCATGAAGCAAATCATCACAGTCAGTACACCCTGGCTACTGCCTCTGCAGCCAAAGGGGTAGTGGTTGGGGGTTGGTAAAAGCACGGCTCAACCCTGGTGTTTTACTGCCCCCCCCCCAACTGCTAGTGTGAAAAACCCTTAGAATGACTTGTCTGCTTTATGCCATAAAGCAGTTTGATGTCTATAATTTTTGCCTAGCTTTGTTCTCACTATAACCTCATCATTTTTTAATATTTGATATCGCTTTATTTGCAGGCACTGACATAGCAGCAGCTGAGGAAGTTGCAATAAAGCTAGAATGTGTGAAGACGAAACACCCCCAGCTCCACATCGAGAGCAAGATCTACAAGATGATGCAAGGAGGAGGTGAGGACTGCCTGGGCTTCAGTGTGGTGTAGACCAGTGTTTCTCAACCTTTTTTTTTCAGTCAAGGCACCCTTTACAGTTCTGGACAGTCCCGAGGCACCCTTTACAGTTCTGGACAGTCCCGAGGCACCCTTTACAGTTCTGGACAGTCCCGAGGCACCCTTTACAATCATGGACAGTCCCGAATCACCCTTTACAATCATGGACAGTGCCGAATCACCCTTTACAATCATGGACAGTCCCGAATCACCCTTTACAATCATGGACAGTCCCGAATCACCCTTTACAATCATGGACAGTCCCGAATCACCCTTTACAATCATGGACAGTCCCGAATCACCCTTTACAATCATGGACAGTCCCGAATCACCCTTTACAATCATGGACAGTCCCGAATCACCCTTTACAATCATGGACAGTCCCGAATCACCCTTTACAATCATGGACAGTCCCGAATCACCCTTTACAATCATGGACAGTCCCGAATCACCCTTTACAATCATGGACAGTCCCGAATCACCCTTTACAATCATGGACAGTCCCGAATCACCCTTTACAATCATGGACAGTCCCGAATCACCCTTTACAATCATGGACAGTCCCGAATCACCCTTTACAATCCTGGACAGTCCCGAGGCACCCTTTACAATTCTGGACAGTCCTGAGGCACCCTATTCTAAAATGGGGTGCCTCCAGACTGTCCATAATTTTAAAAGGGCACCCCATTCTAAAATGTGAAAAATGATTCTAATAGTTTTATATAACGCAGCAACATCCACACATGTAGGACACTCAACATTAGAGGTGATTTATTCTTCCAAAACAAATGTGCACATTTGCACACTGGTACTGACTAGTATTCCCATGTTTCTCCTCTCCCTCAGTTTTTATCCATCACTGAGCTAATGTGACCCCAACACTGATGGTGAGGGGCGGGGGAGGGTCAAACTAGGATGCTGTGCAGGCAGCTGACATCCTCCTTATCAACTGATGATGTCATTGGTTGTCAAGACGCCGACGGCTAGAAGGTCGTAATGGTGCTCAATGAAAACCTGTGGCTTTGTGTAACTAAGTCAGGCTTCTTCCACCCGCTGGCTGGTATACAAGTTTTGGGCAATTTTTAGACCTTTTGCCAAGGCACCCCTGAAGAAACCTCAAGGCACCCCAGGGTGCCTGGGTTCCCGGGTTGAGAAAGGCTGGTGTAGAGCAGATAGATGTCCACCAGCTACCTTCAGCCTTTGCAAGGAGGCTTCCCATCTGTGTCCAGCATTGTTTACCAGCTTGTGTTTTGTTTTTTTCTTTTAGTGGGAATCCCTACCATAAAGTGGTGTGGAGCAGAAGGTGACTATAATGTCATGGTCATGGAGTTGCTGGGACCAAGCCTGGAAGATCTCTTCAACTTTTGCTCCAGGAAATTCAGCTTGAAAACCGTACTGCTGCTAGCAGACCAGATGGTAGGTTTTGTTTTGGCAATAAACATGCAGATCCTCATCTCCTGTGATATTTAGGCTGAATAATGAATAATAAAGGCACTTCTCAGACTGTTGAATGACAGGACCATTTAGAAGGTAATTGTCTGAGCATGTGAAAAGACCACCCCTGTGGCTACTTGATGTCTGAGTGGATATGCGGGATGGTGTTGTACGGTGGACACATTGGTTGACCTCATGTGACCATGTCTGTTTGCTCCTGCAGTCAGTGTGTGGTGCTTTATTAAAGTGGACCTTCCTTTAATTCTATATATTTTTCTGACATGTTACAACTTACAGCAGCAATTGAATTTTTAAAATTTATATCACGAGATAGACCTTTCCAGTCAGGCCCACCTGTCAGGCGGACCTGATCAGAAGTTCCATGCAGCTGTATGGACACTTCTTCTGTCTACTTACCCTCGCCTACTTACAAGTCCGTCCAGGTCCAGAAAAGGAAAACGGAAGAGGACTTCATCCTTTTCTACTTTTCCTGACCTGAACGTGACAGATCAGTGGTAGCCTGATGTAAACGGACAAATGTCCATTTTACATCCGGCCGCTCATGGGGCTATCACTGGTCCACTGTGCCATGTCCACCAGACCAAACTGAACGGCCATGGATGTTTTAAAAAAAAAAAAAAAAAAAGGCAAAACTGTCCTGTCGGGTTGTTCAGCAGGGGATCTGTTCCCAAATCCTCTGCTGAGCTGAGGGGCTCAGTATGAAATTTATTTATTTTATTTATTTATCTCAGGTACTTATATAGCGCCATCAATTTACGCAGCACTTTACATATATAATGTACATTTACATCAGTCCCTAACCCTCAAGGGGCGTACAATCTAAGGTCCCTAACCCTCAAGGGGTGTACAATCTAAGGTGCAGCTTTGTCCCCAGCTAAGTCAGATTGCCTCGGCTG